>NW_024882302.1:0-335263 GCF_019059575.1 Amphibalanus amphitrite | reverse complement strand
GTGACCCCAGTCCCAGTGCCACAGTCCCAGTGACCGTGTCCCCAGTCCCAGTGACCCCAGTCCCAGTGACCCCAGTCCCAGTGCCCCAGTCCCAGTGACCGTGTCCCCAGTCCCAGTGGCCTCTGTCCCCGTGACTGGCGTGGCCGGTGCGTACCGAGCAGCTGGAGCAGCAGCCTGGCGGCGGTAGTCGATGTGCTGGCACGGCGCGCGGCCAGTAGTCCACGCGCTGGCCGCGCTGCAGCGCACGTAATAGTCGGCCAACAGGTTGTAGCTGACCAGACGGAACCTGCCGCACCCGCGGGCACCGCCTCAGACACACTCACACACACGCACCCGCGGGCACCGCCTCAGGCACACTCAGCGACACACGCACCCGCGGGCACCGCCTCAGACACACTCACACACACGCACCCGCGGGCCCGCCTCAGACACACTCACACACGCACCGCGGGCACCGCCTCAGACACAC
Source organism: Amphibalanus amphitrite (assembly GCF_019059575.1). Classification (NCBI taxonomy): domain Eukaryota; kingdom Metazoa; phylum Arthropoda; class Thecostraca; order Balanomorpha; family Balanidae; genus Amphibalanus; species Amphibalanus amphitrite. The sequence continues at coordinate 334,794 of NW_024882302.1, read as the reverse complement.
TCACACACGCACCGCGGGCACCGCCTCAGACACTCACACACACGCACCCGCGGGCACCGCCTCAGACACACTCACACACAGCACCCGCGGGCACCGCCTCAGACACACTCACACACACGCACCCGCGGGCACGCCTCAGACACACTCACACACACGCACCCGCGGGCACCGCCTCAGACACACTCACACACGCACCCGCGGGCACCGCCTCAGACACACTCACACACACGCACCCGCGGGCACCGCCTCAGACACACTCACACACACTCAGAGATAGGTACAATCACGAACTCAGACACAGACTAGAGATGTAATCGGATACCAACTTGTGGCATACCGATACCAAACCGATACAAACTTGGCATTCGGTATTCCATGGCTATAGTGTATTTTGGTATTTTGTTGGTATTTTGAATCGTCGTTAATGTAAAAAGACTGTGAATTTGATAAAAAGTTAGTATTTCCCTCATTTTTCCAAGTTGTTTGCCACAATCTTGAGTTATGCCCCCAGGCCCACAATGATGAAAATGCACCCACAAGTTTTACAAGCGTCCTTTCGAGAGCACGGCGCCCTTCGCATGCTCTAACGTCGTCCTCCTGACCGTCTCGTGTTCCTGGATAATATAGCGTTTTTAATCACTCGGCGCCCTTCTAGGAGAATGACGCCCTTTTGAAAGCACCGCGCCATTCTCATGGTCTAACGGCGCCTCCTGGCCGTCTCCCCCTTTTAGGTCTCTCTCCACCGTGCATCCCGCGACTGTTCGGCACCCTTCTGGCCTCTCAGCGCCCCTGGACCACATAGCGTTCAATCACTCGCGCCCTTCTAGACACACACACACACACACACACACACACACGCACGCACCACACACACACACACACACACACACACACACACACACACAACACACACACACACACACACCAAACACACACACACACAAACAAAACACACACGCACGCGCACGCACACACACACACGCACACGCAAACGCACACGCACACGCACACGCACCCCCCCCCCCCCACACACACACACACGAATACACTGTAGCACGCGGGCGGGTATGTAGCGGACGGGCGCACCGCTGTGGGTCGGGCGGGCGGGTGTGTAGCGGACGGGCGCACCGCTGTGTCTTACCCGTCGGCTCCGACTGGCTCAGTGGTGAGCCGCAGGCCGCGCTCAACGGACAGGTGCCGGTCCCGGCGAGCACCGGCTCCGACAGCCAGCAGAGCTCGGCCGGCCCGGTCCCGGCGGGCCCGTCCCGGCGGCCCACCAGCCGCAGCCGGCGGCCCACGTCCGCTCGGACGGCACGTAGTGGAGGCCGCTGCCGACCGTCACCAGCCGCCGTCCTGTTGGCGCTGCCAGCAGAACTGGAGTCCGGCGCTGGCCGCCAGCCGCCGGACGGTCGGCGCCGGGTACGGCGGCCAGCCGGCGACCAGCACCGCCGGCAGCGGCGGCAGCGCTCCACACGCCGCCATCAGCGCTCCTGAAACACAACGGCGGCCGCTGCCAAATGAAAACAGCACTGCAATGTTTCCCCTTCTGCACTGTTCCCCGGGCGCCCGACTGGGATTCCTGGCTTTGCACGCTCGGCTGGACGGAGGGGTTAAACACCCCACCCATCGCCTTCTTAACCCTCGCCCGCACATGCCATTTTCCCATCCTAGAACGCACATGGGGGGGGGTTGCCACCCCCCGCGCCATTTCGTTCCTGTTGGAGATAGAGCTTAGCAGTAAAGACCAAAAAGATTCTTTGGAAAGAGACAAATCCAATGATACCCAGTTTTACCTTCTCCGGTCAGTCATTGACCTTCCAGGTCAGGTCAAACTAAAAAATGTTGCTGTTTGGGGTCACCGTTGGATATCAAGTGCCCTGCTTGTCATATACCAATGACGATGCCGTTTTCTGGTGCCAAGCCAGCTGGAACCTCTTTGTCACACTACCCGACCAGGTTTTTGCTGCTGAGGTCATCTCAGGTCAAGTTAGGTCAAGGTCAATGATATGTGTTTGTACATATGTTTGTGTGTGTCTGTGTGTATACTGATGTGTGCAGTGCACACATCAGTATATTGGGGCTTTATGGCAGGGTTGTGCTCGACTCAAAAAAATTTGCCGACTCGACTCTCATTCAACTTCAGAAAGCCCTGACTCAACTCTGACTCAAACAAGGAGCTGATTTTTGCCCTTGACTCGACTCATGACTCAAGCGGCTCAATGAAAATATGAGTCGACTCAAACTTGACTCAAATTTTTGTTGAGTCAAGCGAGTTGACTCAAAATTGACTCAGATAAAAAGTTGTTGAACGGGGGCGGTGGTGAAAAAAAAAAATCCGGGAGCAGGGCCAGGGCGAAGTTGTTAGGCGGGGGGGGATGAAAAGCTTGTTTCTAGAAAGTTGAGTTAGCTGACTCATGTTCCTAAATGTTTGGCTCAACTCAATGTCTCAACTCAACTCAAATATAGGCCGATATCGCTTGTGCCCGTTATCGCCAAGATCACTGAGCGGATCGTCCAGCGTCAGCTCCATTATTACCTCTCTAGCAACTTTTCTCTCGGACAGTCAACATGGATTTCGGCCCAACCATTCGACTGCTTCCGCTCTTATTAACGTCTCCGATAGTATACTCTCAGCCATGGACAACAGCGAAATTTCTCCTGTGTCTCATTGACCTAAGTAAATGCTTTGATATCATCAACCATTCTAAATTACTTGACAAGCTCCAACTACTTGGGATTGACGCTGGATGGTTCCGCTCATATCTTGAGGGCCACACACAGAGTGTATGCATCAGTGATGGTAGGGGTCACCGCGTACTCTCCAAGTCACTGCCAAACCATGTTGGTGTGTTCCAAGACTCGGCCCTCGGGCCTTTGTTGTTCACTTGCTTTGCGAACGACATGAGCCTGCATGCCCTTGATGCGCGTATCGTTCAGTACGCTGACGATACGCAGGTGCTCGTCAGTGGCCGTAGGACAGCGATGAGCGACACAGAGACTAGAATGGAGACGACCCTGGCAGCCCTCAGTGACTGGTTTGCGGCCAATGGGTTGAAAGTCAATGCCACCAAGACTGAATTGATTGCGTTTGGCAGCCGGCAGAGCATGCGCAACCTGCCTGACATAAATGTAAGATTTAGAGACGCCGTCTTGAAACCGTGTCAAAGGGTCAAGAATCTGGGCGTGACCTTCGATTCTTACCTCACCTGGGATGACCATGTCGCTGCCATTGTTGGTAAATGTTTCGGAGCGCTGATAAGTGATAGGATTGAGCCAGGTGCGCCACTACATACCAGAGGATACGATTGTGACGCTTGTGACTGCCCTTGTTCTCTCACATGTGCGGTACTGCCTGCCCGTTTACGGGAACTGCTCGAAAGGGAACCTCGCACGACTTGATAAGGTCATTAATTTTGCCGCAAGGGTTGTGTCTGGCCGTCGCAAATATGACCACGTGGCTGATGTAAGGGACGCGCTGGGGTGGCTCTCGGCTGGTGACCTATCGTCGTACGATACGCTGGTGCTACTGCACAAGGTTATCCGAACGGGCGAGCCAGCTGACATTGCCGCTATGTTTCGCCGAAATGAGGAGATGCGCGAGCGAGCGACTAGACGGGATAGCAGGCTGTGGCTACCTGGCATCGCCATCCACACAGAGGCGGGGCGTCGAAGGTTCAGCTACCGTGCAGCCATGCAGTACAACGCACTGCCCAGTGATTTTCCGGACATGTCAACAAACAAGTTCAAATCATCTCTCAAACGTCGCTTTCAACACTGATTTAGGCTTATGCATATGGGTTGCATGTATGTCAGCTGAAATCTATTCATGCATAGCCATGCGTTTTGGTGAGTTTTGTGTGATATGTTGAGTGTGATGTCTTTTTGTTCCATTCTCATATGACGCGGGAGCGTAATAGCCACAACTACCTGTGGATGCCCCCCAGATGTTAAATACAAAAACAAATACAAATGTCAAAAGTTGTTTTACTGACTCAACTCTGACTCAACTCAATGCCTTAATATTTTTGTCCGACTCAACTCTGACTCAACTCAACAGCTCAACATTTTATCCGACTCGACTCAAATCTGACTCATTTGAGTCAGAGTTGAGTCAAATTTCTGACTCGACTCATGAGTCAAGCACAACCAGGTGCTTTATGGAGATAAGTGTGGCTACATAGGAGCCATAGGCGGCGGAACGGGGGGGGGGGTGTTGAATTCTGCAAGGGGGCACCAATAGCAAGGTGCCCCCCTTAAATTTGATGTATTAGTACCGGATTCGGATTGTATTAGTACGATGTATTAGTACCGTATTAGTACCGGGGCGGATTCGGGAAAACTCCAAGGGGAGGGTCATGAATCGAAGTAGTGCCTCTACCTATACCCAAATCAAAACCTCGACGGATTTCGGCCACTTAATTTTGGTGGTGCCCTATTTTCAGTTTTTTATTTTCTTTATTTTTGGTTAGTCGTGTGATGACTGGTGCTCCTGCTAGGCCGCTGGTGCCCCTGGAAAGACTGTGGTACCTACCTACCCTGCCCCCTGACAAGCCTACGGTGGGCCCTGCACATGACTTAGGTGCCCATGGGCCCTGACAGGCCCGTGGTGCCCCTGACAGGCCCGTGGTGCCCCTGACAGGCCTGTGGTGTCCTTGCTAGGCCTGTGGTGTCCCTGGGCCTTGGCAGGTCTGTGGTGCCCCTGGCGAGCCTGTGGTGCCCCTGTTAGAACGCAGGTGCCCTTGACAGGTTTGTGGTGCCCCTGACAATCCTAAAGTGCCAACGACAGGCTTGTGGTGCCCTTGACAGGCCCATGGTGCCCTTGCGAGGCCGGTGGTTCCCCTGCGAAGCCGATAGTACCCCTGGCAGGCCTCTGGTGCCCCTGGCAGGTCTGTGGTGCCCCTGGAAGACCTGTAGTGATTTTGCTAAGCCGATGGTGCTCCTGACAGGCCTGTGGTGCCACTGACAGGGCCGTGGTGCCCCTGCTAAGCCTGTGGTACCCCTGGCGGGCCTGTGGTGCCCCTGTCGGCTGTCAGGCCTGTGGTGCTACTGGCAGGCATGATGGTGACCCCAGGCCCAAAGTCATGACACAGTGACCTCCCCCCTGGGATTCGCCACTGATAATTAGTACTGCGATGGCTTCTTGGTAATTTGATACATGCAGGATTAATGGAATTTATCAAACGAGAATAAGGAAGGTAGGAACGTTTTTCGGCTACTAGTCGTTTATTGTTTTATTTTCGAATTTTCGACCTTCGCATCGAGGTCGTTGTCAAGAAACATATAACAATGACAATAACATGCATCGTGAACACGTTTGAAAAATAGTACGTGTTCCGGAGGATCCCGGATAATACTCTGGTGTTACTCTCGAAAGTAAAACAGCAGAAATAGCATGTGCCTCCATGCGCGAGGAACTAAAGAAATTTGTGCTTAAATAGAGTGTTTTTGATGTCTGAAAGAGAGGAAAAATACAAAACCAGAGAAATGTGAAAACAGTTTGTGAATATAGGTTAAGTTTAATTAAGCTATTAAGAAACAAGAACACAACGCGAGAACACTATCATCAACATCTGGAGCCGTATTGACCCGGATTCGCCGGTGATTAAGATATCTTTGAACGCCTTGTGCAAATTTAAAGAGTAAAGTAATGTGAAGTAACGTAGGTAACTGGTGTCTTGAATTGGCTTAGAGTAATGTAAGTATCTGTTAAGCATTAATTAAGTGCACTCTTTGACAAGATGGCAGGGAAGAAGAAAAGGAGAGCTGACAATACAGAAGCTGCCGATCAAGATAACTCGGAAAGTTCAGATAAATCAGATTCAACGATGCCTCTGAAAAGGGACATTAGCAAGACTATGCGTGAATTTCACCGAACACAAAGACGACTCACTTCACTTGTAGAGAGCGGTGAGATCACAACTGGAAACTCAGCCGATGCCATCGAATCACTAGAGGATTTGATCGAGCATATGCATGGACTGACGGAATCACTTTGTGAAGAAGTAAGTGATCAAGGCGAAAAGGAAGAACTTTGGCAGGAACTGGAGCAGGTTGAGAAAGAATCGCGAGAAACCATTCGGTTGACCAATAAAGCCATTCGCGAGAAGATTAACCCGCAGCCTGCAAACGCACCAAGTTCAACTGATGCGAGCACGTCCGGAACCCAAGCAAACAAAGGAGTGAGAAGAACGCAGATGGACTGGACCACCCATGGTCTAAGAAGTCCTCAACTGCCGGTGTTCTCTGGAGAGGACTATGAAAATTGGAAGATAACATTCGACGCATTTGTGGGAGACGAAGACATCCCGGAAAAATTCAAGATGATACAGCTCAAAGCCTGTCTCGGCGGTGACCCGCTGAAGCTCGTCAGCCGATACAATCCCACGGCAGCCGGGTATACAAAGGCCAGAAGCGAGCTGGAGCGCAAATACGGCGGAACGGGAAGACGGATCAGACGTCAACTTGAAGAGATCCGAGCGATGAAGCCGGTACGAGCCGGAAACTGCAAAGACTTGGATGATCTTGCTGACTGCGTCCAGACCCTAGTGACCAATTTGGAAGACAGTGGATGTGTGGCGGATCTGACCGAAATGTCAGCATACTACATTTTGGTCCAGGAGAAGCTGCCGGCATCATATTTGAAAACCTACAAGCGGTGGCAACAGGATGGGAACAGGACGGACAGTTTGATTCTGTTCGCTGACTGGCTGGCAGATGAAGCTGTATGTGAGCGGGAGGCGCAGGAGATCAGCTTGGCCGGTCAGCAGAGACCTGAAGGCAGAGGCAAGGCGGAGATCGTACCGAAGAAGCCGAAAAGAGTTTTCAGCACGGAGACCGTCGGACAGCCTGAACGAAGAGCAACGTGTCTGTACTGCAACGAGCCGCACAGTCTGGATAACTGCCCGCACTTCACCCGGTGGACTGTCAGCAGTCGCTACCACTACTGCAAAACTAACAGGATATGTTTCCGCTGCCTGTCTGGCCATCATCTGGGGCGTAACTGCCGGCAGTTCAATGGCTGCTCGGTGAATTCATGTGAAGGCACGCACCACACACTGCTGCACGCTACAGCCAAGCCCGCGACTACTGGCCGTGAGGGAGCCATGGGAGGCCGGTCGGTACCTCACGAAGCTGAAGTAGCTGGTGCAGAATACGTCCCATCCACCCAGACACAGAGAAGTTCCAAGCAGTCGTTTCGCACAAAGAAGTCATCTGGAGACGCTCAATCGAACCCCGATCGAGTGGCGTTTCAGACGGTGCCAGTGAAGCTCTCTGCGAATGGGAGATCAGTCATTGTAAGTGCACTTCTGGACCCGTGTTCTGATGCCAGCTACCTGACGGAGGCCGCTGCGAATGAGCTACAGCTGCAGGGAGAAGATGAAGATGTGGACCTGGAGACGGTGAACGGAAGCTCACAAGTGAGGATGAAGAAAACTCAGATTCAACTCAGCTCAGTGGATGAAGGCTACAAGGCCAAGCTCAGCGCATTTGTCATCAAAGATCTGTCCAGCGCATCAACAAAAATCGACTGGAACCTGATGAAAGATCGCTGGGATCATATGAAGAAGATCCCGTTCCCGACCGTATCCAGGAAAGGCAGCATTGATATGCTTATCGGCCTGACGGGCGACACCATGTCCCTGTTTCTACCTGAGGAAACCATCCAGGGGCCTCCCGGTGATCCAGTGGCGGTGAAAACCCCACTGGGCTGGACCGCCTTCGGGCCGGTCAGTGGAGCCGAAATGGAAAGCATCAAGACCCTGAGAACCCATATCCGAAGCAAGCTGAAAGTGGAAAATCAGGAAGAGATTAAGGCCATGCGAGAGATGACAGAGCTAGAAGTGATCGGTGTAAGGGAGCAGAAAGAAAAGATTATGTCAGTTGAAGACAAAGAAGCGATGAAGAAAGTTGAGAAGATGAAGCATGAAGGAGGGCGATATGAAGTGAAAGTCCCCTGGCGAAATGATGAGCCCAATCTGTCCGGAAATTTCGGATATGCGCTCAGCAGGCTGAGAAAAACGGAGGAAAATATGAAGAAACGTAAAGATGAAGCCATGGAGAAAAAGTACGGTGAGATCTTCGAAGATTACGTGAAGAAAGGCTACTTTCTGAAGATAGCCGCCGGTGATGAAAACTGGACAGCCGCCACCTGTGAAGGGTGGTTCTTGCCTCACTTTCCAGTGATAAGACAAGACAGGGCAACAACAAAGATCAGACTGGTCTTCGACGCTGCGGCAAAGTACCAGGGAAGAAGCTTGAACGACGAGCTGTACCCAGGTCCTTCAATCTGCAGCGATCTGATCGAGATTCTACTGGGATTCCGGCGTCATCCCATCGCTCTGACGGGTGATGTCGAGGAGATGTTTCTCCAAGTGAAGCTGGCGACCGCAGACAAGAAGTATCACCGCGTCCTATGGCGCGACGGTGAAGCAGAGAGGGCGCCCGATATATACGAAGCCCAGCGATGGATATTTGGAAACGCGGCTGCACCTTTCGCTGCTCAGTATGTCATGAAGGAAAATGCTCAGATACACGCTGCCGAGTTCCCTCTCGCCGCTCAAGCCGTGGAAAGATCATTCTACATGGATGATGCGCTCTGCTCCTTCAAAACTGAAGAGGAAGCCAAAGAAGCAAGAGAACAGCTCACTGATGTGATGAAGCAGGCAGGCATGCACATATGGAAATGGCGAAGCAGCAGCTCGGATGTAACAGCAAGTATCCCGGAAAAGGAGCGCGCTAAGGAGCCGGAATTCAAGATCGAAGATGGCCCAAATCAGACAAGCAAGACGCTGGGTCTTCTGTGGAATGCTGGTGAAGATACTCTTGGAATCTGCGCTACCACTTCCTCAGACGCCACGCCTGAAAACCGGCCAACAAAAAGACTCTGTCTCAAGAAAATAGCTGCGGTTTTCGACCCGCTGTGTCTGATCTGCCCGCTCACCATCACCGCCAAGATCATCTTTCAAGAGACTTGGGCTCGCGGTCTGGATTGGGACGATCCACTGCCGCCCGACATGGAAGCTGAATGGCTGACCTGGCTTGAAGATATTCAGGAGGTGAGCTCATTGACTGTCCCAAGGTGCGTTCATTCATTTTCCAGTGAAAACGCACAACAACTGCATGTATTCTCAGACGCATCGGAGCAGGCGTACGCCGCTGTGATTTACGTCGTCACTGACTGTGAAGAAGGGATCGTGTCAAGAATAGCTCTGGCTCGAGCTAGGGTCACACCAAGGTCAAGAAAGGTCACCATACCTCGACTCGAGCTTATGGCTGCGCTACTTGGCCTGCGGCTCGTGAAGAAGGTCTGCGCTGCGTTTGAGATTCAGCTGACGGACGTGGTGTTCTGGTCGGACTCGCTCAACGTTATCTGCTGGATAAAAAATGACGTCAAGCGCTTCCAACCGTTTGTCGCCCACCGCGTCTCAGAGATCCGGGAGTTCACGAGTCCTGATCAGTGGAGACACATTCCTGGAACGGAAAATCCAGCAGATCTCCCCAGTAGAGGTGTCAAGCTGGAAGACCTGAAGCACATCAGCCTCTGGTGGGAAGGACCTCCATTCCTTCTGGAGTCACCTGAGAACTGGCCAAAACAGAGAGACATCTCTGAACAGGCATGCGACCCCAGTGAGTTCCGCAAAGAAAAAGTAACTACTCACTCAGCGCGGGCGAAGGAGATGGACACAGACTTCCGGCTACAGCCAGCACGCTACTCGAAGTGGATGAAGCTCATCAGAGTGACAGCATGGGTGCTCCGCTTCGTGAAAAGGCTGAAACAAAGAAGAACCGAGGCTGAATCTGAGAACTCGGATAGCTCCTGTGGTTCTCTCTCGAGTGAAGAACTGACTCAAGCCGAGTATTTCTGGTTCCTGAAAGCTCAGGAGTGCTTCGAGGACGAGCGACGTCATCTGCAAGCACAAGAGGAAGACAATGACGTAGTGCACTCAAGGCACGTGTGCAAAGACAGCAAGATCCGTCGCTTGTGTCCAGCGCTGGATAGCAACGGATTAGTGAGAGTTGGCGGCCGTCTACAGCAGAGTGGACTGTCCTTCGACGCCAAACATCCGGTGCTGCTACCGAAGCATCATGAAGTGACGAAATTGTTCGTGCGATACGTTCATGAAGATGGTGATCACGAGCTGGGAATCGAACACACCGTCTCTGAGCTTCGTCAGAGGGTGTGGATAATCGGCGCCAGAGAGCAAGTGAAAAAATGCATTTGGTCATGCCCAGAATGTGTGAAGAGGCGCCGACTACCCAGAAGCCAGCTCATGGCTCCAAAACGCACCAGTGAAGTAAAGGGGCCCTATCGGGCTTTCTTGAGATGTGCAGTGGATTTTGCTGGGCCGTTTGAAACCAAGCAGGGCCGATGCAAGTCAAGAACCAAGCGCTACTTGTGCCTCTTTCTGTGTCAGCAGACCAGAGCGGTGCATCTCGAGGTCGCCTTTGGCCTTGACACAGACAGCTTTCTCAGAGCTTTCATGCGATTTGTAGCTCGCAGAGGTGTACCTGCTGAAATGACCTCAGACAATGGGAAGAACTTCATCGGAGTGAGCCGTGAACTACAGAAGCTGGCGAGCAGCCTGGACCAGGGCGACATCACAACGAGGACCGCGCACTTGCGTGTCAAGTGGAACTTCACGCCTCCAGGCGCTCCTCACTTCAACGGAGGCTGTGAAGCAATGGTGAAGAGCGCAAAACGTGCGCTTCGGAAGACGCTGGAATCGGCTCATCTCAGCGATGAAGAGCTACAGACAGCGTTCTGCCGCGCTGAAGCTCTGCTTAACTCGAGACCTTTGACGAGTGTCTCATCTGATCCGAATGACCAGCCGCCCATCTCTCCGGCGTCGCTCATGTTGGGCCAAACCAGGCTCGACTTCATGCCTGATGATGATGGAGATGCAGAAACGACAAGAAGACGCTGGCGCCGCCTGCTGCAACTGAGCTCGGAGTTCTGGCGACGCTGGATTCGCGAGTACCTCCCAACTCTGCAAGGGAGGCAAAAATGGACTGAGCAATCTGAAAACCTGCGTGAAGGTGAACTGGTGCTGTTGGTGGATCCGAATGCACCCAGAGGACTGTGGCCGCTAGCCAGGGTCACGAAGACGTTCCCAGGATCAGATGGGCTCGTCCGTGTTGTAGAAGTTAAGACTGCAAAAGGTGTATATAAGAGGCCAGTCACGAAGACTGTTCGACTGGAGCTGGATGTCTGAAGAGGATGACTGTAGACGCCATCGGTGGGTGACTGTCATGATCCAGGGATGCAGCTGATGTGGTCTGAAGTGATTCTGAATGACCGGAGGTTCATTCAGAGTGGGGGGTGATGTTCCGGAGGATCCCGGATAATACTCTGGTGTTACTCTCGAAAGTAAAACAGCAGAAATAGCATGTGCCTCCATGCGCGAGGAACTAAAGAAATTTGTGCTTAAATAGAGTGTTTTTGATGTCTGAAAGAGAGGAAAAATACAAAACCAGAGAAATGTGAAAACAGTTTGTGAATATAGGTTAAGTTTAATTAAGCTATTAAGAAACAAGAACACAACGCGAGAACACTATCATCACCAGTACGGTCATCATATCTAAAAACGTGCAAGTAATCCCTCCAGCTATTTCTGGCCTGAAACTATGTACCCAAAATTAATGAGGAAAAAAGTGTATGAATAGATGAACGAATGAATTAATGGCTAACTGACGGACTGACTGACTGACTGAAGTAAAGAATGAATAAATGAATGAATGAATGAATGAATGAATGAATGAATGAATGAATGAATGAATGAATGAATGAATGAATGAATGAATGAATGAATGCAGTACATGAGACACACAAACAGGCTGTGACACATTAAAAATACATGCTTAAAATCTTTGATTGCTTGATCGTCGGATCTCGTTGCCCTACCAGCACTGATCCCATAAAGGACTGAATGCGGTGCCGTCTACTCGGTTGATCGTGTCGTTTTTCTTGACGTGTATTTGTAGCGCTTCTTTCGTGAGTCGTTTCGTTAGATTGTTTTCGTTTTCGAGGACTGTCGTTTTGTTCCAAAGCGGTGCGTGTTCTCCTGGTTCAAAAAGGTGATCTACGAAGGCGCTTCCGTTGTGATTGCAGTTTTTGACGTCTCTTTGATGTTCTTTTATTCTTGTTTGCAGCTTCCGTCGTGTTTGTCCGATGTAGATTTTGCCGCAGTGACAGGGGCTTTTGTATACACAGGGTTTCTCTTCCGGTAGATGTTTGTCTTTGACTGTTGATAATTTGCTCCTAAGTGTTTGGCTTCTTGAAGAAATGGCACATTCGATGTTGTTCTTTTCCAGGAGGCGCTTCAGGTTGTGAGTTAGTCCCTCGCAGTATGGTAGGACTGCTCGACGTTTCCTGCCGTTTCGTGTCGTTCTGTGATCCGTCGTTTGTTCGTTCTCTCCGTTTTCTGTCGTCTGTAGTTTCGGTTCTGGTGTTCTTCGTTTTCGTGCTATGTATTTGTGTATCGTCTTCGCTGGGCCATTTCTTTTTAAGGCTCAAAGTATGTACAGGAGCTCGTCTTCTAGATGTTCTGGTGAACAAATCTTGAAAGCCCGGTCGACTAGTGACCTCACGACTGCCATCTTCGAGGCTTGTGTGTGCAACGTGTTCACGATGCATGTTATTGTCATTGTTATATGTTTCTTGACAACGACCTCGATGCGAAGGTCGAAAATTCGAAACGAAAACAATAAACGACTAGTAGCCGAAAAACGTTCCTACCTTGTATTAAGATGTCTAGTCGTAAAAGCTTGAAATCATATGAGAATAAGGAAGAGACAAACACATAGGTACCTACTTGAGGATCAGCTTAAAGTTAACCACACATACGGGGGTGAACTGCCATTTTCGTTTAGTAAAAAAAAAATCATCGTGTCAGGGCTGTGACGAAAAATAAGTGGCCTAAATCCGATGAGAAAACAAGATTTGGGGGTACCCTAGGTTTGGCTCCTTGAGCTGGTGCCCCCCTTGTCTCAAATCGTTCCGCCGCCTATGTTAAGGAGCCCATAACGTGCTCTCATAAGCCCTGTGGTGCCCTTCCGAGTTGAAGCGCGGCCACTGCGGACGTTCTGCCACCAATTGGCGCCGCAGGGCCCCTCGGGTTCGAAGGAACCCTAACCCCGAGAACGGGCACGTGCCACGTACCCCCTCGCTCCCTGGCTATGCCACTGAATCCAAATGATCAGGGACCCTTCAAGTAATCAGGGGCCTCTTAGAAGACCAGGGTTTTTCAATTGATCAGGGGCCCACTAGGTGACCAGGGGACCCTCTGATGACCGGGGGCCCCTTAAGTAACCAGGGACCCCTTAAATAACCAAGGCCCTCTCAGTAAACGGGGGCCACTCAGGTAACTGTAGGAGTCCCTCAGATAACCAGGGGGCGGCAAGGTCTCTTAAGTCCGTTTTTGACAAGGCTGTGATTGACGTCAGCTCAATCACAGTGGCCCTTTGCCACCAGTAGAGGGCCCTTTCAAGCCTTTTGAGGGCCGTTTAACGTCTCTTGAGCTCCCTTTGAGGCATTCTAAGGGTCCTTTGAGCAGCCGAAGACCTTTGAGGCCTTTAAGGGCCTCTTGACGTCAGCTGAGGACCGTTGGACGTGGGCTGAGGACCGTTTGGGGCCTTCTGATGGCCATCCATATTACTATTTGAAGAGGGTGCGTCTGTCCGTTACCGAGGTCCCGACTTGGTGGTGCTTTGCGTGGACTACAGGCCAGACCGTTGCACCTAGCGCGCTGAAATTTGCACAACTTATAGATCAAGGATGCGCGACGTGCCTTTGAGGGGTCTCAGCTCGATCGGGTCGACAGTGAGCGCGTGGCGCGTGCACAAAAAGTGCAAATTCGCGTCATAGACTTTACGTGTATAAATCGGCGTGCGAAATCAGGCGAAAACGGCTAATTTTGGCCGACACGGGTCCGGTCCCGGCGCAATATCTTGGTGACCAGGGGTCCGGCCGGCACGGGGAAAACAGCATCGTGTAGATAATTGAATCGGCAATTGAATGGTGTGCGATACAGAGTATAGCACGCGCCACGTGCACCGGGGAGGGCACTTTTTTTTAAATTGCGGTTTTTGACGGATTTTGGAATTGATTTTATCTTTAGGTGACCGTTAAATGGAGCGAGTTGAAACAACGCCTGTTGGCAAGAGAAATGTACCGCCTTTCATGGGAAGATTGTGAATAGCTAATTTATCGACGCCAAGGTGGTACAAATCGCTGGAGAAAATGTTGTTTGTCGATGTTTCGCTACTTTATTATTCACACGGATTTTGCTCAATGATCTGATATCTCTGGCAATTAAAAATGGCACCGTTGGAAAGAGCATTCAATTCTGTCCAAGGTTCTGTCTTAACTTTTGCATGATGATCAAAAGTATTCTTAAAAATGTAAATGTTCCAAACCATTACATTGTCATTTTTAGCGAAATTCATCGATGGCCCTCAAAAGACTTCACGCCAGTTTTCGGCTAATTCTAAAGTGAACGCATGCTAATAATGAACGCATGATAAAGTGAACGCCGCCACCCTGTCTCCATCCGTCCTGGCCCCAAATGGTGCCGGCACCGTTTGCGGCCCCGCAGCTACAGCAGCCGGTCCCGCCTCTGCAACAGCAATCAACGCTGACCTCACCTCCGTCGCTGCACCAGCAGGCTACAGGAGGTGAGTCGTCATGGCAAGAGCGAAACGCAGCCCAGGCGGGTATGTTTCGCACCGAGAGCTGGCCGAGCCTGCCAACCCGAACGGAGTGTTGCCCAAGGGCAGTCTCAACTTCTGCACCCGGCACAGCAGCGCCCGCATCAACCACTGGCCTGCAGCATCAAAGGTACTGGTCGGGCTGTTAACTCGCCCGACACAGACACAGCAGGGTGTTGGGATTCCAGTAGCTCCAAGCCACTTCGCATTGGATGCTATAACTGTGAGGGATTTCTCAGTGCTGCTGCCTACGTAGCTGAGCTCATAGGAGGATTGGATGTTTTATTTCTCTCAGAGACTTGGGTTTCCAGCGCCGAAAGCTCCATGTTAACTGATGTTCTGTTAAGCTTTGAGGTAGACGATGTACAGATATTCCAGACGCACGCGATGGAAATGCCGCCTGGTGCGGGGGAAGGGCGCCGTCACGGGGGTACAGCCATGATATGCAGAGGAGGTGGCTGCTTCTCCTTCTCTCACCTGCAGTCGGAATGCAACCGGCTGCTAGCCATACAGATAAACAGTCACAAAACCCCATGTCTCATCATAGTTGGCTGCTATATGCCTTACTTTTCTGGGAATGTAGATCAGTTAGAAAGCTACAGAGACGCCTGCGCGAGTTTAAAATCACTGTTCTGTGCACACAGGGTCACTGCTCCACTAGTGGTAGTCGGTGATTTTAACTGTCCCCTTCCAAAGCTGTCCCCAGCTAGGAGACCCCACTTTTGGCCCCGGCTGCGTGGTTTTAATGCGTTTAGCGGGGAGTTTCAGCAATTACTAGACGACAATGACATGGCCATTGCTGAGTTTTGTTTTCCTCAGTCGGTAGATTTTACCTATGAGCGCGGTGGCCATAGGACACACATCGATCACATTGCTGTACCTCGTTTGTTTGTAGGTCATCAGCTTCAGGCATGTGCCATAGTCCCACCATCCCCAGATAACCTTAGCCCACACCTGCCCATCCAATGCACACTGGAACTGACAGTTAAGCATCAGGGCAGAAAGTGTAAACAAACACTGGTGAATAACCTCGTTGAAAGCAAGCGCACGGTCCTAGTCTGGAAAGACAGCAGTCGGGTTGAAAAATATCACAGGATCCTTGCTGAGCGCCTCCAGCTGGTTCAGTTGCTTGATCTTGATGCTGATCAGCTGGACAGGCATCTCACATCATGCATCCACGAGGCAGCAGCTGAAGCAGGCTGCTCTCGGCCCCGGAGACCACCGAAGCCCTGGTGGACTCCATCTGTGTCGGCTTCTCGAGATCGCGCCCGCCTGTGGCACCGTATGTGGAACGATGCCGGTCAGCCCCGGAATACAGCTCTACACAACTGTTTCCGGGCCTCTCGAAGGGCTTACAGACGAGCTCGCTCCGACGCAGCCAAATCCCAAGTAGATTCCTTACGCCCACTTTTTGCCAATTCTGCGCCGAAATAAAAACGTTCAGTCATTTTGGCGACGCGTTGATCTAGCTCGGCGAGGCTCACGCGCTTCTTGTTCGTTGCTCACCGCGAGTGATTTTGAACTACATTTCCGCCGTATCTACAGGGATGGCGATAAACTATCCACAGAACAAGAGGAAGTGCGTGAGCGAGTAGCAGGCTTACTGGCCCAGGCCCAGGCGAACCCGGGGCCCGCCAGAGTCGTCTCAGCTAATGAAGTTGATGGCCTCGTTTCCAAGTTGAACCGCAACGCTGCCCCTGGTCTTGACGGAATCACTGTCGAGCACCTGCTTCACGGCTCCTCTCGGATACTGCATGAGGCCATTGCCGGCTTACTGACGGCCTGCTTAACCGAGATGCGAGTCCCTGATAGC
The DNA here is from genome assembly GCF_019059575.1 of Amphibalanus amphitrite. Taxonomy (NCBI): domain Eukaryota; kingdom Metazoa; phylum Arthropoda; class Thecostraca; order Balanomorpha; family Balanidae; genus Amphibalanus; species Amphibalanus amphitrite. The sequence goes on along the minus strand of NW_024882302.1, from coordinate 318,275 downwards.
TTCACGTACAGTGCGGTGGTGCCAATCATGAAGAAAAGGGGACTGGATTCCAATTGCGCCGATAACTACCGACCAATCTCATTAGTAGGTACATTATCGAAGCTGTTAGAGCTTATTTTGCTGGATGATATCAGCAAATCATTTAGACCTTCAGGGCTGCAATTTGGCTTTCTTGGCCACAGGGGCACACGGGAGGCTTCTATCCTTATTCATGAGACAGCGCAGCATTTTCTGTCGCATAGGGTTCCATTGTTTGTGGCCAATTTAGACGCTCGGAAGTGCTTCGACCGGCTCTGGCACTCAGCTGTTCTGCTCCGTGCACACGAACACTTACCTAAGAGAAGCTGGGCCCTCTTGACTAAATGGTACGCTCATTTAACTTCCCGAGTGCGCTTTGCTGGAGCGTGGTCAGATGCTTTCGCAATTCGTCGTGGGGTAAGACAGGGAGCTCTCTTGTCACCATGCTTAACAAACATGTTCTTCATGCCACTGATTCAGGAGCTTGATGACTCTCGCCTCGGCCCCATCCTGTTCGGTCACCATATCCCAGTAGTGGCATACGCTGACGATATTCTTCTGATGTCCGGTAACACGAGTGATTTGCAAGGCATGCTGAATGTTGTTACTAGCTTCGCGAGCAAGTGGAGGATAGATTTTGTGCACAATTCGCCTGACATGACAAAAAGTCACAGCTTCATTTTCGGCGCAGAGCTCATTACGCAAATACCCCGCTGGCATCTGTGTGGGCAAACTCTCCGATACCAACCAAAGACAGAGCACCTGGGAGTCCAACTGAGCTCGCAGTTAAAGGGCGCCAACCAGGTAGCCGAACGAATCCGTAGGGGCAGAGGTGCATTTTTCGGCCTGTCCCCAGCTGGCATGTTCAGTCCGTTTCTACCGGGGGCAGACAAAGCCTTTCTCTGGCGTGCGATTGTGTCCCCAACCATGCTCTATGGCTGCTCTATTTCCCTTTTGAGTTCCGCGGACATCGAACGCTTAGAACGGTGGCAGGCATCTGCGCTTAAGGCAGCGTTAAGGCTACCGCGAAGTGCTCATCACTCAGCGCTGATGAAAGCACTTAACATCCCCAATGTTCAGGCACTGTTGCGCCGCTCGCAATTTGCTGCCCTCAGGGATGCTTTTGATGGGGACCATCGTCTCCGTGACGTTTTGTTCAGTGCATTAGCGCGAATTTTTCTGAACACAAGTTCTACGAGACATACTGGCTCGATTGTAAACCATGTGCTCGCCTTGTGTGATGGAAGCCTTGGTAGCATTGTCAGGATCGCTGGCGGCCACGTATCGACCGAGTGAGTAACATGTCCTACTGTCCCCTGTGGCTTAACCGACTCACTACGATGGCTGATGGCCCAGAACGATACCTGTGCCTGGAGCCTCGTCAGACTGTTGACATGCGATGCTCTCAATCAAGGCCATTCATAGGCCCCGTCGGCTGAAAAACTGATCGTACTCGTAGTGTATGTAGGTATAGGTGTGTGTAGGTGTATGTGTACATGTATATGTGTTTGTCCGTCAAGGATGTTGTAATAAATTGATGATGATGATGAATACGACACGGGCACCTCGATGCGATGTATCTTTTTTGTTTTATTACAAAATGCTTGGCCGTCAAAAAGCAATCGAAGGAAATGGATACCAACCAAATCGACACAGACCAACCCAATACCCACGGGTAAAACATAACCTTCTTCGCGTTGCGGAGCACGCGGGTAACCCTAGTAAGACACCAACTAAGGGCCCTCTGACACCAGCTAAGGGCCCTTTAACCCTATTAGTGGCAGGCTCCTGGCTACCCCTATTAGTGGCAGGGGGGCTGTTTACGACCCCCCTGATATCTCGAGATCTAACGGGCCGATTTTCAAAATTCAAACGGCATTCGATTTCGCTCAACGTGATCTACATTTCTAAAAAATAAAAAATAAAAATGTCAATAGGGGGGGGTAGAGGGGGGTAAAAACGGGCAAATTGCAGATACATTTTAGACTGTTTATCATGGCCAGGTTTCTGAACCAATCTTAGCGCAACTTTTGCCGATCGATAGAGAATGAACCAGGAATTCACATGGATCCTAAAAATATGCATTTTCAAAAATCATAGGCGGATACAGATCATTGAGATTGGGGGTACACAAAAAGTATAGTAAATAAGGTTTTTGTTGGTACTGTTTCTAAAAAGGGTGGTAATGGTCTTGTTATGTTAGAATTTTCTTATGAGAGAATGACTACAATTGTATTGGTCATGCATAGGCGGTGTCAGGGCACCTATGTTGGGAGGTAAAACATAACCCCCCTTTTTGGACGCCTGGATCCGCCTTTTATAGCAAAAACGTGTCAAAAGAGGATGCACATAACTTTGTATATGTTATCACATGATACCTTTCATTCACTGTTCGTAAAACTGGTGCAGCATCGTGATCTTCGCCCAAATGACTCGCTTCACGAATAGGACCCCCCAATTCCCAGTGCTCTGGAGCCGCCCCTGGTAAAGTTATGAACTTGAAATTTTCAGGGAATGCGCCAAATTTAGTTTTAGGAACAGTCAGAAAATTTGAGCATCGTAGCTTCAGCGGTTTCGGAGATATTCCCGAAAAACCTGAGGGGTGGATGAAAACAAACCCCCCCCCCCCCTGCCACTAATAGGGTTAACCCGCGCCCTGCTGGGGGATGTTTGAACACCCCCCCCCCTTTGTGTTTTTTCGCGAATGTCTCAAAAACGGCGGCGTGGAGCGTCGCCGTTTTTGGTACACCTTATTATACATCAATTCTACACATGTTGTGAAAATTTCAGACCAAGGTCATTCAAGGTCAGGTCACCAGGTCACTTGAAGTGACCTCACCTCATAAAAAGTTTCAATGTCTGTCATAACTACACCGAGTGACCGATCGCTTTGAAACTTTCAGCGATTGCTAGGAGCAATAGCATGTATAAAATGTATATCTCAGAATTTTGATATCGATGACCTAAGGTGAGGTCAATTTTGCGACCTCCCATAAAAAGTCATAGGGAGAAAATTGAAATGCGCCTCTTTTGGACGAAAGATATCATAAACACTCCCAAACACTAAATTACAAGTGGCTTAGACACATTGAACATGAAAATGGTGTCCGTGACCCCTGTTTATGCCATGAGGTCATCTTAGGTCACGAATAGTACCTAACAGTTTTCGCAAATAACTTTTGATAGAGGCATGCTAGAGCGATGAAAACGCCTCAGATGTGTTCAGCTCGACAATACGGATCGACTGATATGCAACATGACCCTTTCCGGTCAGGTCATGACCTTGACCTGAGGTCAAATTTTCAAGTTGACCTTTCAAAGTCAAGTTATAGTTCATTCGATGCGTCTTGACGAGAGGAACACGATGCCGGTAAAAGTAAGCTCGTACAAGGCTTGGGTCAAAAGTTATTGCAGAAAAACTGTTTCCGAAAAAAATCTGCTATTTTTGCAGTTTTTGCCCCCTGCAGGTAAAACCGTTGACGTTAGGCCAAATCTGAGAGAATTACTCAGAAAGGGCGTTAGCAGGGCTGTCGAATGCACTTTTCCGCGGCGCTGTAGCTCTATTGGCTCCCGAGTTATGCGTTGGCTTCTTGGAAATTGTCGACATTCGACCTGGAAATCGGCGAAATTTTGTCTTCAATGACGTTGACTTGACCTTTGACCTGACCAAAAAATTGACTGAGGTGATTTCGTCATTATTTTTTACGCTCTTTCGAACGCCGCCTTCCGCTTCTCGCTACGTGGCCCAGTAGCCGAGTTAGAAGGGGGGGTGTTCAAACACCCCCCCCCCCAGCAGGGCGTGGAAATCCAGGACCCCCAGCCGGGCGCGGGTTAAGGTTGACGCCAGCTCAAGCCCCTCTGACATCAGCTGGGGGCCCTCTGACGCTAGTTCAGGGCCCTTTGGCGCCCTTTAAGACCTTCTGATGAGGGACCTTTGAGGCCTTCTAAGGGCCCCTTGATGCTTTTTGAGGGACGCTAGGCGCCAGCTGAGGACCGTTAGACTCCAGCTGAGGACCGTTTGAGGCCTTCTGATGGCCATTTGGCGCCAGCTGGGGGCCCTCTGACACCAGCTCAGGGCCCTTTGACACCCTTTAGGGCCTTCTGAGGTCCGTTTGACGTTAGCTGAAGGTTCTTAGAGGCCATCTGAGGGCCCTTGAACGCTAACTAAGAGCCCTTTGAGGCCGAGGTTCCTTTGAGGCCATCTGAGGGTCCTTTAACCCGGCAGTTGCTGGGGTATTTTGCCACCCACCGTTTGCTGGGGGGGGGGGGCGTTAAACGCCCCCAGCCGATAACTCGAGAACCAATAAGCGCAGCGAAACGCACGAGGCGGCAAACGAAAGAGCGCGACGAGACGCTTCAGATGAGTACTTTAAAGTTGAATTTTGAGGTCACAGGTCGGGTCAAGGTCAGGTTAAACACCTGAAATCGGGCTTTCAGTAGCATGGACTTCAGGACTTGGCAATGGGCGCCTCTCGTCATAAACTCTGACAAAACGGTGCACAATCCATCATGTAAGGCCTACAAGAGTGTCAGCTCCATGTAGGGGTCAGTCAAGCATAGGTCAGGGTCAAGGTCAGGTCAACCGGGTACGCACATATCCCGAAAATCAAAACTGATATTCGCAGCCTGTGACACATGTTTTATAGGTAATTTGGGGCGTAGAACACGATGGTGCCACATTCATTTTATCATATGTGTACGTGTTTGGCTCAAAAAGTTCAATTTAAGAAATGCATGTATCATGGTCGTGAAGTAGTCACGAAAAATTGCCAAGATTCAGTTCAAGATTATGGAAAATGCGGAACGATAATCAATAATCGAAGATAGCTATTTGATTAATCATGGTTTTGGCAGTCTAATGGCGTTTACGGCATGTCTGTATGTCTATTTTGTGATTTTATATGATTTTTTGAACATATGCCGTTTTTGGTCGAAAACTCAGAAATCATGACGTCACTAAAACCTCGATATCTCAAAAAATTTCCAACCGATTTTTTTGAAACTTTGTCAGATAAAAATTCAATCGATTTCCTACAGGTACCCAAAATTTGGCGCGCCTGCGGCGCCGTTATTATGCTATGGCCCGGCGAAAAAGTGGGGGCGTTTAACGCCCACCCCCCAGCAACTCGCGGGTTAAGGCCATCTAAGGGCCCTTTGAGGCCATCTGAGGCCCCCTTAAGGCCATCTGAGGACCCTTTGAGGCCATCTGATGGCCCTTTGAGGCCATCTAAGGGCCCTTTGAGGCCATCTAAGGGCCCTTTAAGGCCATCTGGGGGCCCGTTGAGGCCATCTCAGGGCCCTTCGACACCAGATGAGGGCCATTTGACGCTGAGGGCCCTTGGAGACCATATGAGGATCCGGTGACGCCATCCGAGGGCCTTTTTTGAGGCCTTTTGAGGGCCATTGAAATTTCACCATCACATGTCCGTGAACTTAGCGACGTATGCGTATACGTATTCAGCGACGAATTCCAAATCACTTCAAATTCATAGCATGGGTTAAGTTGACCATGCTGAACACGAATATGACATTTATTTTAACTTTTGAGCTGATCTTCATGGTTAAAATCCGGTTTAAATGACGGGGAACCGCATAACGTCGCGAAAATAAAAACCCACGAATTCCAAAGTATGTGCAAAATGTAGAGCTCATCCAGATCTAACGTCCGTGGAAGAATCCAAGCTCGTGGCTCTTTTTCATGGTTAATATCCGGTTTAAATAACGGGGTACCGCATAACGCCGCGAAAATAAAAACCCACGAATTCTAAAGTATGTGCAAAATGTAGAGCTCATCCAGATCTAACGTCCGTGGAAGAATCCAAGCTCGTGGCTCAACGCCTTCATGGTTAAAATCCGGTTTAAATGACGGGGAACCGCATAACGTCGCGAAAATAAAAACCCACGAATTCCAAAGTATGTGCAAAATGTAGAGCTCATCCAGATCTAACGTCCGTGTAAGAATTCAAGCTCGTGGCTAAAGGCCTTCATGGTTAAAATCCAGTTTGAATGTCGCGGAACCGCATAACGTCACGAAAATAAAAACCCACGAATCCCAAAGTATGTATGTGCAAAATGTAGAAATCATCCAGATCTAACGTCCGTGGAAAAATCAAAGCTCGTGGCTCAACGCCTTCATGGGTAAAATCCGGTTTAAATGACGGGGAACCGCATAACGTCACGAAAATAAAAACCCACGAATTCATAAGTATGTGCAAAATGTAGAGTTCATCCAGATCTAACGTCCGTGGAAGAATCCAAGCTCGTGGCTCTTTAGTTTCATGGTTAATATCCGGTTTAAATGACGGGGAACCGCATAACGTCACGAAAATAAAAACACACGAATTCCAAAGTATGTATATGCAAAATGTAGAGTTCATCCAGATCTAACGTCCGTGGAAAAATCGAAGCTCGTGGCTCAACGCCTTCGTGGTTAAAATCCGGTTTAAATGACGGGGAACCGCATAACGTCGCGAAAATAAAAACCCACGAATTCCAAAGTATGTGCAAAATATAGAGCATATCCAGATCTAACGTCCGTGGAAGAATCCAAGCTCGTGGCTCAACGCCTTCATGGTTAAAATCCGGTTCAAATGACGGGGAACCGCATAACGTCGCGAAAATAAAAACTAACGAATTCCAAAGCATGTGCAAAATGTAGAGCTCATCCAGATCTAACGTCCGTGGCAGAATCCAAGCTCGTGGCTCTTTAACTTCATGGTTAATATCGGGTTTAAATGACGGGGAACCGCATAACGTCGCGAAAACAAAAACCCACGAATTCCAAAGTATGTGCAAAATGTAGAGCTCATCCAGATTACGTCGGTGGAAGAATCCAAGCTCGTGGCTCTTTAACTTCATGGTTAATATCTGGTTTAAATGACGGGGAACCGCATAACGTCGCGAAAATAAAAACCCACGAATTCCAAGGTATGTGCAAAATGTAGAGCTCATCCAGATCTAATGTCCATGGCAGAATCCAAGCTCGTGGCTCTTTAAATTCATGGTTAATATCTGGTTTAAATGACGGGGAACCGCATAACGTCGCGAAAATAAAAACCCACGAATTCCAAAGTATGTGCGAAATGTAGAGCTCATCCAGATCTAACGTCCGTGGAAGAATCCAAGCTCGTGGCTCAACGCCTTCATGGTTGAAATCCGGTTTAAATGTCGGGGAACCGCATAACGTCACGAAAATAAAAACCCACGAATTCCAAAGTACGTGGTGCACTCCAGAAGTTTTGAGACTTTTTCAGTAGAGACAGTTGTCTGTTTCAGAGAAGCATGAAACTTGTATGACTCTCGAAATGGAACTTCCCGAGTCCAATGCACCTGCTTTAGCGCTCCTGTCACTGCCTGAAGGCCTGCTGATAGGCCTTCAAAGTGAAGGTGCCCAGGGCCTCTGTCACAGCCTCACTCATCTCCTCCACATCCTCCGAAAGACGGCCTCTGAGCTTCCCTGTCAGTCTGGGGAACACCCAGAAGCCAGGGGGCCAGATTAGGACTGTGGAAAGGGTTACGGACGGTTTTGACGCACATCTGTGTCAGATAGTTCGTCTCCATGGTGGACTTGTGGGTGTGTGCGCTGTCCTGGTGCAGGAGCCCATGGCCAGAGTTGAAGAGTTCCGACCTTTTGCGGTGAAATCTCTTTCTCAACTCCCTCAGAACCTTCACGAATCATTCCTTGCTGACAATCTGGCCGTGTAGGGGACCCAGGTTATGAAGTTTTTGCCTTTGTGTTCTAAGTAAGGGATTAATTTGAGCTTCCCAGGGGACCTGCGCTGTCTGTCTTTATTGGGTCTGAAGGAGTCAGTGTGTTTTCATTGGACCTTTTGTCTCTTGGTCTCATGATGGTAAAAATGCATCCAGCTTTCGTCTCAAGTCACTTGAGAGCCAATTTGCTATGTTTCTCGGGCATTTTTGCCAAGCTAATCCCAAAATTTTATTACACAGCGACCCGCCAAGTTGTCTTCACATGAACAACCTGACTGTGCTCTACACTGGTCACTGTGACAAGCCGCGTGCGACTTGCCATGTTCAGGGTGACGCCGTTGCCGTCTTTTGCAACGTAGAAAAACAAAATTATGCAAGTACGTTTATAACAACTGTGGTAAGGACTTGTGAGAACAACAAGTATCTAGCACTGTTCATATGGATTTTACGAGGCCAGTCTCAAAACTTCTGGAGTGGACGACGTATGTGCAAAATGTAGAGCTCATCTTGATCTAACGTCCGTGTAAGAATCCAAGCTCTTGGCTCTTTAACTTAACTTCATGGATAATATCTGGTTTAAATGACGGGGAACCGCATAACGTCGCGAAAATAAAAACCAACGAATTCCAAAGTATGTGCAAAATGTAGACCGCATCCAGATCTAACGTCCGTGGAAGAATCCAAGCTCGTGGCTCAACGCCTTCATGGTTAAAATCCGGTTCAAATTACGGGGAACCGCATAACGTCGCGAAAATAAAATTAACGAATTCCGAAGTATGTGTAAAATGTAGAGCTCATCCAGATCTAACGTCCGTGGCAGAATCCAAGCTCGTGGCTCTTTAAAGGGACTGTCCCACCTTTGCATTAGTTCTGAGTTTATATAGCCAAGTTGGCGGCCAGGTTCAGAAACCACTATATATCCTGGTCGCAATATCCTCAGTTTCGTGGTGTTAAAGAAATTTGTTCTCTTTATTTGAAAAGTGGGCCTTAGCTAAGGCCCTATCTCTTAAAGGGACCCTCCCACCTTCAAAAAAGTTAATGAATTGGCATGAAAGTGATGTCGCTCGGTTCAGAAAGAGCAAAAACAAATATCTACCAAATTTCATCGAAAAATATTCACCGGTTTTCAAGATATTATACTTTTACTTTTGTTTACTTTTGGGGATCTCCGCTGTTCCTAGCGACTTTATTTGAAAGTGCGGCATTTGTTGCGCGCAAAGCAGCGTATACCAATCGTTAGATATCTGCACTGACGTCACACATTCAGAGGGGTATTCCTTTGCATTAGCCCCTCTGAATCAAAATGCTGCAATTTTGAAATTCAATATTTCCGATTTAAGGCATTTCTCGATGTTGTGAGTGCCGAAACCGGTAATTGTGAGCCAGGGACCCCATTTTGGCTATCTCAACTCAAATCTAATGTTAAGGTGGGAGGGTCCCTTTAACTATTAACGGCCATTTGTTGACGTCATTTGCATTTTGAACGCCTGTCATGCATGTGAAGTTTCACTTGATTTACGAATAAGCTAATCAGAGACACTTGTTAGTTGTTATTGTATGAACCGCGTCATATTTGAGAGCAAATACCTATATCTTCTGCCAAATTTCCCCCACATTGACATGAAGTAAATCTTTCATTACGTCACAGATCCGATCTAAATGACGTCACGATGAAACATAAAAGTCGCAATATCTCAAAAGTATACAATGAAAACGCGTAAAAACTTGCAGAATTCGTCACAATATCATGAGTAGCATTTCCGAATCCTAAATGGTACTTTTCTAAAGGTGGGATAGTCCCTTTAACTTCATGGTTAATATCTGGTTCAAATGACGGGGAACCGCATGACGTCGCGAAAATAAAAACCCACGAATTCCAAAGTATGTGCAAAATGTAGAGTTCATCCAGATCTTACGTCCGTGGAAGAATCAAAGCTCGTGGCTCTTTAACTTCATGGTTAATATCTGGTTTAAATGACGGGGAACCGCATAACGTCGCGAAAATAAAAACCAACCAATTCCAAAGTATGCGCAAAATGTAGAGCTCATCCAGATCTAACATCCGTGGCAAAATCCAAGCTCGTGGCTCATCAACTTCATGGTAAATATCTGGTTTAAATGACGGGGAACCGCATAACGTCGCGAAAATAAAAATCCACGAATGCCAAAGTATGTGCGAAATGTAGAGCTCATCCGGATCTAACGTCCGTGGCAGAATCCAAGCTCGTGGCTCTTTAACTTTATGGTTAATAATATAGTTAATAATATAATAATATGGTTTATAATATAACTTAATGGTTAATAGATCTGGATGAACTCTACATTTTTTACATAGGGGAGAGTGGGGCAAAGCGGCCACCCGGGGCAAAGCGGCCATCCATCGTTTTAGCCCTCCACAGCTGGCGTCAGTTCCAATTTATGATTTCCAATTATACTTCTCTTTGCGGTCGTTCGAATGAGCCAGACCGGGGTTTCAGGCCCATCGCCATTGTTCTGTGAAACACGGAAAAGCATTTCTTGCCAGGCTACCAATTATGTTTACAATTTTTAAATGTTATTTTATTCCATAACCATTTGGAATTTTTATAAGCGTTTTTGTCCATGCATTGCGTGGTTATCGTACATGCCTTCTACCAATTTTAATGCTTTTTACCCCACTAATAGCTGAGCTGGAATATTTTTGTCTCGGACGGTATGCGCGGGGCAAAGCGGCCGGGGCAAAGTGGCCAGCCCCCAATTGGCCATAAGTTGTTTCCATCTGGATAAAAACATTATTTATATTCAAATGTGTCGTCATGCATTCATCTTGGCCACTTTTCGGTTACATGAGTTACCAAATTATGCAATTAAATGTTTTTCCAAGAAAATTCTTTCTTTGTTTAGCAATAGGTGGGAAGATAACAAAGTAAACATCCATCTTCCCTTAAACCTTGTCACCATCAAATACCCTAGTCGTGCATGAGGCAACTATTCTGTTTCTCATATCGGGACTTGAGAAGTCGCCAGTGGCCGCTTTGCCTCAGGGATGGGGCAAAGTGGCCAATATGCTATAGGTTTAAAGTTTTGTCAATATGTCCCATAAGCGAACGCCTTTGGAAATGAAACGCAGTTGGAATAAAAGACAATTTAATAGGGATCACATTGGTATAGAAAGAATCTTTCCAAGTTTAAAAATCAAGCGTCGGCATCGTTAGAAACGTTAGGGTGGCCGCTTTGCCCCACTCTCCCCTACTTTGGAATTCGTTGTTTTTTTATTTTCGCGACGTTATGCGGTTCCCCGTCATTTGAACCGGATTTTAACCATGAAGGCGTTGAGCCACGAGCTTGGATATTTCCACGGACGTTAGATCCGGATGAGCTCTACATTTTGCACATACTTTGGAATTCGTGGGTTTTTATTTTCGCGATGTTATGCGGTTCCCCGTCATTTAAACCAGATATTAACCATAAAGTTAAAGAGCCACGAGCTTCGATTCTGCGACGGACGTTAGATCTGGATGACCTCTACATTTTGCACATACTCTGGAATTCGTGGGTTTTTATTTTCGCGACATTAAGCGGTTCCCGTCATTTAAACCAGATATTAACCATGAAGGCGTTGAGCCACGAGCTTGGATTCTTCCACGGACGTTAGATCTGTATGAGCTCTACATTTTGCACATACTTTGGAACTCGTTGGTTTTTATTTTCGCGACGTAATGCGGTTCCCCGTCATTTAAACCGGATTTTAACCATGAAGGCGTTGAGCCACGAGCTTGGATTCTTCCACGGACGTGAGATCTGGATGAGCTCCACATTTTGCACATACTTTGGAATTCGTGGGTTTTTATTTTCGCGACGTTATGCGGTTCCCCGTCATTTAAACCAGATATTAACCATGAAGTTAAAGAGCCACGAGCTTGGATTCTTCCGCGGACGTTAGATCTGGATGAGCTCTACATTTTGCACATACTTTGGAATTCGTTGGTTTTTATTTTCGCGACGTTATGCGGTTCCCTGTCATTTAAACCAGATTTTAACCATGAAGGCGTTGAGCCACGAGCTTAGATTCTCCCACGGACGTTAGATCTGGATGTGTTCTACATTTTGCACATACTTTGGAATTCGTGGGTTTTTATTTTCGCGACGGTATGCGGTTCCCCGTCATTTAAACCGAATTTTAACCATGAAGGCGTTGAGCCACGAGCTTGGATTCTCCACGGACGTTAGATCTGGATGAGCTCTACATTTTGCACATACTTTGGAATTCGTGGGATTTTATTTTCGCGGCGTTATGCGGTTCCCCGTCATTTAAACCGGATTTTAACCCTCGCCCGTAAACGGTGTTTTGCCACCTTCGCCCATGCAGGGGGGTTGGTGCGACCCCCCCTGGCGTTTGAAAACGGAGCGTCGTAGAGCTTAGCGGAAAAGACCAACGGATTGCTCTCAACGAGATCTCGCGATTGGTGGTATATTTTTTGGTCCTATGTCAACATTTGACCTACTTATGACCGGTCAAAGGTCAAATTTTCGGAAAAGTCTAACTTTTTCAGATTTCCGCACCGATTGCGGCAAAACGTTAAGAGATATCGACTTGAAACCTTCACTATCGTGATCCTTGATCAATTCTCTATCGTTTGGTGTGTATTTCGATGTCATAACTAAAAAATGATGCGTTGGGAGCATCGGAAGTCTGCAAGGTCATTTGTTCATTGGGTCACGTCAGGCGTGTGACGTCACTGACCTGACCCTGACCCAAAATGAACTACAAGAAACAACTGACGATGCCTGAAATGGATAGCAAATTCGAATTCAGGCCATCAAAATACCCCGAAAAGGCATACAAGTGCAAGAAGTCATTACAGGTCATCCGAGGTCACTGACCTGACCTTGACCTTTAGTAACCTTGAAAAGGTCAACGGACATTGTGCCAATGTCAAATCAGCCAGTTATGATTCTAAAACAATCCATCAGTGTGTCAGGTCAGTCGGCATTTATACCATTGTGAAGCAATCTCCAATTTAGCGTAAATCTGGCCGGAGGTTGTTCCCTTTATGACGTCATAACTCCGTGACCTGACATGACCTTGACAAAAAAAATTACCAAAAGTTGCGCAAAGGATGCCCCAAAGGGTACTGAAAATTTGAGCAGGCTATCTGAAACGGTTCGGCGTGTAGCTAAGAAAATCCTCAGGGGGGGGGGTTGCACCAACCCCCCCCCCCTACATGGGCGAGGGTTAACCATGAAGGCGTTGAGCCACGAGCTTGGATTCTTCCACGGACGTGAGATCTGGATGAGCTCCACATTTTGCACATACTTTTGAATTCGTCGGTTTTTATTTTCGCGACGTTATGCGGTTCCCCGTCATTTAAACCAGCTTTTAACCATGAATTTAAAGAGCCACGAGCTTGGATTCTTCCGCGGACGTTAGATCTGGATGAGCTCTACATTTTGCACGTACTTTGGAATTCGTTGGTTTTTATTTTCGCGACGTTTTGCGGTTCCCCGTCATTTAAACCAGATTTTAACCATGAAGGCGTTGAGCCATGAGCTTGAATTCTCCCACGGACGTTAGATCTGGATGAGTTCTACATTTTGCACATACTTTGGAATTCGTGGGTTTTTATTTTCGCGACGTTATGCGGTTCCCCGTCATTTAAACTGAATTTTAACCATGAAGGCGTTGAGCCACGAGCTTGGATTCTTCCACGGACGTTAGATCTGGATGAGCTTTACATTTTGCACATAATTTGGAATTCGTGAGTTTTTATTTTCGCGACGTTGTGCGGTTCCCCGTCATTTAAACTGGATTTTAACCATGAAGGCGTTGAGCCACGAGCTTGGATTCTTCCGCGGACGTTAGATCTGGATGAGCTCTACATTTTGCACATACTTTAGAATTCGTGGGTTTTTATTTTCGCGACGTTATGCGGTTCCCCGTCATTTAAACCGGATATTAACCATGAAGTTAAAGAGCCACGAGCTTGGATTCTTCCGCGGACGTTAGATCTGGATGAGCTCTACATTTGGCACATCCTTTGGAATTCGTTGGTTTTTATTTTCGCGACGTTATGCGGTTCCCCGTCATTTAAACCAGATTTTAACCATGAAGGCGTTGAGCCACGAGCTTGGATTCTTCCACGGACGTGAGATCTGGATGAGCTCTACATTTTGCACATACTTTGGAATTCGTGGGTTTTTATTTTTGCGTCGTTATGCGGTTCCCCGTCATTTAAACCAGATATTAACCATGAAGTTAAAGAGCCACGAGCTTGGATTCTTCCGCGGATGTTAGATCTGGATGAGCTCTACATTTTGCACATACTTTGGAATTCGTTGGTTTTTATTTTCGCGACGTTATGCGGTTCCCCGTCTTTTAAACCAGATTTTTACCATGAAGGCGTTGAGCCACGAGCTTGGATTCTCCCACGGACGTTAGATCTGGATGAGTTCTACATTTTGCACATACTTTGAAATTCGTGGGTTTTTATTTTCGCGACGGTATGCGGTTCCCCGTCATTTAAACCGGATTTTAACCATGAAGATCAGCTCAAAAGTTAAAATAAATGTCATATTCGTGTTCAGCATGGTCAATTTAACCCATGCCATGAATTTGAAGTGGTTTGGAATTCGTCGCTGAATACGTATACGTATACGTCGTTAAGTTCACGGACATATCAGGAATAGGGGCCCATTTGAGAGCGGCCGCTATGACTGTGACCCCAAAATGATTTCAGATTTCATGACCCCAAAATAATTAATCATAGATATATTTAGCGCCAAAATCAGTTTAATGTGTTTTACCTGTATTCGCTTACAGGAGCTCCTTCACGGCCTCAAATCCTCCGAAAAATTAGCGCACGTCGCTACGTCGTTCAGAAGCCCCTCTCAGTTCTCACGGTATAAAGAAAGCTGTCCCGTACAGGGCAGGTATATAGAACCTAGAACAACGGGTAGGTACACCAACAACGCGGAAAGCACCCATTTTACCCGGATGAGTTACATGGTAGGTGATATATTTTTTTGAATATGGAAAAATAGAGTGTTCTTTTCCGACGAGTAAAGCCAAATTCATAAAGCAGCTATTTTTAAATTAAATTTACAAGAAATAACATACTAACCATAGTTTAAAACTTAGTGTAAAGATAGTTGAAAAGCGTAAAGTTGATACTAAAATGGCAGGAATCAATGGAAGGCAGAAATGGCGCAGCTGTTTCATTCTTGAAATGTATTCGCAAGCAGGATTTACGTGATGCTAGCGACATCTTTTAATGTAATTGGGGATGCTGATTGTCTGATAGAGTCCGTGAGCAGTATCACTAATTTACGCCAGTACAGGGTTGAGGCAATGTGCGCATGGGCAGGAACTTGTGCTCTCATGGAGGGGCTTTTGGTACCTCGGGCAGCGCCCAATGCTTTTCGGACCTGTTATGGCCTCCGCATTGAAAAACGCTACATAAAAAGGTTGTAGAGGAAGCTTGAGGCTACCTTTCCCCACAATAATATTGGCACTTTATCTTTTAGCTTCCGTATGAGGCTCGCTTGAAAAAGGTCGATTTAACATGGAAACCCTATGGGGTAGTAGTTTTTGAGCGCCCATTTGGCCTAATGCTACCAACTGTTACTGGCTACCCCTGGTCCCGTATCCCTCGCAGCAAGTTCTCTTCACTCCTATCAGCTGTCTCATCCTTATCTCCGTGATGTGTTGTGTGAGACCAGTGACGTCACAGGATTGCGACGTCCTGATTGGGCGACAGCTCCGAATTGCCCGACTGGTGGTCCGCGACTCGACAAGTAAACGTGCGCTGACTGGGGATTTGTAATGGCGTCAACGGCAAAAGTGTGCTGCTACCGCTGCTACAGTACTCTAATCAATAATAGTATTATAATAATAGTAATAATAATAATAATAATAATAGTAATAGTAATAATAGTATAATAGTATTATATGACCGTGACTCTAATTGTGTTTGAATAGTATCTAAGCAGTTAGAATTACGTCAAACATCATTGTCCAGTGAGTGTTCTTGTTTGTGTCATGTGAATTTGAGCTCAAGCCTCACATCAAATCATGTGATAATTTTTTCCTCAGTGTCATGTATGGTAGCAGAAAGGGCCCTATGTTGGGCTATTTTCAATAGGATCGCATTACAGCCGTCCGACCACTCGCACCAGTGACGTCAAGGAAATTGCTGCTTCGGCCTAATGAACATACCTTCTATATACCTACGGCCTTGCACTCCCTTGGCCTTACTCAACTATCCACAAGCGGTAGGTATCCGGACAAATCTTCGTATTACATTTCTGCGTCGCGCAAGTCCACATACATCCGCATTTCTTCGTGCACAAAACTTCGTCCGCACTCTTCGTCTAGTCGCATTTCTTCGTCTGCAAAACTTCGTCCGCACTCTTCGTCTAGTCGCATTTCTTCGTCTGCAAAACTTCGTCCGCGCATTTCGTCGTGTTGCATTTCTTCGTCTCGCAAATCATCGTAAGTAGGTAAACAATTTCGTAGCGCATTTCTTCGTATTTGCATTTCTCCATCTCGACAAATCTTCGTCCTTTGATCTTCGTCTACGCAAACCTAAGGTGGTTAGGTAAGCACTTAGAGGAAAAGGGCCACCTTTAACATGGGGATTGAAACTGAGATAGCCATCTTGTAGCCCGTGTCCGAAAACCTTGCTGTCTACCTCCTTACGGCCGATTTCGGCCTCCATTCGTAGTTATCGGCAATTTTAAAAGAAAATACGCCAGGAATGCGTCCTTATCCCAGGAATGCGTTCTTATCCGACAATACAGCCACCCGCGGCGAGGCTTTGGTTTTTTACCAATCAGCTCCAACCAGCTCAGCTTTAACCAATCAGCTTATCTGACACAATCCGACGAGTCTGTCTTCTGAACGCTGATTGGCTTGAGTGTGACGTCATCGCTATGCCATCATACAGTAGGTGCCGTAGAGAGTATCAACATAGTACCAATATGTTAAATAGTTTTAAATTCTTTTTCGCGAATTGTGCACTTCTGGCACCAGTTTTAAAAAGAAAATGAAAAATAATAATGTCAAAATGAAAAACAACGATATCTTCATATTTCACGAAGGTGGCC
This sequence comes from Amphibalanus amphitrite, assembly GCF_019059575.1. NCBI lineage: Eukaryota > Metazoa > Arthropoda > Thecostraca > Balanomorpha > Balanidae > Amphibalanus > Amphibalanus amphitrite. The sequence goes on along the minus strand of NW_024882302.1, from coordinate 301,463 downwards.
CTTTTCCTTTAAGCCTACGCCGGCACAGGGGGCCGGGGGGAGGTTGATACAACCTACAACCCCCTTGGGCTTTTCGCGAATAACTCACGTAAAAAGTGACCGATCGCGACGAAACTTTCAGTACCCTCGCATTGATAAATTTTACACCTACCCTGAAAATTTCATGACCTTGACCCAAATGACCTTTGACCTGTGACCATGGGCGTAGCCAGGATTTCCTCCAGGAGGGGGCCAAACTTACAGGGGCCCAAGGTACACCCCCTAAAAATCCAAAAAGTCATCGGATTTCATCCACTATCTTTTGGAGGGGGCCCAAATAAATTTAAAAAAAAAAATCAAAAAATGAAAACAATGTTAGAACTGAGGGGCAAGCAGTCCATGGGTCCCTGCTAGATAGGCCCACGAATAGCTTCATAGAGTCGCTCAGCCGGTTCTGAAGGCGGTCTTGAGGGCCCCGTGGGTTGGATGAGTGTCCTTCAGACCGTCAAAGGCCCCTACAGCCCATGAGAGCCTCGTAAGCCGTCTGAGGGTCATGTAAGCCGTCTAAGGGCAGGGGCGTAGCCAGGATTTTCTTCAGGGGGGAGGGTGGTAATCAAACCGAAAGGGGCCCATGTGAGCGAAGGGGCCCAACATTTTCTTTATTTCATTAAGTAGTTATTTGCTTAACTACCTTAAAATTACGAAGGGCCCCTGCGAACCCAATGGACAGGGCCCCGAGGGGCCCAGTGGCAAAGCCTCAGGCCGGCCGAAGGGCCCTTTTATAACCAATGAAGAGAGCCCAGAGGGCCCTAGCGGCAAGGTCTCAGGACCGAAGGGCCCCCGCGAACCCAGTGGAGTGCCCCGAGGGGCCCTTACGCTACGTTTATTGTGCCCCTTACCGTACTTATGACACCGCGATGGGGGCCCTTTTGGGCTCCAGGGGGGCCATGGCCCCTATGGCCCCCCTTTGCTACGCCCCTGCCTGTGACCTACTTTCCGAATAGGGTCCAGTTACGTCAGGTTTGGTTGTTTTGTTTTATGTTTGATTATTTGACAGTTCTACTGATCACTAATTTTTGCAGTGCTTTTGTCGTTACAATTATGTTGCTCGAAATACATAATTGGCGCAAGCATAAACGCCACAGCCCAAGGCTATATAAACCAGGTAGAACGCTCCGGGAAAAAAGTTGGAAACAATAAATTAGTTGCGGCATTCCCTGATGACGCGAATGTGGGTCAGCGGCCGGCGGCCGGCGGCCGCTAACACTGTATGAGGATGAATGCACGGAACTTTTGCTTGTTGGAGATTGCGCTAGGCAGTTAAATGTTAATGTTAGGATATGTTTCGAAAGTAAATTGAACGACGCTTCGAACGCCGTCAATGAATTTGCGATACGACGACTATTTGTTTAGTTAAAGCCGGCGAACTTTTACCTTCCGACCGCGCGGGGAGGCGATATGGTGCCACACTGACGGTTTTTACGACAGCTAAAAATTCTTTTGAGCTAAAGAGCTGAAATTTGACATGTCCAATCTTTTGATCAAGCTGGATCTTCTGGTACAAGTTGCATATTTAAGGTACGTAAGGTTGTTGAGCTAAGTTGTCGCTCGTGAGCCTCTACATAGTCCAAAAACAACGCAATTTCTAAGCACTCAGTGCCAAGAAATCCTTCACAGAAAGATGATACTTGGTGGAAAGAATGGCTGTCGGTTTCTTACCGTTCGTATGTATCGTGTTTTCACAAGAGTTTAGTAAGGTCAGGTCCCTCACGTCACCTCCCCTCATAACTCAATAGGACTAGGTGTACTATCATAGAAGCGTTTATCAATCGCCGGAAATCTTAGCCAATCCCACTGGACACCGGATCCATACCCGCATGGGGCCCTCCTGACTGGCCACTCCCTCTGAAATCCACAATAACATTGGGCTGCGGCCATGGTTATGTATTAATGCTTTTCACTAACAGAAATACAACAACTTCAACCAGCACAATGCACGCCGCCACAACAGTCCGACCAACGTCCCTGATATCGACTAGCACTCTGCCGGATGCACATATGCGGAGCCTGTCCTGTCCGAATGTGACCTGCAGCTTACAATTGCTGTGTCGCATGGCGCGTGGCACAGGACGATTCCTAGCAGCTGTCGGCTGGAGTGGAGAAACAGCACGTTGCGATACACCGCGCCGGCGACAGAGCTCAGCAGGGCTGGTTGGAGGCTGGAGACGGAGGTAAGGGCGGACACAGGCACAAACATTGCAGGACAAATAACAGGATGTCAGTTAGGGATATAATTCAAGACGAATGATTCAAGACGGACTGAAATAATGCACATTTTGCTCACTTGGATACCAACTTCAAACTTGACGTTTATAGCACCGCGGAAACAATGGCCACACAGGAAAGAATCAAAAGATGATGTGTTTTTAACTCAAAGTAAATAGAGGTTGCATATGATGGAACAGCCCGAAGTGCAGACAAGCACATATTTTTGGTAATAGCTATCAGCTGTCCTACTCCTCTTCTCCCTTCATCAACTACTGGACACATCTGAGGAAGCACCAATGTCCATAACAAAAGCTTGCAAAGTAGTTTTATGAAGCCAAGGGCCACCTATGCCTACATCATGCATGTAAACTCAAAATTACACATGCATGACAAAGAAAGCTTATGTAAAGAGAAGAGTTGGCAAAAGCATTTCATAGTTAAAATTATTCAAAACTGCACACAGGGCAAACATAAAAAGCAGCAAGTGTGCTGTTCTGTTATGCTAAGAAATAGTCCAAAACAAAATACATCTTTTCATGTTTGAACTGGTTATTCTTCTATGCCACTTCATCCATATCTTGATTACAGATGGGCTGTTGCTGCAGGCTGATGAAGTGACACTTGATTGCCTTTGTGCGAGTTTCAGTTGCAGCCTCCTGGGTACTGCACTGGAAAGCAGACTGAATTGAATGCCTCTGAAAGATAGGAATACAGGCAAAGTTAGCTGTAGTAGTGTCAATGATAATAGACATGACATTTTTGTCCTTTGACATACATTTTGACATACATGAAGTACAAAAAGGTACGAAATAAATTGGTTGGTTTGTTTCAAGACACGCGCACTGCACAAAGCCGCACAGACATTACACAGGGATATGAAATTGGTACACATAAAACTTGCTGATTAAAAAGGTCAAAACTTGCAATAATAATTGAAGTAAAAGTTACAATCACAATCATTTGATTTAAAATGACTTGACAAGTCACAAGACGCAACGCTCCTATTCACTTAAGAAAGGTTTTTATGCTTTCATTATCCTCCACATATCAACCAGCTTGATACCAGGCTGTGCAATAGTGTGTACATAACCCCATGTTGCCATTTTATTAGAGCAAGTGGGGTACAACAACAATGCTGATGTCAAACCCACATCTGCAACCCGTACTGCAGTTTCAATCACCTTACAAGCACACCTTCTGGCAGTTTGATAGGCAGAATGGTCATTACTACTTTCTCCTCATATTCAACACATATTCCCTTTATACAGATATAGTTTAGACCTGGTTATGGCAAGCATTTTCGAGAAAAGATATGATCAAAGTCCAAGACAAAGGTCGAGAGAAACAACACCAACACAAAACACCGACTATGTAGCACTAATACTGTCAAATTCATAAAAATATATACATGAGTCGATCAAAAATTCACTGTAGATTTCGAAAATGGTGTCAAATGCCACTCAAATACCTCCATTCGCATGTACGAAGCAATAAAACACTGACCTTCAATTCCGCGTGCCATTCTCCATAGGCCACTGTGTATTAAATAACGCGTTCACTGATAGCAAAAAATGAGACCCACATATGACGCGTTTGCTACCAGCCAATCAGCGCTCGAGATGCCGAACGCTGATTGGTGGAGAGGGCCGTCGTTAGCAGTCCATTACACGTTGTTTTCCCTGAACATGTGCGTGAGCGCTTATGCTGCTCACGGGCTGTTGCCATTTTTCGTAATGCTGAAGGCACGGGAGCGAACCCCCATGCCAAGGCCCTAAATACGCTAAATACAAGGTTGCACGGACTTATTTCTACTAAACCTACCAGAATTTTTTTTGCCAGAATTTTTTTACCAGAATTACTAAACCTACAGTCATTTTTTCATATATTTTCTCTCTCTAATATCTACCAGAATATAGTTTCACGGTTGATTATTTAAATAATTATTCAATCAAAATTTCTTTATTATTATCTCGTAATCATTATAAGCAATTTATAAATCAACTTTCAATTTGCTTGCCTTTTACTAGCAAAATAACTTTTCTAGTATTGGGTCAACATAGTGGTGTAGCAGTAGGAACCACATCTGGCAAAACCCCAATACCTACATACAGCAGAAAAGCAGCCACCAGGTGTCGCCACAGTCGCCACTTGGTCGCCACACAGATGTCGCGCGCGTCGCCAATCGCCACACTACCGATTTCCATAAGGACGCATATGTACGGATATGTATAGGAAAGTCGCCCTTAAGGATTACGCTTACATCCTTTGCTTATGAGGTCGGTGGTTGGAAATTGGGACTGGCTCAGCTATTTTCGACCACGGATATGCCTTTATCACATGATGAGGAACATGCTGATAAGCGTTTTATGCGTCATAACAGCACAAAAGTATTTTTAATCATTTTTCAAAAATAGCCGTTCTGCCGTATCTTTCAGTGCAAGGTGCCGTCGGTCATCCCCGACGTGACGTCACGCAAGGAATTTGCCAGATTTTCCTACTAGACTTCGACACCCCCTGCCCCCTGCCACAGCCACAGCCATCCCATCAAGGCCATATAACCAGGTATGGTCATCAGGCTTTTTTTTACCGTCCCCCTACCGGGCCCGAATGACGTCACTGGGATGGTAACTCGCCGGCCGCCGTCCGTAGCCATTATGGAGGACGGACGTTTAAATACGTTTTCAGCGGATTTTAGTGCAGTTTTGATGTCCGATGCAAGGCAGAACGGTGTGATGTTTCCTCAGTGAAGCAAATCAGGACCAGCTGTTACTCGAACCAAAGATTTGGCGACATTATTGGGATCGGACCGAGCCAACGTGCGCCCCGCCGGTGATCCGGCCAGCACATCGGCGGCTCTCTCGTAGATGAAAATCGCCATAGTTTTGCGCCAGGCTTCGGAGTCAATGGATTTCTGGTGACTCTGACTCCAACCGCGACTTCCAAAAACCAACTCCGACTCCGACTCCGGGCTGGGTAATCAACTCCGACCGACTCTAACTCCGACTCCGCAGCCCTGCCAGATCTGCGGAGCGGCCAGGGCTGCGGAGTCGGAGTCGGAGTCGGTCGGAGTCGACAGTTGTGACCGGAGTCGGAGTCGGAGTCGACTTTAGAAACCCGAGCCGGAGTCGGAGTCGGAGTCACCGAAAATATGTCGACTCCGCAGCCCTGCTAGATCTGCGGAGTCGGAGTCGGGAGTTGGAGTCGGTCGGAGTCGACAATTCTGCCCGGAGTCGGAGTCGGAGCTGGTTTTTTAAAGCCGGAGTCGGAGTCGGAGTCGGAGTCGCCGAAAATCCATCGACTCCGCAGCCCTGGCGGAGCCGATGGATTTTCGGTGACCCCGACTCCGACTCGGTTTCCAAAATCGACTCCGAGTCCGGTCAGAACTGTCGACCCTGACTCCGACTCCGCAGCCCTGGTTTTGCGTCTATTTCGCCCCATAATTAAGAGAGGTGTGAACTGCACAAACCGAAATTGTACCGTAACACAAGTATATGTACACATTCCAAACTTCTGACTGGAACGAACCAAATGCGTACACAATATACCGGTTTATGTCATACCATAAATCGTAGTTATAAAAAAAACATATTGGACAGATTGGTAGAGGACAAATAAGGCACAAGTCTAATCTCTTGCGACTTGAGTAGGTACAATAAAATGCTCCGAACTGTCGGAAAGTTGTACAAGATGTCGCCTCTCCAAACACAATGTGCCGATTGACTCCGCGACAGCCAGGAACCGGGCAACATAACACGTGAAACAGAGCGGTGGCACCTCAGCACAGGCTCCCCAAGCTCGTCAAGGCGGCGAGAAAGGTCCGGCAAGTCGGTAACAGGTTCACCACGGCAGCGACAGGTCAGGCAGGTCGGCAGCAGATTCACCAGGGCGGTGGCAGGTGCGACAGGTCGGCAGCAGGTTTACCAGGGCGGCGACAGATCCGGCAGGGCGACGGCAGTTTCACCAGGGCGGAAGCGTAGACGCGGCGGCAGGTCCGCCGGGGTGGCAGCAGGTCCAGGGCGGCCGCAGGCTCACCAGGGCGGCGACAGGTTCGGCAGGGCGACGGCAGTTTCACCAGGGCGGCAGCGTAGACACGGCGGCAGGTCCGCCGGGGTGGCAGCAGGTCCAGGGCTGCCGCAGGCTCACCAGGGCGGCGACAGGTCCGGCAGGGCGACGGCAGTTTCACCAGGGCGGCAGCGTAGACACGGCGGCAAGTCCCAGGGCGGCTCAGGCTCACCAGGGCGGCGACAGGTCCGGCAGGTCGTCGGCAGGTCGGCCTCAGCAGCAGGCAGTCAGCACTAGCAGATTCTCGGGGCAGCCCTGGCTGAGGTGGGATGTCATCAGAAACTGCACGTCTGGGTGCCGGTGTCGGATGTCGTACAGACCACGCAGCGAGGCTTTACTGCGCAGCACGCCCTGCTGGCAGCGCAGGAGTGTCGGCAGCCCAGCGGGTGCTTTCGGGTCGCCTTCCTCAACTTCCTTTCGGAAACTGGCGCTCGCCACTCAGGGAGTCGGGCGACGTCTCCAAAGCTGGGAGACAGATGCTGAAGTCGATATGATGTGATTTTATGCCCTCAGCTCGGTGCCAGTCATTGTGTTATGTGCAGGTAGCCACTCCTCGCCGTCCTGCACGCCAGAGGACCAGCCCCGGACCTGCAAAACACATTACCAAGTTTATTAACACAATGCAACATGAAAAAATTCACTAAGCGATGGCAAGCAAAAATAATCAATGCCCAAAGATGCCTTTTCTTCGATTGCCTTTTCTATGTGCTGATATGAAGCCTCAAAACATGTACCATTTTATATTATGTATTGATTGCAGGCCTGACTCAGAATTCAGTTGAAACAAGCAAATAACACAATTTTTCATTATTATTTTGAATTTGGGTCTGGCATTACTGTTCCATGCACAGGTGCATCTGCGTATAAAATCATATGAAGCAAATGCATTAGGTAAATAGTCTCAACAAATAGAAATTAGTAGTAGCACAGGTGGTATAAATAGAAACCAATATATAGACATTAGACAAGGATGAGCTTGTTTAGTTAGCAAATGTCAATGACATAACATTTACATAAACAAGAATGGGATTTTCAGTAATAAGCATGTCAGAAATCCTTTTAAATTCAATTTTGAAAGTTTAGATACAGATTATAAAATCTGGCAACAACTAATATTGAAAAGAAGTAACAATGAGCTTCAACTTTGCACAAAAGATGTGCCAAAATTTTGGTGAGAAATCACTTGCGCTGAATTTTGAGACCCGAAAGCCCCTGGGCCCTGGCGCATCTGACAGTGAGTGAATTTTTTTCCAGTCTGGGAGGTAAGCATAGATTGATTTGTTATTTGATACTATTTAATTTGACAAATAAGTTGTTATTTTCACAAAGCATTAAGATTTATAGAAGCTAACCACTTCCGATCCGAAACAATTTACAACTATTCCATCTCCATTCTCCTTCTCATTATGTTTTAAACAATGCTAAGGTATTTTACAACTTAATATGAGATTATCATGCTCCCTTTGAAAGCCAAAAATGACAAAAAAAGGTTAAACCGGGTTGAACTGAAACGTGGCTGACCTGCCTATGATACTCATGCTTATACAGTTGAATTAATTGAATACCTGAGCTGAACTGCTGAAGCTGGTCATTCTTCATGATCTCTGAGACGACAAGTGTGTGAATGCCACTTATGTATATGCTTTTCCGATCTTCAAACACATAAAAAGTGATATTATTATCAAATAAACAATATTCAAACTCCGTATCTGCGTTCAATAAACATTGATTTTGATAATACATTTCACAAATCAAACTGCTAATAACAATCATACTAAAATCGCACGACAGATAACTAACAATCGTATGAAGAACTTCTTGACTCGCCTCAAATTCGCCTTGACATTTGTCGTCCGAACGAATGTTGTGTGAAGTTACACATTTGTCTTTTCTGCGCAGCATTTGTGTTTGCCATTTACCGCACCAATGTTCGCCAGCGGTGGTGACTTTTCCTTACCTGCTCACGAAACGTCACACACGACATGACGTCACCCGAAGACGTCATCAAAAAGTCCAGCTCTTAGGCGTGTCCCAAATGTCAAGGCGAATTTGAGGCGAGTCAAGAAGTTCTTCATACGATTGTTAGTTATCTGTCGTGCGATTTTAGTATGATTGTTATTAGCAGTTTGATTTGTGAAATGTATTATCAAAATCAATGTTTATTGAACGCAGATTCAGTTTATTTTCAGATGTACCTAGGTACCCTTACACTTCACTCATCTCAAGCTGTTCAAACACCCTTGACAAAGTCGATTAAGATGAAACGTTGGGTATAATTTGTACTGTGTTTTCTCTGCATTATTAACATTCATCATATATACAATATAATGGCCATATGCTTTTTACAGGGAGACATGTCAGACAGCCCAGTAGGATGAGGCTTCGTCAAGCGTCATTTTTAGCAAAGCTTTTCTTGCTTAAAATCCAGTCTGCAAAACATGGCAGGGCTTACACTTTGGCTTACACTTGACTCCCAGCTGTTGTGTCTTTGCTATGCGATGTTAAACATATAAAACATCTTACTATTCATGTATGCGCCATGACTCATGTAATCTTTTCACAGCCAAGACGCTCCTAAGGTACTGGGAATGTGGGGAGTGCAGCAGTATCAGTGCAGCACCGATGGTCGAATGCGACGGCTGCGATAAATGGTACCACTTCCGTGGTGTGGGACTGACTAAGGAGCCAGGTAAGCGCAAATGTTTTCTGTCTCAGTATTTTTGTTGCAGCTATAGTGATCAATGAAATATTTTCCGCACTGTTCAGCCAAACATGTATTTCAAACAATCTGCTTCCCAGCCAAGGGCGTCGCCACGGGGGGGGGGGGGGGACGGAGGGGATCTCGTCCCCTCCACTTTTTAAAATTTTAACATTACGCCTATGGCGTTGCATGGAAAGAATCGACTTGAAATGGTCCCCGTCCCCTCCAAAATGGTCAATGTCCCCTCCAGTCGTCGCACCGTGGCGTCGCCCCTGTTCCCAACTACACAAATTTAGTCAAACAATGTGCCAATGTGGAATTTTCAGGTTCAGTTGAATGAAATAGGAACAATGATAATTGTAGATTACGTATACCTGCAAGAGAGGAAAACAGAATACATTGTATTGCTTGTCCTTCACCGATACTGTTATTTTTCCATTTCTAGAAACACCGACATGGCGATGCAGGTGGTACTGCCTGGTGAGGCCGCGGTCTCTGGAATCGCCTGCAGACGAAGTCACCTGGCGTCCATCTGCACATCACTTGCAGCAGTGAGGCCTGCTGACAGCGTCTGGCAGTGTCGGCAACGTGCCAGACAGCTATCTGGAGTCCTGCTCACCGCAGGTCGCCGACAGGAGGGGCGACGCATCGTCTCCGAGGTCGCCTCAGCAGCAGTGAGACCCCACTGGCCGTCTTCTTAGGCTTCAACTAGATTGCGAACAACCTATGCTGAGACAACGCCCATGACGTGTGATCCGGTACCGCTACCGCACTGCGTGCCTGTGCCCGCCGTGAGCCGCTAGTGCATGGGTTCGACCATGAGAATATGTGTTTATGTTGCTTTTCCTATTGTTTATACGTTGAAGTGACGAATTATTTATTTTTCGCAAGCCTCCGCTGTCCGGTTGCCTGCAGCTCCATGCAACGCCAGCTGTACTGTTGTTTTAATGTTGTCTCTCCGCTCAGCTGTACTGTTGCCTCTCCGCTCATAACAACCTATGCTGAGACAACGCCCATGACGTGTGATCCGGTACCGCTACCGCACTGCGTGCCTGTGCCCGCCGTGAGCCGCTAGTGCATGGGTTCGACCATGAGAATATGTGTTTATGTTGCTTTTACTATTGTTTATACGTTGAAGTGACGAATTGTTTATTTTTCGCAAGCCTCCGCTGTCCGGTTGCCTGCAGCTCCATGCAACGCCAGCTGTACTGTTGTTTTGATGTTGTCTCTCCGCTCAACTGTACTGTTGCCTCTCCGCTCATAACAACCTATGCTGAGACAACGCCCATGACGTGTGATCCGGTACCGCTACCGCACTGCGTGCCTGTGCCCGCCGTGAGCCGCTAGTGCATGGGTTCGACCATTAGAATATGTGTTTATGTTGCTTTTTATACTATTGTTTATACGCTGAAGTGACGAATTGTTTATTTTTCGCAAGCCTCCGCTGTCCGGTTGCCTGCAGCTCCATGCAACGCCAGCCGTACTGTTGTTTTAATGTTGTCTCTCCGCTCAGCTGTACTGTTGCCTCTCCGCTCATATATGACACGCTCTATATGAATGGCACTACTGATTGTCACACCCACTGTCCGTATTGTCCGTAGTGGTGTCTACGCCCATGTTAATACAGCGTGCAGAATCCAGATTCTATTGAGGAGAGTTGAGCCAAGTCACCATAGGCTCGGGAAGAGAGCAACGTGGAGGCCCACTGCCCCTTCCCCGGCCCCCACTGGGGGCGCCAGCCACTCCAACTTTTGACTGGATGTCAAGAGCGTCGCCACGAGGGGAACGAGTCGCCGGCCAGCCAAGGTAGCCAACGGCGTATGAAGGTTGCCTGACCTCGAGGAAACTGAGATGGCACCAACGGAGGTTTTGTTAAGTAGGCGACCAAAATTCGAGCGGCAGCAACCTGGGCACCTTCACAGATAGCAGTGCCGCGTATCAGGGCGCCTTCGACGTTGAGCTGGGCGCCGATCATCGGGACGCCGGGGGAATATGACACAATATCCCCCGTAAATATGTGCCTCGGAAGGGAGACCCAACCATAAAACTGAAAGCTCGCCGTATTTTATCCACTATTTTTCGAGCAGGTCCATAGATTTCCGTCCTCAAAAGTGCGAGGATATTCCCCAGTGTTTGAGTTGGATGGGACTATAGTGGCGTTTACACAGACAGATTCCCATTGCCGGCTGTGGGAAACTACTGTCGGTGTAAACGCCATTCATATTTCCTGCGTCACCCCTGTGGGGACGCCCTTACTCCATGGTGCCGAGCTTATCAATTTGGATATCAATGGAATCAAAATCTCTTATCGATCGATGAAGAACTAAATTACCCCGACCCGGAGAACGTCTTTGGAATCAAAGCAGTAGCACATGACGCAAGACTTCAGGCAAATAAATCCTTCTTGTCTGAAATAAAACATTTGTGTATTGATAAGCACGTTTTATAGGCAATGGTAGCAAGATTCTCCATGTATTTGGTAAAAGTGATAATTTAGTAGCAGATACTTACCGTCGCATTTCGTTTTTTTTAATTAATAATTTATATTGTCAGAACTAGCAACATGTCTCTTCACTCAACAATAATTACAAAAGTGAAAAAGAAATGATAAATTTCTTATATTTTGGTGAAACTAAAAATTAATTCAGCACACATTTTTTTACAGCGTTGAAGTCCAGCTCCAAAGGACAGCTGACGATCAGAGCCGAGCAGGCTGTTTGGTACTTCTTCACTACTTCTTAGAAGTACCCGTTGGTACCGATCATGTCTCACATAATAAGCTATTGGAACAAAAACATCCATGTTTTTCTAATTACTCTCCTTTCACACTTTAAATAAATACTTTTGAAATGCATTTACTAATTAATTTTACAAAAACGGCTTATAATTTTACAACGTCAAAATACTTATTCCAATTTCCACCATCAAACCACCACTATATTACTTGCTTACAGAACCGTGCGCACAGTGCGCGCAGTTTTATGGTGACGTCAGAGGGTGCTTCCTCAGTGGCGCCCCCTGGCGGGGAACGCGTGCAAAAAGTCCAGCTCTTAGGCATGTCCGACATTTGTCGTCCGAACGAATGTTGTGTGAAGTTACACATTTGTCTTTTCTGCGCAGCATTTGTGTTTGCCATTTACCGCACCAATGTTCGCCAGCGGTGGTGACTTTTCCTTACCTGCTCACGAAACGTCACACACGACATGACGTCACCCGAAGACGTCATCAAAAAGTCCAGCTCTTAGGCGTGTCCTATAACAATACACGCAACGGCTGGAAAACACTGCGCCGGTGCGCCAGAATTGACAGCATCGCCTGAATCTCAGCGACCAATCAGCTTTCGACCATCCCAGTGACGTCACATTGGCAGCATTTGGTAGCAATTTTCCTCCTATGGCCCGGTAAAGGGACAGACCCCCCCTGCATCCCATTGCCTTGCCACAGCCCTATACCACAGCCCGAACATCAATTTGAATTTAATGAATTTAACGGTAAGTTTCACTGTCATTTATGTGTAACGAAACTATTTCATACATATTTTTCGAAATTTAAAACAATTTGACGTAAATTCATGGACCTATTCATCCATGCCATTACAATTATAGAGTTCAGTGCAAGTGGCCGTTACACAGCGGTGGACGTTCGGGGAAGGTAAAAATAGAGAGCACGCATCTTGAGACCGTAGCACAAATTGTAGCATATTATATTATTTCAGATTATTGTGGGAGTCAATTCTTGTAGGTTCGGTGCCTTAGCCAGCACTGTGCAGCCATGTAGCTTTTCTCAAGGCCCTATATATACTGATGCCGCCTTGCTGCAGCCCAAAGCCCCAGCAGGCTGCATTTGTCCTATTATTATTCATCTATGTAAATACTCTTCGTGCCAGTAATAAGGTCAATAATGTCAATGCTGTTGGGTATAGCAAGGCGGCTATGGCATATAGTCCTAAGGTCAGTCGGGCAAACTGCAGGGAGGTTATCTAAAGAAAGACTAATCTAATAAAAGATTATGATGTCATGAAAATGGGCTGAGCGATAACCATAAAAGGAGTGATAATATATGTTGTCATTTTTCCAGAGTGTAAGAATATTTATGCACGAGACTTTGGATTTAAGACCACATGGGGAGTTCATTTATAAACAAGTGCTTAAATAATCATTTAAGCACGAGTGGTCTTAAATTGCAAAGTTGAGTGCGTAAATATTCTTGCACGACGGAAAAGTGATGTTAAGTGTATTTAAAACAATTTTATGTCGTGACTTATTATCACGAATGTGCAATACTGCCCATTTCTGTATAGTATTGTGTGTAAAGAGGGTTATTTGTGAGGTAAAGAAAAAAGTTGGGACTTGATTATTGGGGAAGAGGAAAGAGCACATGATCATAAATAATAACCCAACTGCAGCCAGAAATATATATTTATAAACATGAGTCGTTTGTTCGGCTCCTTGCATTAATTCACACTTGCTCTCTTCGTTCAGCTGCAAGTCCTGATGTCTTCTTGATCGGGTTGAAATTCCAATTTCAGAAACTTTAGATAATACACTACGGTTTTAAAGATTATTAGGATTTTTCACCACATGTTTTCATCTATAACCAAGTGAATGCTGCTGCCAAGGCTGCTGCAAGGGCCTGCAAGGGCTGCTACGGCTTGGCTGTGGCGACGACGGCGACGTTTTGCAAAAATGTCAGTTTGTTTTGTCTGCGAGCAGTTTGCACGTGATTTATGCACAGCAACCTCATATTTAAAACACAAAATTAACATGGCGTTTTCCGGGAAATTGTTAATGTTTTAAATCAATATTTACATTATATTTCCGACATATACACATTCAAACCCTCCATATCGGTCGAAGAAATGCTCATATCGGTGATATTTTTTGCCATTTACTTTTGGTGCAATCCCAAGTAAGAAGCAAATTACATGATATCCTTTGGTCTCCTGATTTCATAGCTGATAGTTATTCAATGCACATTAAACAAGTTAAAAAGCACTAATACACTATGGAAAGTAATATCAAATTGTTGTGGCGAAGCAGTGCAGTGCCGAAGGCAATACCTTGGGAGAGATTACAGGCAATGGTAACTGGTAAGTCAAATATCATTGGTCGAATGCACATGAGTGATGAGCCTGAAGAAATATGACCCAAAAATATCAAACAATTATCATTTTACAGCGATTTTGCCAAACATCCCCACTTTAGTTATGTATGCAACGTCGTGGGAGACATAACAGAATACAGGCAATGGTAAATCAAATAGTTGAGTTTAAATGGTGGTGTAGGGCCGAAAGGCTGGCTTATTTATGTATTACGAGCGAGCAAGCGCAGCGAGCGAAGCGAAGTCTTCAATATAACGGAAAAATCTCAGTATGAGCGGCCCGGCCCGGCCTGTAACGCTTTTGAGAGGCTTATATCTCAGCAACCGCTGGACCGAATGGCCTGCGGTCTTTTTTGCTGGGTAGCCCCATCCCTTCTACCCCGTAATTGACTTCTTTTAACACATCTCAGTGACCGTCGTGGCACGTGCCACGTGAAAAGTCAAGGGTGTTCAAGCTGTTTTGCAAATATAGTGATTTTTAGAGGCGCATATCTCAGCAGCCGCTTGGGCGATTGTCTTTTACGGTAATTTTTGTAGGGTAGATGCATCCCTTCCACCAAAGGTCGGATACTCTTGATCTACGTGAGTGACCCCCACTGCACGTGCAATACAAAAAGAGGTGCCATTTTTTTCCCATTTCAATAACTCGGTAATTACTGTGGCGATTTCGCTGAAACTTGGCATACAGGTAGGCACCCACCAGGCAATGCATTCCCATGTGTTGCGGTTAGGGTGCTACTGCACGTGCGCACGTGCAGGGCTCGCTTGCAGATCACGAGAACGGCTGGGCCGATTGCGCTCAAATTTGGTACACGGTAGGGGACTGGTTAGTAGGGTGCCGTGCAAAAGTCAGTTTGGACCCCGTTTGCACGTGTGCACGTGGAGAATGCCGCTTCCAGATCTAAGAAACGGCTAGGCCGATTGCGTTCAAATTTGGCACACCGCTAGCGACCGGTTAGAAGGGTGCTTTGCACAAGCCCGTTGAAAGTACCCTCTTGCCCTTCCGCACGTGCAGGACTCACTATCTCGCTCGCTCGTTCTTCGTCCAAAAGGCGTTTTACTGGTTTATTTATTTATTTATTTGGGCTCAAGGATAACAGGCTGAGGCATACATGGGCCCTTTCAAGTGTCCAAGCACTGAAAATGTGTCAAATGTGACACACAAACACATTGACAGGAGCAATGCAACTACGATACAATTTTAATATGCTTTTATATATGTTGACACATTGGCCCTAAGTGCCCTTAACCCGCGCCCCGTAGGGCTAACGGCGGACCCTACCACCCGTAGGGGGGGGGCGTTTCGGCCCCCCCTAAGATCTCGGAAATTTACCGGCCGATTTTCAAAATTCAAAAGGCGTTCGATAGCCCCACCCGGGAATTACCTTGTGACTAAATTTCATTGACCGAGGTCAAACAGGTGACGTCACAGGTCAGGTCAAAGGTCGGATTTTCACCGTTCACAGGCATTCCAAGAAATGTGTTGTGAAATCGAGTAAATTGGTAAGTTATTGAAAACCATCGATGGTACATTGTTCGTCAAACACATACTTCGCTATCTGAGGTCACTGATACCAGGTCAGGTCACAGAGGTCAGGTCCCTGGCCCCTAGGGGTCACAATATGAAAGTGTCGTGTGATGCGTGTTTTATGGTCCATTTTACATGACAAATGCGATTATGTGGGTCAGGCAGCCTTAACGGCCAGCTTTTGTCACGTTTTGGTGAAGGTCAGGTCAAGGTCAGGTCATATTAGGTCAAATTTCAAAGTTGATATTTTTGCATAAAATGGGTAACGATTCGATGCAGCTCGTCACGGGGAGTCTAATGTTGGTCTTTGTTTTGCTCTACGATGTCTAGAACTGTCAAAAATTGAGTTTGAAAATTTGACGTCATCATTTTGAACAGTTTTTTCGCTATAACTTGGCCAAAAAACGAGATATCGATCTGAAATTTGGTATGTAGATAGAAGACTGTAGGAACTATTACATATATTCCGTTTTTTCGAAACTCAAAAACTTTTTGGATTTTTTTGGCTAATATATCCAAAAATTTTGGCATTTTTGATTTTTGGGGGTCAAAACTCAAAAATTTCACAAATCTGAGATAGCGGTTTTGTAGCCCTGTCCATTCTATGTACACCTTTTTTGTCTTGATCATTTTTCTGTATCTTCAAAGCTGTAGGCCTGACAGCTCTTCTCGCGAAGGTCTTTTTTCGGTCGAAAATGGCAGAATTTGACGTCATTCTGACGTCATTTGTGGCCAACCTATCATAGTCTCTGGCAAAATTTTTGGTCACAATTTGTAAAATTGATGCCCGGAGGGGTCCTGAAAGTTTGGTGGCGATATCTCCAGCCGTTCAGAAGATATCGACGGAAAAGGACAGGGGGGGGCCGTCTCGCCCCCCCCCCCCCTACGGGGCGCGGGTTTAAGAATCATGGAATACGTCAGCATCAGTACACTGAAACAAAAACTTATTAACAAACGATGGTGCTCTAACAAAAAGTTTCGTTTGTACTGCGTCTACTCTCGCAAATGGAACATTAAAGGGACTATCCCACCTTTAACATGGGGTTTGAGTTGAGATAGCCAAGTTTGCGGCGAGGTTCAGAAACCACTATCTATCTAGGTTGCAACCCCCGCGGCCTCTTGGTGTTGAAGAAATTCGTTCCCTTCATTTGAAAATGGGCCTTGCACATTTAGCACAAGGCCCTATCTTCAACATGGAGCGACCGTTAGTGTGACGTCACCTCGTTTAGTCATTCTGATTTAAATGGGTTTGTTCGTTGAAAAATCGCTTTAAACTTGGTCTGAACTTTGTTGTGGTGCCTAAACAGTAAAAAGAATCAGCTTTATGACAGTAATGTGGCCTGGGGAAGGAGGTACTTTTGGGCTGTGACGTCACATATTTGAAAGTTTGTGTTTGGAATATGGGAAGCCTAAGATGTTTAATGAAAAATAAATGCCAGAACCGTGTTCCTGGTCATCCAATCTATAAAGTCGGGCACAATTTAACTGGTTTTAACAACATTTTAGAAGGTGGGATAGTCCCTTTAAGACACCACGTGTTTCTCGTTGCCCTTGGTGCGATAAATACCTAGAGGGAAATGGGCTAAAGGGCTGCACAATCGGTATGATTTCTATACAATTTTGCAACAAACATAATGTCATATCGTCTACGCCTATTCTCTAGACATGCAACGCCAAATAATCGCAGTAAGTCACTGTAATTGATAGCTGTTGATGAGTCTTGACATCGAGTATAACAATATAGCCAAATAATGTTTGGTAAAGGGTAATGGGAATGGTCGATTAGGTTCAACTGTTCAACTATTAAAATTTAACATTAAGTGGCAAATTCAGGTTTTGGTGATATCACACTATAGGGGAGAATGGGGCAGATTCCGTCATGAGACACATCCTGTCAGCTGGGTTTTCTCGAGAACTATCGAGCGCAGGTATGCTTTTGTATTTTGAGATGTTTGTTTTTGCTTGCCAAGGTTCAATACTATCAATACAACACCGTACCTACCTGTATTCATATTTGACAAAATGTGAAAAGTTGATTTTGCAACGCAAATCTGAACTTTTTGACTAGAAGAAGACGCTAGTTCATGACTATTCGGATAGCGTGATGGTGACTGAATACTGTTTCGGGCAGTCATGAGTGTCAGTATTATGCCAAAGATAATTTTGTCCATAAAGTCAAAAAAAGCAAAACATTTTGATTTTCATCGAGTGGGGCCCATTATGTCACTCGATCCGGGGCAGATTCTGTCCCTGGCAGAATCTGCATGCCGCCGTATCGCCCGCTCCGCAGCAGAGCTGGATCACGGATGGCCACCCCTCGCCGCCCCGCCAGGGCTAGCCTGTCTCCCAGGGGCCACGAACTCAGTGAGTGCGCGCTGCTCGTCACGCGGTGTGGGACGTGCAGGTGCGCGCTGCTCGTCACGCGGTGTGGGACGTGCAGGTGCGCGCTGCTCGTCACGCGGTGTGGGACGTGCAGGTGCGCGATGCCGGTTGAGGTTGCACTGGCATTGCAGTGCTGATTTTATATGCCAATTGGATACGACAGGACCCCCTCCCCCCAGCCCCACTCACACCCAAACAGTATGTCATCAGAATTACCATTTTAGACAGAGCATTGCTTTAGTGGACTTGTGCACTCGCAATAACACCTAAAAATACGTATCAACATAGGAAATTTGCAATAGTGGCAGATGAGCATTGAAAAGCACAAGTGCATTCATGAATTGGTTCGAAAATTCGCAAGAGGGTTCACACTTCACCCAACCCTCTCCCCCTGGAGGTGTCTAGAAATAGGCATTCCTGGCGAGTGATAGAAGACGTGAGAAAATTCGGTGTCAGGATCAATTGATATGGCTGTCGGTTTCTAGACATTGTAATTTGTAATGGACGAGGATGAGTGGAACACACTGAAATGAAGCATTCCAGAGACAGTGGATGGTGCGAGATGATAAAACGATGTGCCTCATTGCTGACAGACTGTGCCCCGTATATGGGGTACTTTCTGTCAGATGACGCATCGACAGATAACCGACTCTAGCGTCGAAACCACTTGAGGTATAACCGGAACACCAGCGGCGCATTTGAAGCTCTTGCTGTAGGGAATATGCCAGGGAAGCATCAAACTGCACCTGTTGAAAGTGTGCGCTCGATAGCCATTTTGTAAAAAGTGACAGATGTGCCCCAGTCTCTCCTACGTAAAGGGGGTAATTTAATGTCCCCCCACCCCTCCCCTAGCGGCTCGTGGGTTATAGCTTACCTATAGCAGCCGGGGTGGTTCAGTTTAGGACTGACTCATTGTTGATGCTATCAGGCCGATCCGATGACAGCTTGGACTATATATGAACAATTTTAACATGTTTGGGGTAGCAAGTACTGTGTCATAGCTTTTGAACTATTTTTGTTTTTGGCGAAACAATGATGGCTACGACGCAGTGAGAAAAGTCTTGTACACCACTGTTTCCAGAGTCGGTGAGAGGGTCAGCAGCGAGCGTTTTCGAGTGGCGGCGCTGCAGTGAGCAGTCGTCCTCTCCTGGCAGCACCGGCCAGCCTGACACTGGTCACTGCCATGACTGCTGACCGCCGGCCGCACTCCCCCAGCCGCAGTCTCTCATGGAGTGCCGAAACTGAAATTCATCTGTTTGATGCTATGACTGGCTATAAACCGGTTGGTAAGTGACGAATCTTACGCTAGCATTTCTGGTAGGTACAACTATTGTTACATTGACCAGCTGTTTTTTCATGTAATCGATTAAAAGTTCCTTTGTGCAGTCCACTGTACCTTCAGCTTAACAACCCGCGCCCCGCGGGGGGTCCTGGATTTCCACGCCCTGCTGGGGGGGGGGGTGTTTGAACACCCCCCTTCTAACTTGGCTCCTGGGCCAAGTAGCGATACGCGGAAGGCGGTGTTCGAAAGAGCGCCAAAACTAATGACGAAATCACTTCGGTCACTTTTTTGGTCAGGTCAAAGGTCAGGTCACTAAAGGTCATTGAAGGCAAAATTTCGTCCATTTTCAGGTCAAATGTCGACAAATTCCAAGAAGCCAACGCATAACTCGGGAACCAATAGAGCTACAGCGCCGCGGAAAAGCGCATTCGATAGCCTTATTAACGCCATTTCTGACTAATCCTCACAGATTTGACCTAGCGCCAACGGTTTTGCCTGCAGGGGGCAAAACCTGCCAAAATAGACGTTTTTTTAAAACAGTTTTTCTGCAATAACTGTTGACTCAAGCATTGCACGAGCTTACTTGTACCGGCGTCGTTTTCCTCTCGTCAAGGCGCATCGAATGAACTATTACTTGACCTTGAACGGTCAACTTGAAAATTTGACCTCGGGTCAAGGTCATGACCTGACCGGAAAAGGGTCATGTTGCGTATCAGTCGGTCCGTATCGTCGAGCTGAACACATCAAAGGCATTTTCATCGCTTTAGCATGCCCCTATCAAAAGTTATTCGTGAAAAACTGTTAGATACCATTCGTGACCTGAGATGACCTCAGGGGCATAAACAGGGGTCACGGATACCATTTTCATGTTCAGTGTGCCTTACTGTGGACGTCAAACCGCGTGGGACGCGACTTTTTCGCAATAACTTTTGAATACGTTGCCTCTCAAGAACGAAACTTCGGCAATGGACATTTCAGACCCCGGCCTAATTTTTTATTATTAAGGTTTTTAATGTCAAATAAATATTTAGGGTACTTCCCGTTCACTCGTAATGCTAAGTGAAATATCAGCCCGGATGGCGGCTATCGTCAGGCTGCTCGCGAAGCCCCGCCTACTAACTACGAATTCCCTGCCATCTACCGTTCAGACACGACTGCCATCTGTCGATCGATCCTCACTCAGAACCGGTTCTGCATGCTGTGTGCGTCGGGTCTCAGATGGGCGGACATCTCGAAACCGAGATTGTTCAGTATGGCCTTTTACCAGGTTTTTTAATCCGAGAAAAAAACCGAGATTGTTCAACATGGCCCTTTACCAAATTAACTATACGAATTATTGACTTAGCAGCAGGGATGCAGAGCCTTGAACATTTGAGTTAGCTCCAGCTCCGGCTCCGGCTCCGAGTAAAATGGCAATACGGCTCCGGCTCCGGCTCCCACTCAGGGCAAAATATGACGGCTCCGGCGGATCCGGCTCCCCTCCGGCTATGCGTACCGGTGCATTACGGAAACATTTAAGTTGGGGCATATTGGGGCTTGGCAGGATAACACGAAGTGTACTAACCTTCCTGGCGGTTTGATATCTACAAGATCCTAAAATTAGAATTTTAATTAAGAAAATTAACTTGACTGTGTAAATATATTATATTATTATGTATCTCATTTACGTAATTACGTTGACAAACTTATTAAATAATCATTTAATTATTTTCTGTTATTCTTAAATCATCGTAATATTTGGCGTACGCGTATAGTCTTCCTATCTGGGTGACATTCTTAGCGAGTCGAAGAAAATATTTCATTGATGGAAGTGCGAACAGTCAACACTCGGTCCATTCTAAAGAGAATACTCTATGTAGGTAGATATTTGAGCCATCATTCGCCATGCACGTTATGTCCACAAACACCATCTGAGCATTCATACCCTGTACCAAAACAAGTAGCATGTTTCAAAGAGTATATTTAGTCTACGTCATCATCAGACTCCTGATCAAACGAAAAGTCGTCGTCGTCGTCGTCGTCAGCGGTGATGATGATGCGGTCGATGCTCTCCTGAATGTTGTCCGTGGTCCAGTAGCCGTCTTCGAAGCTCCTGGACCGACGGACTGCTCCGGCCCACACCTCACTACATAGTGACGAGAAGACGAGCCTCTTCTAGCCTGTCCTGGAGGTCGGCTCGGGTGAATCTCCGTAGAGACGACCGTACGTGGCGCTTCATGCACCCCCAGACCTGCTCTATCGCGTTCAGCTCGGGGTGTCCCGGAGGAAGACGGACCACCTCGTGCCCCCACTCGCGGATGATGTTGTCGACGACGAACTGAGGCTCTGGCTTGTTTTGTTGGCATAGCAGCAGCAGCTCAGGTCTGGTGGCGCCGGGCGGTACCGGGATGTCGCGCTGGGTCAGCCAGTTGATGAGGTCGGCCTTCCTGGTGGCGCTCGTCGGACAGCGGCTCTCCTCGGTCAGCACGCTGTGGTAGGGAGCGTTATCCAGCACCAGCGCTGACGGCCGACTCAGCGACGGCAGCAGGTGTGACGTCAGCCATCGAATGAACAGCTCACTGTTCATCTCCCCATGGTAGTCACCACTCCTGTTCTTGGAGACGAAGCTGAGGAACGAGCCGTCGATCGTCCCCTCCTCGGATCCGGCCGCCACCACGATGAAGCGCTCACCGTCTCCCGGTGGGACCTGGCGGCTGTACGTCGCACTGGTGGCAGCCTGGGTGTTGTCCACCCACTCCCGACTGTGGCACATCCTTGTGGTAAACCACGTTTCATCAACGTACACGATTTGATGCCCGTTTTCTCTATGTTGCTTCAGTTTGCGCAGAGCTTGAATGCGGCGGCAGACGATGTCCAACGTCTCCTTTCTGACATACATCTTTCGTTGCGTTGATCGGTAGCGGAACCCCATCCGATGCAGGATTCTACGCAGCGTGCTCTCTGAGGTACCTGGTCGCAGGATCCCATCGGCAGTCAGCCCATCCAGTAGACGCTCGACTGTCAGGAACTCCTTGTTGGCGAAACGTGCGTACACGTGACGTCGGATCGCGCCGATGGTGAAGTTGTCGATGGTGGTCGCTGGTGTCGGCTGCTGTGCTGCTGCGCCAGATGTTCGCTGACGCTTGACGAGCGTCCTCACACCGCTCTCCGTCATGCCCAGAATCTCCGCCGCTCGCGCATAAGGCCTGCAAAAAATCGTCACGAATCAATTGCAGGTAATAAAATGATGCAGCACCGGGAACGGGAAATGGCAAAAACAGTCACACAAAATACATTATGTTTAGGGCTTGTCCCGAAAAACAACAACAATACATTAAGGGCATAACAAGCAAGGTTCCAAAATATGTATATCATAATTAATGACAAATGTTAGCATATGATACGTTTACATATAGCGTATGTATAATGCTATAATTAATTGTGATGTAACGTTTCAAAAAAAAAATAATGCAACTATAGGATTCATTCCGTTATAGAACCCTTCACGAGCAAAATTTTGGAATTGGCTATATTGGCTTCTTGGCATTTTATATTATACTATATTATAATATGTATATTGTTATTATTATATTATATTATATTAAAGGAAAAGGGCCACCTTCGTGAAATATGAAGATATCGTTGTTTTTCATTTTGACATTATTATTTTTCATTTTCTTTTTAAAACTGGTGCCAGAAGTGCACAATTCGCGAAAAAGTATTTAAAACTATTTAACATATTGGTACTATGTTGATACTCTCTACGGCACCTACTGTATGATGGCATAGCGATGACGTCACACTCAAGCCAATCAGCGTTCAGAAGACAGACTCGTCGGATTGTGTCAGATAAGCTGATTGGTTAAAGCTGAGCTGGTTGGAGCTGATTGGTAAAAAGCCAAAGCCTCGCCGCGGGTGGCTGTATTGTCGGATAAGAACGCATTCCTGGGATAAGGACGCATTCCTGGCGTATTTTCTTTTAAAATTGCCGATAACTGCGAATGGAGGCCGAAATCGGCCGTAAGGAGGTAGACAGATAGGTTTTCGGACACGGGCTACAAGATGGCTATCTCAGTTTCAATCCCCATGTTAAAGGTGGCCCTTTTCCTTTAATATATTATATTGACATGGCATATTATATATAAATTGGCTATATTGGCTTTCTGAATGACAATAGGGGAGAGCGGGGCCAGTTGAAACACGGGGTCAGATGAAACATGGTTTTATTTTCAACAGTATGCAACATAGGGCGTTGCCGACACCATTGCGCATCCGCGCTCGACCACTTCCTTTGTCAACGGCGTTTGGGCGGCAAACGGACGGAAGAGTTACGAACGGAAGAGTTACGAACTGAGGAGACTGATCACTTTCTTACCGTTTTAGGCTGATGAGCAGTTTATCGCGGCTTCCTTCACGGTCAAATACCGACAAGAGGCGCATTGCAAATACATTCTTGCAGCCCTTAGGGCAAGCATGAATAACGTACGCCATGCGGCTGGGTGTGTTGGCAGGAAGCACCGCGTACCAACCCCTACGGTACGCGACTGACCGGTCTCGGGTCAGGTAGCGCCTCAGGCAACGGCCAGCCGAGGCGGAGCTTAGCTCCAACGTCACACTATGGCTCCGCCCCTTGTGGAGTAGCCTCTGCTCACCGAGAGTTTCAGGAGCAAAATTTAACATTACGAGTGAACGGGAAGTGCCCTAAATATTGATCGGACATTGAAAAACCTTAGTAATAAAAATTAGGCCGGGGTCTGAAACGTCCATTGCCGAAGTTTCGTTCTTGAGAGGCAACGCATTCAAAAGTTATTGCGAAAAAGTCGCGTCCCACGCGGTTTGACGTTCACAGTAGTTGCTTGTAATTCAGTGTTTGGGAGTGTTTATAATGGCTTTCGTCCAAAAGAGGCGCCTTTCAATTTTCTCCCACTGACTCAACGGGGAGGTCGCAAAATTGAGCCAGGGGCCCGGGAGCGATTTTCAAGTTGGGGGGGGGGGCAAGCCTAAAATACCTAACATGATGCATATGAAGCAGTGACGTAGCTAGGGGTCTAAGGGGACACGTAACCCCCCCCCCCCCCCCACCATCGGTTTCAAAGGGACCCTCGGGTCCGAGAGGGCTTGCGGCGCCATTTGACTGCTGAGGGCTAACAATGGCTATATTTCGACTCAGAAGGGCCCCATGGGCTCGTTAGAGCACCTCATGGGCCCTAAATAACCACACTAAGATAACCATAAGGGCCCCATGCCGACTTCTGAGGGCCTGTTGCAGATTTTAAGGGCCCCTCGGTGGTCTCCAAAGGCCCGTTACTGGCCTCTGAGAGTTCTTACCGGCCTATGAGGGGCCAGTTCTAGGGGCATTTCCCGCCTGTGATGGTCACACATTTATTTTTCTGAGGGCCCCGTAACGACAACTGTGGGGGCCCTAATCGGCGCCTATGAGGGCCCACACCGGTGTCTCAGCGTTTCACACCCCAAACTCTGAGTGTCTACACCAGTGCCTATTAAAGCTCTATGTCGGCGGCTCTGAGGACCCAACAGTCAACACCTGCGAATCTAAAGGCCACCCACTGGTGACTTTTGAGGGCCCCACACCGGTGACTGAGCTCTAAAGGCCCCACACCGGTGACTCTTGAGCCCTGAGGGTCCCACCGGCGTCTGACAGTACCATGCCGGTCTCTAAGGACCCCACAAGACTTCTTCTGCCGGCCTAAGGGCCCCTTGCCGGTCACTGAGAACCCCCTGCCGGCTTGTAGAGGGTTCGCGTCAGCAGCTCTGCCTCTAAAGACCCCACAGGCTACACCCGTCTGTAACGGCTCCACACCAGCCTCTATGAGGGCCCAAAGCACGCCTGTAAGGACCCTCACCGGCGCCTCTGAGAGAATCACACTAGCACCTCTGAGCGCCCACACCGGCAACTGCATGGCGACCCCACGGCCCACCCTCTACAAAAAGGGGCCTTTACTCTGTAAAGGCCCCTTACCGCCGGCTCTGAGGGCCCTACGCCGGTGATTCTGAGGGTGCTACCGATAACCGAAGGCACCACACAAGCCCTTAGTGTCGCTGAGCTTTAATCCCATACCGGCCTTCCGAGGGCGCCACGTCAGTGTACTCATTGCCCCACATCCCTCCCTCACACCCGGAGCGGGTAAACTGTGTTATACCTATAGCAACGAGTTTACCATCGTTTTACGTTATGTATTTCTCAAAGTTGACTCAAAATGGTCCAGTATAAAATCTGGCCTGCCAAACGTATGGCCAAAGCCAGGCCAAACCAAAGCGGGATGACAAAAGCAGATGTTGTCAAATCGATACTGTATCAGCAGAAACCGTTCAGATGGCTAGGAAAATGCCGTGTGTTGATGTTTATAGATGTACAAAGGAAACAAGAAGGAAAGAAGTCCGGAAAAGGGAGGAAAGATCCTTTCACGCTGCCTCAATCAAGGCTATATAACCGCCTCAATGTTGAGGGGGCGCCGCCCCCTCGGCTCTCAAGTTGGGAGGGGGGGGGGGGGCAAGCGCCCCCGCTGCCCCCCTGTTCCCGGGTCTATGAATTGAGCTTACCTTAGGTCATCGATATCAGAATTCTGAGATTTACATTTTGTACACACCATTGCTCTTAGTAATCGCTGAAAGTTTCAAAGCGACCGGTCACTCGGTGTAGCTATGGCAGGCATTGAAACTTTTTATGAGGTGAGGTCACTTAAAGTGACATGGTGACCTGACCTTGAATGACCTTGGTCTGAAATTTTTACTACATGTGTAGAATTGATGTATAATAAGGTGTGCCAGCGCCGCCGTTTTTTTAAGATATTCGCAACAAAAAAAAAAAACACACACACACACTAAGGGGGTATTCCTAACACCTCCCCCCAGCAGGGCGCGGGATAACATGCGCAGTGGAAGGGGGGGGGGCGGATGCTGCTCACCCATCCTGTTTTTCGCCAATAACTCGCGCCGAAAACATGATATTAACGTGGAATTCTGGCTACCTGTGAAGGATTGAATTGCGGATCTTCTCGTGCAAGAAATAAGAAAATCGGCTCACACCTTTTCTAGTAATGCGGTGTAAGCATCCTGCCGCCGCGGCGGCGCGGCTGCCGGCGACGGCCGTTACGCGCCGCCTGAACTGTAGACTGTGCCGGGGCGGGACGGTTCCGTCTTAACATCGCGCTCCTTTATTCGACCCGCGTCAGATTTTGTGATACTTAGTGCTCCCATACTTTGGGGAACAGTCCATTAAAATGCAAAAAGAAGTTCTAGAAGTTCTCAGCAAGTTTTACCCATATTTGAAGTTTGAACCCAGTGGCGTAGACAGGGGGGGCCATGGGGGCCATGGCCCCCTTTCCGCCCAGCCGCCCAGATGGCGCCCCAATTAGCGCCGACTAGGCTGATGCCGTTTTACAGAAGGAACATGAATTAAAAAGCGATGTGCAGGCAGGGATCGAACTCAATATCTCTTTAGGGGTGCCTGGACACCCCAATGTTCTCCAGGGCACCCCCAAATAGGACCTGAGCCCCCCAATGTTTAAGGGCGCCCCTCCGGAAACCAGAATAGGTATTCCGAACCCCCAGGGTCGATGGCGCCCCTGAAAGCCGCTGGCACCCACCTGAACGGAACAGTCGCCCCATTTAAGGTTGATTGCACCCCTCTGAAGTTCACAGCTGCCCCATTCGGCCCCATCCAAGGTCGATGGCGCCCCCTGAAACCACTGGCGCCCCTCTAAAGCACTAGCATTCTTCTCAAGATCACAGTCGCCCTATCTGAGATCAATAGCGCCCTCAAGAGAGCCACTAGCGCCCCCTTGAGACTGAAGTCGTCCCGCTTGAGACTTAAGTCGCCCCATTAAAACCCAATGACGCCCCTCCAGAGCGTCCGGTGCGCTTCTGAAGATCACAGTCGTCCTCAGCCGAGGTCGCTGGCGCCCCTCAAAAGTCACTGGCGCCCATCTAAACGGAGATCACAGCTGTCCCATCTTGAAATCGATGGCAACCCTCTGAAACCAATGGCGCCCTTCTAGAGTACCCGGCGCCCCTCTGAAAATCATATTCGCCCCATCCGAGACAACGCCCCTTAAGACTACAGTCCCCCCCCCCCCCAAGTTCAAGGCGCCCCTCTACATAGAGCGTCCGGCGTCCTGCTGAAGGCAACAGCGGCCCCATCCATGCCCAATGGCGCTCCTCAACGCCCCTCTAAAGATCACATTCGCCCCATCAATCCAAGGTCGCTAGCGCCCCTCAAGAGCCACTGGCGCCCACCTAAACCGGGACTTCAGTCGCCCCATCCTAAATCAATGGCGCCCCTCTGAAACCACTGGTTGGTGCCCCTCTGAAAATAACAGTCGAATCATCCGAGATCAATGGTGCCCCTTCAGAGCGTCCGACGCCCTACTGAAGGCAGCAGTGACCCCATCTAAGCATTATACCCCTCTAGATCACCCGGTGCCCTTCTGAAGATCACATTCGCCCTATCCAAGTTCGTTGCCGCCCTCCAATAGTCACTGACGCCCATCTGATTGGAGACTTCAGTCGCCCCACCCCATTCAAGATCGATAGCGCCCCCCCCCCCCCCGAAACCACTGACGCTAGGTAGGTAATTATTTGACAATGGGGCTGTCTCATCGACACCAAGGACCCTTTTCAAGATGCAGCAGCCAGGCGGCGCCGAGCTGGGCTAGGATGTGCCAAGCGTTTCTTATAAGGCAGCCTCGTTAGTGCCACCCCTCGTTGCGATACCGCCCCTCAATGCGACGCCGCCCATTCACCGTACAATGCCACCCCTCAATGCAAGTGCTGCTCCCCCCCGCGCATTGCCGCCCATTATTGTGATGTCGCCCCCGCCTAGCAGTGCGGTGCCGCCCCAGCGTACGCCACACCGACGGAACGATCACTTTTGAAACTTTCAGAGATTGATAAGACTAACAATATGTATAAAATGTTTATCTCGGACTTTTGATATCTATGACCTAAGGTCAGGTCAATTTTGCGACTTCTCCATTAGGTATAAGTCAATTGGAGAAAATTGAAATGAGCCTCTTTTGGACGAATGTGGTTCAAAACCCTCTCAAACATCGGTTCATAGGTAAACATAACACACTGAATCGATAAAATGCACCTGTGACCCTTCTGTGTGCCCCTGAGGTCATCTCAGGTCATGAACGGTCACCAGCATTTTTTTGGCTATACCTTTTGATAGAGACGTGCTAAAGCGGTGAAAACACGTCAGATGTGTTCAGCTCGACGATACGGATCGGGTGATATGCAGCATGACCCTGTCCGTCAAGGTCATGACCTTGACCTGAGGTCAAATTTTCAAAATGACCTTTCAAGGTCAACGTATAGTTCATTCGACGCGTTTTGAACTTTTGACGAGAGGAATACGATGCTGGCAAAATAAATGTCATCACTGTCTTGAGTCAAAAGTTATTGCAGAAAACGATTTTAATAAAAACTGTTATTTTTGGAGCTGTTTCCCTCTGGAGGCTAGTGGCAGTCAGTTATTGGAGGCAGTCATGCATGTCCACAAGTAGGGGCTGCACGCACTAGACATCGAATTGTTAAGGTGATGTGTGGAGAAAAAATCCAGAACGTATGTCAGCGTTCGGTCGCCTCTGACTGCAGTCACTGCTGGTATGACAATGAGTTGGGATCTCATGGTGGATCTCATGGTCTTAAATGTTCAAGTATTTCCTTGATTCCAATTTAGGCAATAAGTCGCAGCGTGTATCCTACATACGTGCGCTCTGAGATTCTAAACACGGCAACCCCGATCGACTACAGGCTGCAGCCCACAGGTCATTTCGGATCAGAGAGTGAGCCCGTATATTTTTCCTTTTTTTTGCAAAGAATAAAGATTTTGCCTATCGATCAACGTATAGTTATTTTACCGTTTCGAATTCGCATGGATGCGTATTTTGAGAAAAAAAAAATGTCCGTAGCCTGAGCTCGTTTCCTATAGCATGCTAAAAATTCATCTAGATCAAGGCTTTTTGATAAAAAAACACTAGGCTGCAAATTGCATTAATTGGATTTTATGAAAATCAGCGAAAGCTGGTTCTTATGTACTTTGCAACACCTAGTAAATCATGCATGAACATGACGGTACATTTCAGACTGACTGTGACACCCCTGTCACTAGCTGACAATGGCGCCCCTCTCAAGGGAAAAAGTCGCCCCCTCGAGCACCATGGCCCCCCCTTTCGCTGATCTCTGGCTACGCCACTGTTTGAACCAAAAAATAGTATTACGTAACAGATTAACCATAGGATGTATGTTTCGCTACAAGGATAGACTGCCCAAGTCGAGCATCTCTGGTGTGGTTTACAAATATAGTTGCGCCTCATGCCAGGCGTCATACGTTGGCTCCACTTACCAACGCTTGTAGGTACACCAGAGTAGCTCAGCACTTAGGCAAGTCACATCGTACAGGTCAACTACTGTCATCTCCCTCAGCATCATCCATCAGAGACCATGCCTTGTCATGTCAATCATCACTAGGGATAGACGACTTTCAAATTTTGAGTAGAAGCAGTACCTACATTCCCTGATTTAAGAATTCTGGAATCGTTGTATATTCATCGTCTGAGGCCGCAAATCAACGACATGTCCTCGGCGTATCCACTACATATCACTGCTTAGCTGGGTACTTTTATGTAGCTGTTTCGTTGTGTACGTCATTGTACTTTTAATTGCATTAGGCAGTTTTCTAATGCGAAGCTGAACTCGAACTATTGCATGTGCGTGTGCGATATATTTTATGATCAAGGTGTGTTTGAATCATTGACCTATAATAAGTACCTACTTATTATAGGTCAATGGTTTGAATATGTATGTGTCCTGTATCAATTTGAAAAGAGTGTTGTCACTGAAGATGAATCTTGTCACTTGTGATTCGAAACCGGTCTGAATTTAATACATGAATGTCGTGTCATGCCTAACATAAAACTTTATATTACTTTTGATTCCATCAAAAGAAAGACTTTATGAACTCAAAACTAATGTTAGGGTGGGACGGTCACTTTAACGGAAATTTCTGGGTATGAGCGGCCGGCCAGCCATGCGGACGCTTTTGCGAGGCTTATATCTCAGCAACCACTCGACCGATTTCATTGCGGTAATTTTTATAGGGTAACTTCATTCCTTCTACCAAGTATTGGACTATTCTCGATGCATGTGGGTGACCCCTTATGCACGTGCCACGTGCAAAACGAAGAGGTGTCCGTTTTGTAACAATTGCAATATCTCCGTAACTACTGGGCCGATTGCGCTGAGAGTTGGCAGGTAGGTAGGCACCCACGAGGCAATGCATATCCATATGCCACAGTTGGGGTGCTGCTGCACGTGCGCACGTGCAGGGGTCGATTCCAGATCTCGAGAACGGCTGAACCGATTGCGCTGAAATTTGGTACATGGTTAGGGACCGGTTAGTAGGGTGCAGTGCAAAAGTCAGTTATGACTCATTTTGCACGTGCACACGTGCAGGGTGTCGCTTCCAGATCTCGAGAACGGCTGGGCCGATTGCGCTCAAAGTTGGCACATGACTAGGGACCGGTTAATAGGGTGCAGTGCACAAGCTAGTTGGAGGTACCCCTCGCAATTTCGCACGTGCAAGGCTCACCCTCTCGCTCGCTCCGTTGGTCGCCCTAAAAGGCGTTTTACTGGTGTTATATTAACTGTGAAAAGACTGTTGTAACGCTTTTGAGACGTGTCACTTCGTGGGATATTTGATTTGCACCCTTTTGTAATTGCTTGCTCCCAGGGCTATGCGAACCAGGTAGAACGTTCGCGACGTCCTTGCTCCCGACGAAAAAGTGGCGACAAAAATGAAATTATTAGCCGCGACTCTGGTGGCCAAACAACCTCAGGCTGCCTTGGTAACGGGGCAACATTGGTATGAGTATTGAGTACTCATCTAATAGTTCATTTTTTCAACGAATAACTTCAGGAAAAACAAAGAAATTCATTGGATTAGTAGAGGAATGAATGGCAGTTTTCATAAATGAGCCAATTTTTTATCAGACTAGCCTTAATAATAGGGGAGAGTGGGGAAAGATGCCCAGGGTTTGACTATGTCATATATTATTCGAAAATGACGATCGGATAGCCAAAACTTGGAGTTTCAACGGAAGCCGACATCATTTTTCTCCAAAAATATCACACTTTCGTGCCTGAAATATGATAACTTTTTTTGCTATCAAGCATTTTCCTGAAGAAGTGAAAGGGGGCATCTTACCCCACAGGGTGGAAAAGACGCCCCCTGGCGCTGGGTAAGATGCCCCCTGCACTAAAAGTGACATAAATAGGCACGTGAATCGCCTGAACGAATCAGTAGTCCCTTCGAGCCTGCAGTAGACACCAAACGTCATCGTAAGGGCCCTCAAAAGTAGTCGTAGGGGGCTTCAGAGGTCATCGTTAGGGCCATCATAGTCCAGCGTGGCCAAGCAAGCCTCCGTGGTGGCGTTCGGAGACCACTGTGGGGCCCTTATAGGTCTTCATGATGCTTGAGGGCCCTCGAGCCCATCGTGGGGACCTCAGATGCCAGCGCGGCCCGTGGAGCCAACGTGGGAGCCCTCAAAGGATGTCGTGAGGGGCCATAGAACCAATAATGGGGCCCACAGAGGCCGTCGTGAGGGCTCTCAGAGTCAGAAGCCGCCCAAAAAGTCGCTGTGTGGGCCGAGAGACCGGCATGGGGAGCACCCGACCGTACCGGACTCTCAATAGTCCCAGATCGGCTTTTGTCTCTCATCACAAGTATGTAATACATGATTTGACGGGCTGCTTGAAGGACAGCCTACGGATTTAGGGGGGCGTCTTTCCCCATCAGGACAGGGGGCATCTTACCCCAAGGTACCGAAGTAACATTAAATCAGCACAATTTGTTAGCCTTAAAACTTAACCCTGAAACAAACTGTTTGGGACACAGTACACGCATGTTAATGTATCACGACTATAGCAAGGGACGCAAAAATTATCTACCTTTTTTGATATTTACAATGTTTTGACGCCAAAATATTTTTTGAAAGCAGCAAATAAAAAACATGCAATCACCAGCCAGCCGTTGCCACACTGAGCTTCGCAAATTTTTGTGCAGTTAACAAGGCAGGCTTCTGCTTTACGCTAAGAACATTAATTTCCAGGTTCGATTCTTTGTTTCCCCGCTAGAGGGGGTGGGGCGTCTTTCCCACCCTGGGCATCTTACCCCACTCTCCCCTACCAAAATTAAGACCTAAACTTAACCACTCGTGCTTCTATAGGTTACCCCTAACGCTCTGGCCCCTCAAATCGTCACTTTCTTATCAGCCGATGAGCGTCGAGTATGGACTTACGCTGATTGGTCAGATTACTGCGTTTGTCGTTTATAATGCTCACGGTGCTGACAGTGCTGGCGCAAATGTCGCCAAATTTCGTAACGTTGAAAGGCCTGAGCGCACCCCTGCTTTCTCCTAACAGCACAGCTCGTTAGCCCATGCCGCTGTCAGCAGAGAGGGGATGCCATGTTGCATGTGCAACATGACAACATCAGTTTTTCATCCAATAGGGTAAACGAGTCTTTGCTGACAGCAGCACTGCAGCTGAATGTGTACAGGCATGCAGACTGTTGTCTAGCCTTAACATCACTTTCCGTACATTTCAGGGGTGAACAAGCATTTTCAGATGCTGATGATTCTGGAGCGGTTTTGTTCGCGGGTGCAGCAGGATGTACCAGCCGCGGCCATTTGGGAGCGTCTCAACCA
Organism: Amphibalanus amphitrite; assembly: GCF_019059575.1. NCBI lineage: Eukaryota > Metazoa > Arthropoda > Thecostraca > Balanomorpha > Balanidae > Amphibalanus > Amphibalanus amphitrite. Next base: position 268,452 of record NW_024882302.1, on the reverse strand, counting down.
GCTCTACGACATGTCGGCGCTGGTACGGCCACCAGGGCGCGGACGGAGTACGGACGGACGGGGCGCGGACGGAGTACGGACGGACGGGCGGACGGACAGACGGACGGGGCGCGGGCGGACGGACGGACAGACGGACGGGCGGACGGACGGACGGACGGGCGGACGGACAGACGGACGGGGCGCGGACGGACGGACGGGCGGACGGGGCGCGGACGGACGGACGGACGGACGGGGCGCGGACCGAGTACGGACGGACGGACGGACGGACGGACGGGCGGACGGACGGACAGACGGACGGGCGGACGGACGGGCGGACGGACAGACGGACGGACGGACGGGGCGCGGACGGAAGGACAGACAGACGGACGGACGGACGGACGGACGGATGAGGCACGAATGGACGGGCGGCCGCCGGGGCGCGTTCCTTCTACTGAAATCGCACTGCACTTCCATCGCTGACGGGTGATGTGATAAGGTTTGGTCTTGATCTGGGCGAAAAGGAAAGAAGTAAAACTCCCGGGCTGTAAAAAGATGTTTTTGCGTTGCTGTCGTAACTAACGGTCAGTGAAAGGTCGCCGTTCATTGGTTGGAGTTGCAGAGTTTGTCTGGAATGTTTGTACTTTGGAACTGGTGTAGCGCCGGCCGCTGCGGTGGTGAATGCGTTGTGGTGGTGGCTGGCTGCTGTGTGTCGGCGCCGGCAGCTGACCGGGGTGTCGGTGGGCGCGCAGGACGACCTGGAGGCGCTGCCGTTCCCCAACAGCCAGACCGAGTTCGACCTGCCCGCCGACGAGTTCGAGACGCTCATGGCGGCGCGACTGAGGCGCGCTGACCAGACGGCCGAGCAGCACCGCGACGAGCCGCGCCGCCGCCGCGCGCGCGACGACACGGGTGAGTGGCGGCCGCCCAGCCCGGGCTGACCGCGGTACTACCCAGCTCGGGCTGACCGCGGTACTACCCAGCTCGGGCTGACAGCGATACTACCCAGCCCGGGCTGACAGCGATACTACCCAGCCCGGGCTGACAGCGAAACTACCCAGCTCGGGCTGACCGCGATACCACTCACTCAGAGTTGAACGTCCAAACGACAGAGCCCGGACCGGGCCCAGGGAGCACAGCACCAGTCACCCGACTTAGCACTCCACCTCGCCCCCCCCCCCCCCAAACGCCCGCAGGTAGCAGCTCCACGCGCGAGAAGCGGAGAAGTGACGCCGGCGACTCTGTGCGGAGAGCGCCCAAGAGGGCAGCGCGCGACAGCGCTGGAAAGGCCGCCAGCCCAGCCAGCACTCCGACCGCAAAACGAACGAGGCGCATTTGAGGCGGACGCGGCGCGGCGGCGCCCTGATCGAGGACGCCTCTCCATCTGTGTGTGTATGTGTGTGTGCGGTGCCGGCTGTGTCCGCCCGTCGGAGACCGTCTGCTCGGTGTGCTGTCGGACAGTGTGTGCTGCCGGACAGTGTGTGCTGTCGGACAGTGTGTGCTGTCGGACAGTGTGCTGCCGGTCAGTGTGTGCTGTCGGACAGTGTGTGCTGTCGGTCAGTGTGTGCTGTCGGACAGTGTGCTGCCGGTCAGTGTGTGCTGTCGGACAGTGTGTGCTGTCGGTCAGTGTGCTGTCGGTCAGTGTGTGCTGCCGGTCAGTGTGTGCTGGCGGTCAGTGTGTGCTGCCGGTCAGTGTGCTGTTGGTCAGTGTGTGCTGCCGGTCAGTGCTGCCGGTCAGTGTGCTGTTGGTCAGTGTGTGCTGCCGGACAGTGCTGCCGGACAGTGTGTGCTGTCGGACAGTGTGTGCTGCCGGACAGTGCTGTCGGACAGTGTCTGCTGTCGGTAAGTGTGTGCTGCCGGACAGTGCTGTCGGACAGTGTGTGCTGCCGGATAGTGTGTGCTGCCGGACAGTGTGTGCTGCCGGACAGTGTGTGCTGTCGGACAGTGTCTGCTGTCGGTAAGTGTGTGCTGTCTGACAGTGTGTGCTGCCGGATAGTGTGTGCTGCCGGACAGTGTGTGCTGCCGGACAGTGTCTGCTGTCGGTCAGTGTGTGCTGCCGGTAAGTGTGCTGTTGGTCAGTGTGTGCTGCCGGACAGTGCTGCCGGACAGTGTGTGCTGTCGGACAGTGCTGTCAGGCAGTGTGTGCTGCCGGACAGTGCTGTCGGACAGTGTCTGCTGTCGGTAAGTGTGTGCTGCCGGACAGTGCTGTCGGACAGTGTGTGCTGCCGGATAGTGTGTGCTGCCGGACAGTGTGTGCTGCCGGACAGTGTGTGCTGTCGGACAGTGTCTGCTGTCGGTAAGTGTGTGCTGCCGGACAGTGCTGTCGGACAGTGTGTGCTGCCGGATAGTGTGTGCTGCCGGACAGTGTGTGCTGCCGGACAGTGTCTGCTGTCGGTCAGTGTGTGCTGTCGGTCAGTGTGTGTTGTGGGTCAGTGTGTGCTGCCGGACAGTGTGCTGTCGAACAGTGTGTGCTGTTGGTCAGTGTGTGCTGCCGGTCAGTGTGTGCTGGCGGTCAGTGTGTGCTGTCGGTCAGTGTGTGCTGCCGGACAGTGTGCTGCCGGACAGTGTGTGCTGTCGGACAGTGTGTGCTGTCGGACAGTGTGTGCTGTCGGACAGTGTCTGCTGTCGGTCAGTGTGTGCTGTGGGTCAGTGTGTGCTGCCGTACAGTGTGCTGTCGAACAGTGTGTGCTGTTGGTCAGTGTGTGCTGCCGGATAGTGTGTGCTGCCGGACAGTGTGTGCTGCCGGACAGTGTCTGCTGTCGGTCAGTGTCTGCTGTCGGTCAGTGTGTGCTGCCGGACAGTGTGCTGCCGGACAGTGTGTGCTGTCGGACAGTGTGCTGTCGAACAGTGTGTGCTGTTGGTCAGTGTGTGCTGCCGGTCAGTGTGTGCTGTCGGTCAGTGTGTGCTGTCGGTCAGTGTGTGCTGCCGGTCAGTGTGTGCTGTCGGACAGTGTGCTGCCGGTCAGTGTGCTGTTGGTCAGTGTGTGCTGCCGGTCAGTGCTGCCGGTCAGTGTGCTGTTGGTCAGTGTGTGCTGCCGGACAGTGCTGCCGAACAGTGTGTGCTGTCGGACAGTGTGTGCTGTCGGACAGTGTGTGCTGCCGGACAGTGCTGTCGGACAGTGTGTGCTACCGGATAGTGTGTGCTGCCGGACAGTGTGTGCTGCCGGACAGTGTGTGCTGCCGGACAGTGTGTGCTGCCGGACAGTGTGTGCTGCCGGACAGTGTGTGCTGCCGGACAGTGTGTGCTGTCGGACAGTGTCCGCTGTCGGTCAGTGTGTGCTGTGGGTCAGTGTGTGCTGCCGGACAGTGTGCTGCCGGACAGTGTGTGCTGTCGGTCAGTGCTGCTGTCGGTCAGTGTGTGCTGCCGGTCAGTGCTGCCGGTAATTGTGTGCTGCCGGTCAGTGTGTGCTGTCGGTCAGTGTGTGCTGCCGGACAGTGTGTGCTGTCGGACAGTGTGTGCTGCCGGACAGTGTGTGCTGCCGGACAGTGTGTGCTGTCGGACAGTGTGTGCTGCCGGTAAGTGTGTGCTGCCGGTAAGTGTGTGCTGCCGGTCAGTGTGTGCTGCCGGTCAGTGTGTGCTGCCGGTCAGTGTGTGCTGCCGGTCAGTATGTGCTGCCGGTAAGTGTGTGCTGTCGGACTCGGACAGTGTGTGCTGCCGGTCAGTGCTGCCGGTCAGTGTGTGCTGTCGGTCAGTGTGTGCTGTCGGTCAGTGTGCTACTGCTGGCGGTCAGTGTGCTGCCGGTCAGTGTGTGCTGCCGGACAGTGTGTGCTGCCGGACAGTGTACTGCCGGACAGTGTGTGCTGCCGGACAGTGTGCTGCCGGTCAGTGTGCTGTTGGTCAGTGTGTGCTGTCGGACAGTGTGTGCTGGTGGTCCGCCCGGTCCGGTGGTTGCCAGGTCCGGTGGTTGCCCGGTCCGTGGCCAATGTATTGTTTGCGCGGCTGGCTGCTACGCTCCCGCCGCGCTGGTCGGTGGACGCCACTGGAGCGGCCAACGGGTGTGCTGGCGGTGCGCGCACGCCGCGTGCCGCGTGCCGCATGCAGCAGCGGCTGCGGTCGGGGCGCGTGTGGCGCCTGCCCTGTTAGCGGCGGCCCGTGCGCCTCCGAACCGCTCTCCATTGGTGTCTGTATTAGAGGATAGAGCAGTGTCCTGAGAAATAACGAGGACGTGTCATCATGAACACAGTTGAATGGAAAATAGACGGGATCAATGTCAGTATTTCAGGAAATTATTCATTAAGTTATGTATCAGTATCAATGCAAGCTACAATGTCTATTATCGTAAAACCAGGCGATGATGAACAACTTTGGACGTCGACCGTCCCAAAAGCAGTGTTTCACACTAAAAAAAAAAAACTAGCATTGCTTCTTGAAACTTTATCAGCATTCGGCGACGACGTCATCTGCGGGGAATGCCGACATTGATGTTTTGCCATTTTATCTAAAACTTTATCCAGAATTCATCAAAGCTGACACGCGTTTTCAGAGCTTGAGGACGCTTGGTGCACACTGTAAGTTATAATTGTGTGTCTCAACACTGCCACTCCATACAAACGACGCTCACGGGGTGGTCCGGTCGACAAAGCACAGGACCGGTCCAGCCACGCCACTGAACTCTATACTGAGCCACGCACTCAGGCGACCGCGCACAGCAGGCCGACACGCGTCCGACCCCGGTCACTGCCGAGCGCCAACTCGAGGTGAAATTTGGTACAACTATTCTCTTATCAATTTTACACATGGTGTGCAAGTTTGAACCTCCTAACTTTTAGGGTCAGATCACCAGGTTACGTTGAATGACCCAACCTCAAGTCACTTTTTTGCAACTTTGTCACCGTGCCAGAGCTACAGTAGATTTCGGAGGCCTTTGAAAGTCGCAGGATGTTATAAGGTCATTAATAGCTACAATTTGTATCTCTCGGAATTTTGGTATCGATGACCTAAGGTCAGGTCAATTTCTCGACCTCCCCATTATAAGTCAATGGGGGAAAAATCAACTCCCTGTTTTTACCACTAAAACGGGTCGGAATGGCCCCATAAACCATACATGACATCATATACGATCAACCTTCACTACCTTGAGGTCTGTTTTTCTGTTGGGCAGCTGTAGGGTCATGTGACGTCATCAAAGGTCATCAAAGGTTTTTTTGCCAATAACTCCGTACAGGAACAAGATACAGCCGCGCGAATGGTCTCATTGTGTTCAGCTCGTCAAGGCGCATCGAATGATATACATGATGACCTCGAGGTCACGTGATCTGAGGTCAACTTTGACCTTGACCTTTCGAGGTCAATATATATATATATATATATATATATATATATATATATATATATATATATATATATATATATTATAGACATCTTGATGATGTCGAGTACAGGCGGTCAAGAGAGAAGCGGTGGATGAATCTGCTGGGAACGCAAGGCGGAAAGGAGGGAATGAACAAGCGCTACGGATGAACGGGTGTCGGCTGGCGACGAGTTAGACTGACCCGCAGGGCACAGCCGTCAGGCGGCACAGCCTACCACAAAATCTTAAATTAAAATGTCTTCACAGAATTTGGAACAGCAACGCGGCCGGAGGGATCTGGTGATTATGGAATAGGCGTGTATGTCATCGTGTGTAAATTTGAGTCGTTTTCGTTTGGTAGGAGACCGCGTAGTACGTATATTGTCTGAATTTCCTGTTATGTTTTAATGCGTACATTTTATTGGACGTGCACGAATATGTTTATCACGCTCATGTTGATATGTGCGCCACGTATGTGTTGTGTTGTGCGGCGAAACGATGAGGCCATTTATTCTGACGAAGATAATAATACTTATCGAAACGTCTGAAGCTTTTTCTTTTATAATTTTAATGGCCACCTGCTGATTCTCATATATATATATATATATATATATATATATATATATATATATATATATATATATATATATATATATATATATATATATATATATATATACATATATTCGTATAATTAGGCAAAATATCTTCAATTCAAACAATGACCATTAAAAATCACGGCATGTTGTGCTTTACATCTTCGTTTTCGACAGTTTTGCGGTAGGGTACTAAAAATTAACCATACCTATAGCGATAACCAGGCACTTGGTCAGACCTAAATAATACATATGAAACACACACGCACGCATACAACACGAACATACACTATACCTTCAGCCCACTCCTCTTTGAGTGCGCTGACTCCATGTAGTGACAAGTTGCATGTTTGTTGTACTTGTTTGTTGAGTATGGGTGCTTGTTCATGTATGAGTATGGCTTCCAGCACGCCCAGTTTCCTGGTGTCATGTGTCGAGGCGATGATTGTGGTGTTCTGTGTGAGTGTTCTTCGGGTGATCTGTGTGTTGTGTTCCCGCTGCATGTGGTCCTTTGGAGCCCCCTCAGACAGATGCATTGTGAGACGGCGAGATAGAGATGTTGTAGTAACACCAATGTAGTCTACCGAACGAAGCCTGCAATCTTCGTCAGGACAAGAGAATTTGTAAACTACATTGGTACGTTTCAACATTTCTGTCTTCGCCAGGTTGTTTTTCATGAACCGATTCTTCGTTTTTTTGACTTATGTAATAAATCTGTAACACCACTTTGTTATCCCCAGTGCCCTTCACATGTTTCGAAATGATTTTTTTTAGAACCTTTTCATCCGTTTTTTAAGCCGTGTTCATGAAATTGCGGTAGTATAAAGTGCAAACAGAATGGGTTTTGGATCTGTTATCGGCTTGGAGGTGTTTTTTCAAGTAAGTGATTGATTTCAACATCAATTTCACTGTTCGTGTACCCATCGTTCACGAGGAGCTGTTTTACACGGGTGAGTTCTACATGGAGCAGCTCATAACTGGAACAAATGCGTAATGCTCTGCGTACAAAAGCCCTGACGACGCTCCTTTTGTATCTTTGCGGGCACTCACTCCTAGCGTTCATAGTCACCCCAGCATTTGTCGGTTTTCTGTACACACTTGTAACAAATGCACCGTTGCGAGCCTCAACCAGGACATCAAGGAAAGGAAGCACACCATGATTGTTTAGCTCGTACGTGTAACGAAGAACCGAGTTTTTCTCCAGTTCAGCGATGATTTCGAGCAAATCATCGCATACTGTTTTTCTGAGGTGTTTTTCACTGAGGTGTTTTTCACTTACTTGAAAAACACCTCCAAGCCGATAACAGATCCAAAACCCATTCTGTTTGCACTTTATACTACCGCAATTTCATGAACACGGCTTACAAAACGGATGAAAAGGTTCTCAAAAAAATTATTTCGAAACATGTGAAGGGCACTGGGGATAACAAAGTGGTGTTACAGATTTATTACAAAAGTCAAAAAACGAAGAATCGGTTCATGAAAAACAACCTGGCGAAGACAGAAATGTTGAAACGTACCAATGTAGTTTACAAATTCTCTTGTCCTGACGAAGATTGCAGGCTTCGTTCGGTAGACTACATTGGTGTTACTACAACATCTCTATCTCGCCGTCTCACAATGCATCTGTCTGAGGGGGCTCCAAAGGACCACATGCAGCGGGAACACAACACACAGATCACCCGAAGAACACTCGCACAGAACACCACAATCATCGCCTCGACACATGACACCAGGAAACTGGGCGTGCTGGAAGCCATCCTCATACATGAACAAGCACCCATACTCAACAAACAAGTACAACAAACATGCAACTTGTCACTGTGGAGTCAGCGCACTCAAAGAGGAGTGGGCTGAAGGTATAGTGTATGTTCGTGCTGTATGCGTGCGTGTGTGTTTCATATGTACCTATTATTTAGGTCTGACCAAGTGCCTGGTTATCGCTATAGGTATGGTTAATTTTTAGTACCCTACCGCAAAACTGTCGCAAACGAAGATGTCAATTTATGTATGCTCGTGTTTACTCTTTTAAATTTCGAAACATGTTTAAAAACTGATAGCATGTGAATGAGCTTGTGCAGCGTTCTGGTTCTTCAGCGTGTCTGTTAAGTGTTTAGTATAAACAAAATGGATTATGGTTAGTTAGAACTAGCGTTGTATCATTTTGAAAATGGATATAGTCGATTATCCGAAACGTCAATGACTTGTCAATATAAACGATGACACATGCCTCTCGGTGAACTATTGTTCAACTTGAATTCAGACTTAAAAACATTGGTAAGAAGAATCGAAAAACCCAACAGAAAGCTTTCCAAAGCACAACATGCCGTGATTTTTAATGGTCATTGTTTGATTGAATATATATATATATATATATATATATATATATATATATATATATATATATATATATATATATATATATATATATATATATATATATATATATATATATAATCATTCAATGCGGATTGACGAGAGGATCACGATGCTGCCCTTAGTTTGTTCCTATCTTGACTAGTTCGAAAGTTATTCGAGAAAAACTCCATATCTAGCGCCGCCATTTTGACTTTTTTGACCCCTGTGACGTCATCTTTGACCTGACCTGAAAATGACCTTAGTAAAAATTGTAGACCTTGTCCGTGCGTATCCCATGCCGTTTACCGTTTGTCGCTACCTTGCTTCGTTCTCGAGATCTAAGGGGGGCGGTCATTCGCCCCCCCCCCCCCCCCGTCGGTTCTAAGTTGGCGCAGACCCCCGTCGGTGCGCGGGATATCAAAATGGGCCTAGTGTCTGCCGGACCTTTAGTTACTTTCCCTTTACGGATGGGTGTGACATAGGTATGCATGTTTCCAGGATGCCGGTACGGTAGCAGTGATCATACTAGAGTTGACTACATCAAGTAAAGGCAGGCCAATGCCAAAAAGTACCTTTGCATATGGTCTATACGGGATCAGCCCGGGTGACCTACGCCCGAATCGCCTATTCCATCGAATGTCTACGCCCGGGTGACCTACGCCCGGCTGACCTACGCCCGAATCGCCTACTCCATCGAATGTCTACGCCCGGCTGACCTACGCCCGGCTGACCTACGCCCGAATAGCCTACTCCATCGAATGTCTACGCCCGGCTGACCTACGCCCGGCTAACCTACGCCCGAATCGCCTACTCCATCCAATGTCTACGCCCGGCTGACCTACGCCCGAATCGCCTACTCCATCGAATGTCTACGCCCGGGTGACCTACGCCCGGCTGACCTACGCCCGAATCGCCTACTCCATCGAATGTCTACGCCCGGCTGACCTACGCCCGGCTGACCTACGCTCGAATCGCCTACTCCATCGAATGTCTACGCCCGGGTGACCTACGCCCGGCTGACCTACGCCCGAATCGCCTATTCCATCGAATGTCTACTGCCGTACGGCCTGCCCGTGTTCGTGGAGCAGTCCCTGCTGTATTATCGAGTAAGGATTTACCCATTCACTACGCCGGCTGACTGGCGGCCCCATCCTTTGTTTGCTCTATTGTCGTCCGTCGCCCGCCGCGGCGGTGCCCAGGCCCGGGGGTCGCCTGGCGCAGCGGGGGTAGCGTCCCGCCCCGCGGCCCCTGGCGCGGCGAGAGGTAACATGCCGCGGCGCACGGCACGGCGGGCCGCCGCCGCCGCCGCCGAGGGAGTGGACGCTGACAAGGATGAGGGCCGTGGGCCCGTGGCATCACCTGGGTTTGTATGGATTTTTGTTCATTTGGCCGGCTGGCTTAAGTCACCGATTACATTAAAAGGACAAGTGAAAATGAGCCCCTGCACGAATTAGTGTCTTTGCCAACGGCTAACTTCAATTGCAGGAGGGTGAGGAGGGGTCGAAAGAACCACCCAGTGATTCATCCCTTGATTGAGCTATAGGAAAAGCGGGTTTGGCGAGTGGAAGCCAATGAAATAAATTTTTATTGTCCTAAGAGCAACTTGACAAGAGTCATTGCCATAGAGTGCACCAAGTTTCAAGTTGAACATTTTTTTTTTTGAAAAATGTGAAGTAAAGCCTTGCTTCTCCGTCAAGTGACGGTGTATTCAAATAACCCGACCGTTGGGTAACTTGAACAGTCTTTCTTTGCACGCCATGAAATAGTTATCTGGCTATCACCGATGTTGTTTGGTGTATAAACAAATAGGCACAACAGCTCTAACATAGGTACCTTATTGAAGAAAGATTAAAACAACAACAAAAATAACCGTTGCAGAATATCAATATCTGCTGACTGCTTGCTGCACAGCAGCCAGTTGACAGAGGTTGGCTTCTCTCGTCAGTTGACAGATCGTCTATATCTCCGTTCGGTAAAACCTATCACAACCTTACCACATCTGTTAGAGTGGTGCCAATCGGATTTTGTACCTTCAGAATTCCGATTTTGTCCTATGCCCAAATCGGAATTTGGTTGGACAAAGGCAGCATGCTTTGGACAATATTTGTCAATCACTTGCAACACTTCAGCATTTTTATAAAGTAATCGTGCACACCAGTAAAACGCCTTTTGGGGCGACCAACGGAGTGAGCGGGAGGGTGGGCCTTGCACGTGCGAAATTGCGAGGGGGTACCACCAAATAACTTGTGCACTGCACCCCAAGACTTACTAACCGGTCCCTAGTGATGTGCCAAATTTGAGCGCAATCGGCCCAGCCGTTCTCGAGATCTGGAAGCGGCACCCTGCATGTGCGCACGTGCCAACTGGGTCCCAACTGACTTTTGCACGGCACCCTACCAACTGCTCCCTAACCGTGTACCAAATTTGAGCGCAATCGGTCCAGCCGTCTTCGAGATCTGGAATCAACCCCTGCACGTGCGCACGTGCAACAGCACCCCAAATCTGGCACATGGATATGCATGGCTTAGTGGGTGCCTACCTACATGCTAACTTTCAGCTCAATCTTTCGGTAAAAAATATTTTCGGGTCATGTCAGGTCACCGAGCTATGACCTCACAATAGGTAAAACCTCCGACTCTTTTTGACAAAATCGTACATCTGGCGTAACTGGACGCGATCCCATCGACAAGAACGAAATTATTCTGTGTGACTTATCATTATGTCAGATTTTGACAGGACATGAAACATTACATTGTATATTGACCTTTCTAAGGTCATCAAAGGTCATTGACCTCGCATGTCTGTGTTTAGTGGGGTTTCTTGAGGTCCTGAATCCGAATCTGTGGTTCAATCTTCATCTAAATGCTTTCAAAATTGTTCCTCGATCTTTACAAGGTCACCTTAACCCGCGCGGGGCTGGGGTCTCCAGCCGAACGCGCGGGGCTGGGGGGGGGGGGGTAAATTTACCCCCCCCCCTGTTATCTCCCGAACTAATGGGCCGATTTGGAAAATTCAAACGCCAATCGAAAGCTCTCATCACGAACAACTAAAAAATGTACTTAATTTAAAGTTTGACGTCAAGGTCAAGGTCAGGTCAAGGGTACTAATTGCAAGTTTCTACAGTATCGGCCTTGCACCGTAGTTGCCGAAGAATGGAGTCATGGACTGAGACTGATTGTCCACAACGTGTTCTTAGGCTACCAAGACAATATTCGTTGCATACAATATCATTCAGAGGTCAAGGTCAAGGTCAGATCAGGTCAGGTCAGGTCACCAAAAACAAAATATAGAAAAGGGCATGTGCGACACATGTTATATGGGTCATTTTACTCATAGAATTCAACAGGCACACTCAATAAGTGATATGGACCACCTCTGGATGAATTTCAGGTCGAGGTCAGGTCAAGGTCAGGTCAAGTGAGGTCAAATTTTGAAATTGGTTGTTAAGGCCTAAAAAGGTGTCTATCTGATGCAGTTTTTCACGGCGAATCGAATGGTGCTATTTTTGTTTCCGTACCAGGTCTAGAACTTCCAAAAAAGTCATTTTTCAAAAAAAATTGTGTGTCGTGACGTCATAAAATTTTGAATAACTCCCACATTTTTGAACAGATTCTTCTAAAATTTGGTATGTAGGTGCACATAGACCACTTCTCTGACATATATTCCGGTTTTTTCGATAGACTCAAAATTTTGGATTTTATAATCATTTTACCAAAAAAGTCAGTTTTTGAGAAGAAAAAAATTATGCCAAAATCCAAAATTTTCAAAAAACCGAGATAACCATTTGATAGACAAAGTAGAATTACGTATAACCTTTTTTGTTACGTTTTGATTCCTTTAAAAATGAAGATGTTAGCGGCGTTTGAAATTTTGCCGTTTTTGAGGCGAAAATGGCGAACATGACGTCACTAAAACGTCAATTTCTCAAAAAAAAATCCGACGGATTTCGCTCAAATTTTCAGGGAACGTGTCAAATTGATGTAAGAAAAGGTACTGAAAGTTTGGCGGCGCTGCGCGCCGCCGTTTTTGAGATATTGCAAAAATTCGCGAGGGGGGTAAAATTTACCCCCCCCCAGCCCCGCGCGGGTTAAGTCAATTAGGACCGTCCTCGCCAGCGGCGGGTGTGACTCTCGTGTTCCCGGGGACTTTGTCACGCCAGTAATGACTGAACTGCATTGAACTATGCATCATTTTGTTGCTAATTCATTGAGAAACACGGTCGTGAAAGTTTCATGTTGATATCTTTCATAGATTTGCCATTATTGGCTAAATAGCTTGGAAAATTTTAGCTTTTCCCCGTAATTTGATCGTTGACTAGCCAAAACGGTGTCAAATATTGACCTAGGATAAAAATATAGGTATCACCAGTCGCGAATACTCGTAAAGAGCAATCGACTTGTCTTTGTTGGGAAGCGCTATACGACGCTAAGTTTCGAAACGCCAGGAGGTCGGATCACACCCCCCCCCCCCCCCCCCAGGCCGCGTTACGAAAAATGCCCTGCCAGGGCGAGGGTTATAATAGCACGATCTAGGCGTCCAAAAAAGGGGTGTGATATTGATATGCAACGTAGCATTTGATGACCGGCTTGGTAATAGTTAGATTGTCCTGGAGTGACTCAATTCAGTTAAGTTCTGGAACACTTGCAAGCTATATATTAAAACATATCTAGGCGCGTCCAGTGAATGTTGGATGGTATTGGAACGTAGTTACACACAGCGAATATTTTCTACTCAGATCATGACGTTAAGTGTGTAAAATAACAAATGCAATAGCGATTGAAATGAACATTTTTTGTAGGTTCACAAGTGAACAAGAGGTGCCAGGTGGATCATAGGTGGACCCCGGAAAAGAAAGGGAGATCGATTTCATTCACCTGCCAACTTCGGTACCCTGACGCCATCTATGAATTTTCAAATTTGAGTAATTTTATCACGCATTTTTGTAACATAATTAGACTATTGCCAACACGTTTTCGTGATATCACCAAAGAAGAAACCGATTTATGTTGCATTTTGTGTGCTTACTCATACCTGCTTAGTCATAGTCATACATTTATTTAGTTCACGTCCCAATTAGATCCGTTCCACTCAAGTGTGGCTATTCCAGAGTCAGGCTCAATATATCAAAGTAGAAACAACTCAGTTGGTCACTTATGCTATAGTACAGGCACACGCACCAATTCACGCCTATTCCCACTCGGCCATAGACGTGTCATCGAGAGCCGGCGCTGCACAGCCAGCCCAGCTGCGACTGGCGCACGCTACTTGTTTGTTTTTGTTTTGTTGGGTGGTTAGGCTCTTTCGGTCTGACAAGACCATTTCAGAGCCCGAAAAATGATAGGAATTAGGGGGAGACATTGGTCTGGGCAGACACCCTAAGGCCTAGAGTCGCCGGGGCTTAGCCCGTCCGAATGGACAGGCCGACCAGGACCCCCCCCCCAGAACCAGGGACGGCGCCACGGATTTCGCCTTGCGGGGGCAGGTTTTCAGAAAAAGGGCCCAAATAAGATGGGGGCCCAAACTTTCCGAAATATCGTCAATACCGTCAATACTACGCAAGCCTTTATTTGTACAGGTCTCGCGAGATTAAGCGGTTGGTTTGGCACGTTTACATTTCCGGTTATATCTCAGAAACTAATCGATCTACAATGAAGTAATTTTACACGATCATGGCCGGCTTGTTACCCAACAAGTCGATCGCATCTTCAACACTTAAAAGCTTAAGACGACGAAGATATAGCCTGAAGTACACTAAATTTTCTACGTGCAAAACCTACCGCTAAAACCCGCGAGACCTGTAACGACCTACCATTCCCACAACCGTTACCTTCTACACTTGTATTTATTTTGTATTTATTGCATACCATCAACAGGTCCAGAAACCCAATAATACACAATAACACAAATACACAATAACTTTTGTGTTAAAGGACACACTCTTAACCCTCGGACACACTCTTAACCCTTAATTGGTGTTTTTCCAGCCACGAACGTATAGGGGGCAGGAGTCTGTTGCCCCCCCCCCCTTGCCGTTTCGCCCCTGATCAAGCTAGATCTTCGCAGAAAAAAAAAACGAGCGTGCTGCCCGTGACGAGAGAAAGCCGATGATACCCAATTTTAAGGTCCTTGGTCATCGGCTAACCTTCCAGGTCAGGTCAATGGCCAAAAGTCGGGAAAAGCGGGACATGTTAGAACGTCGTAAAGGTGGCTGCTATGGGTTTCTTTTTTCGGGGTGATGATCACGAATATCATGTTAATAATGATCATAGTTGATGTCTTCATGCATTTAGGCCAGGTCGGGTCAGGTCAGGTCATGTCAGGTCAACCAGTAAGGGTTTTGCCGGGTATTCGTAGTAGGTGGCAACCGCCTCTGACAGCTTCGTAACATGTTACGAATGCACCAAAATTACTTCGTAAATGTTCAAATGGTTGGTAAATTCGAATTCAGATAAAAAACTAGCCTAGAGACATGTAAAACTCCAAAAAAGAAAACCAAGGTCATCAAAGGTCAATGACCTGACCTGACCTCCCGGTGATCTTGACACCCACCCTAATGCATGGGAGCAACACCATATCCCATGTTTGAACGCTTGAAACCACGAAAAGACTGCAAACGCGCGGCTGATGCGAGCCGACATGCGCTAAATCGCGATTCCGGCCAAACATGGTCTCGAAAAGTAGTAGGTCACAGGTCAAAGGCCATTAGGGTCAGGGTCATGAAATTTTAATGGTTGAAAGATAAGGTCTTTAAAATAGTATATGGCATAGTGCGTTATATAGGCTGTGAGTTTTGCACCGATGAACTTGTGACCATGGTTTGTACCTATGTATGTATGCATAACACTCCAATGTATGTACAGTCTCCTTTTCTTTTTGCTCTATCTTGGATCAAAAGTTATAAGCGAAAAACATTTGACCTATTTTAGCGAAATTTTTACATTTATATCCCCCAAAAACTCCCTAAATATTGACCTAGAGCAACCAAATTTGCACAGGTGTGAGAACTCCAGGGGGCCCACCTACCTACCAAATTTGGTGTTTCTAGGTGCCATAGGAGCCAATCGCGAGGGGGTCGCATCGACCCCCCCCCCCCTGCCAGGCCGTGTTATGAAAAATGCCCTGCCAGGGCGAGGGTTAAAAGTACCGCGCAAAGTGACGGTGGATCCATCAACCCTGGACCGAGGAAGGGCCTGCTATAATTTGAAAGTCACCGAACCAATTGACCTGGGGAATGGACGAGGATATCCATTGTTTCGGTGACTAGCAGTCCTTCCTCGGTCAGGCTTGATGGATCCACTGTTACTTTGCGCGGTACTTTAACCCGCGCACCGACGGGGGTCTGCGCCAACTTCGCACCGACGGGGGGGGGGGGCGGATGACCGCCCCCCCTGAGATCTCGAGAACGAAGCAAGATAGCGACAAGCGGTAAACGGCATCGGATACGCACGGTCAAGATCTACAATTTTTACTAAGGTCATTTTCAGGTCAGGTCAAAGATGACGTCACTGGGGTCGAAAAAGTCAAAATGGCGGCGCTAGATATGGAGATAGTTTTTCTCGAATAACTTTCGAACTAGTCAAGATAGGAACAAACTAAGGGTATCATCGTGATCCTCTCGTCAATCCGCATCGAATAATATATATGTTGACCTCGAAAGGTCAAGGTCAAAGGTTGACCTCAGGTCACGTGACCTCGAGGTCATCATGTATATCATTCGATGCGTCTTGACGAGCTGAACACAATGAGACCATCCGCGCGGCTGTATCTTGTTCCTGTACGGAGTTATTGGCCAAAAACCTTTGGTGACCTTTGATGACGTCACATGACCTCACAGCTGCCCAACAGCAAAACAGACCTCAAGGTAGTGAAGGTTGATCGTATATGAAGTCATGTATGGTACATGGGGCCATTCCGACCCGTTTTAGTGGTAAAAACAGGGAGTTGATTTTTCCCCCATTGACTTATAATGGGGAGGTCGCGAAATTGACCTGACCTTAGGTCACCGATATCAAAATTCCGAGATATACAAATTGTAGCTACTAATGACCTAATAATATCCTGCGACTTTCAAAGGCCTCCGACATCTACTGTAGCTCTGGCACGGTGACAAAGTTGCAAAAAAGTGACTTGAGGTTGGGTCATTCAAAGTGACCTGGTGACCTGACCTTAAAAGGTAGGAGGTTCAAACTTGCACACCATGTGTAAAATTGATGAGGTTATAGTCATACCAAATTTCGCGGCGCTACGCGCCGCGGTTTTCCCGCTATTCACGAAAAACCTCAGGGGGGGGCGGATATCCGCCCCCCCGTCGGTGCGCGGGTTAAAGACATACTTTGCAATGACGTAAGCTTTAAAACCTACCACGTGGAGGCTTGAGATCGTAAATAAATAAATATAGATAAATACCTAATAGTATATGGTCAAATAACTAGTCTAGCGGTGACATACTTCCCCTCGCCAGTATTGGTGTTTTGACAGCCGCAAACGTATAAGGGCGGGGGAAGTCCGTTGGACCCCCCTTGCCGTCTCACCCCTGATCGAGCTAGAGCTTCGCGAAAAAACGAGCGTGTTTCCCGTGACAAGAGGAAGCCGATGATACCCAATTTTAAGGTCCTAGGTCATTGGTTGACCTTCCAAGCCAGGTCATTGGCCCAAAAGTCGGGAAAATCGAGACCAGTTAGGTCGTAAAGTGTGGCTGCTACGGGGTTATTCGGGGTTCTGATCACGAATATCATGTTAGTTTTTATCACAGATGATGTCTCCATGCTTTTAGGCCAGGTCGGGTCAGGTCAGTTCAGGTCAACCAGTAGTGGTTTTGCCGGGTATTCGAAGTAGGTGTCAACCGTCTCTGACAGCTTCGTAACATGTTACGATGGCACCAAAACTACTTCGTAAATGCTCATATGGTTGCTAAATTCGAATTAAGCTTAAAAAACTAGCCTGGAAACATGTAAAAGTTAACCGAGCTCATTTAAGGTCAGTGACCTGTCCTGAGCTTCAAGTGAACTTGACACCCACCCAGGGGCGTCGCCACGGATTTTTTAGTAGGGGGGGGGGTCGGGTTTCCGGTCTTCGTCTTGATGGCTAGAGGTGTTTTTAGCCACACTCCCGGTTTTTTCGTGTGCCCGGAGAAAAACCTCGGCGCGCAGCGCCGCGAAAGCAGCGGTATATCTTATTGCACATCATTTTTGCATCGTGCATAAAAATCAAGCAGAGGTCACCTGAGGTCAGGTCACAATGTCATGTCAAGTTCAGTTATGCCTCTTAAAACTGCAATCTTGTCATTCCTATAGATTATCTCCTGACTCCTATAAGTCTGAAATTCGGTGTAATGAATGGGATTATAAGTGCCAACAATTCATGAATCTGGGATTTTACATCTGAGAAGCGAAGTCAGGTCAAATAGGTGTGTGACCTCACCAATCATGATAAGATATGGGAAAAAGCATGATGCCCTCTGCTTTGAAAGAATATGCTAAAAACGCTAGATACTTTTGTAGCCATGGCACCTTGTTCATTTTAGAGATAAGGTGCAGCTAATGACCAGTGGTGACTGAAATGGTCAGTCATTAGGTCATCAAAGGTCTCTAACACATTTTCGACAACAACTTTTGATGGAGACGTTGTAGAGCGATGACAGCACCTGGAGTGTGTTCAGCTTAGTAACACAGATCGATCCATATGCAGCAGGTTCTTTTCCGGTCAGGTCATGACCTTTACCTGATGTCAAGTTTTCTATTCAAGTTTTTAAGTTCAAATTGTAAGCCATGCGACGTGTTTCGACGAAACAAAAACGATGGTGATAACATGAATATCATACACAATTACTGAATCATAGGTTATTACAGAACAAATGTTTCGGCAAAATCCGTCCGTTTAGCTGTTTGGACTATATGGTACACAAGCCATAGACCCGAAGTCATATCTGAGGCGAAGTTGGCGAAAGAGCTTTAAAAAGCTATCGAATACGCTTTCTGTGTTGCTGTAGCTCTTATTCGTATTTTGCGGGTCGCTAAGGTAAAACGTTTACCAACGTAACGCATAAGGCATGCTTTCGGCCCCTGATCGAGGAAGAGTTTCGCGGAAGAGCGAAAATGCTGCCCGTGATGAGAGAAAGCCGATGATGCCCAATTTCAAGGTCTTGGCCGGGTCATCTTAGGTCAACGCCCAAAAGTAGGAAAAATCTGGCCGCCTGCTAGAACTTAGTGAGCCGTAGCTGTTATCGGGGTCCCGAGTACGAGTACGATGTTAGTCTTGAACAAAGATGATGACTTCATGCATTTTGGGTAGATCGGGTCGGGTCAGGTCAGGTCGACCAGCAGGCTTCCTGCCTCTAGAGTGGGTGACTGACAACCACCAACGATAGCTTCGTAACATGCTACATAACCATCATTTATCAAAACTACTTCAAACGGTTCAAACGGGCGCTAAACTCGAAATCAGCCCCAAAAACCACACTTGTAAGTGGAAGCAAATAAAACTTAAAAAAGTTAACCAAGGTCATCCATATTCGAATCAGGGCCAATTTTTTTTTCTAGAATAGGTGTAAAATTCATTAACTCGAGGTCACTGGAAGTTTCGTTGCAATATACTCCTTTTTTGCGCGTCTTATTAGGAAAGCCCCAGACGGATCCACCATCTGACCCCATTTCCCCTATGCAGGCAGGTCCGAGGGTAGCAGGGCTGAGGCTAGCCAGGTACCTCGTAGTTACTGATACGTCATCCGACGAATCGACTGCAACCATTATTTGGACAATCAGACGAACGCTTGGGTCAGTTTTGACGCGCTCGCTCATTTGAGGGATAAAAAGGGACTAAAATCATATTGTCATGCTGATGTTCTAGCCCACAGCTTATTGACCTATAAGCAATAGGGACTAGGGAGCTCTTGAAGCGATTCTGAATCTGACGTTGTATTTGTTGATGTTGCTGACGCCAACTTCCCTGACATGATAGCTAAAAAAAGCATACTCAGCATCGCCAAAAGTGGGGGGTCGACCCCCCCGGTTCTGACGAGTGGGGGGTCGCGACCCCCCCCCCCACCGACCCCCCCGTCGGCGACCCCCCCCCCCCCGACCCCCCCGTCGGCGACGCCCCTGCACCCACCCTAACGCATAGGAGCAATATCATATCACATGTTTGAACGCTTGAAATCACGAAAAGAGTGCAAACGCGCGGCTAAGAGGAGACGACATACGCCGAATCGCGATTCCGGCCAAACATGGTCTCGAAAAGTAGGTCACAGGTCAAGGGTCATTTGCGTCAGGGTCATGAAATTTTTAGGGTAGGTGTAAAATTGATGAACGCGAGGGTAATGAAAGTTCCGTCGCGATCAGCGGGTTTTTACGCGAGTTATTATCGAAAACCGAGAGGGGGCTGTTCGACCCCCCCCCCCCTTATACCGGCGAGGGCTAAGGGGGAGGGGCGTTTCTCACGGTTCTTCCTACCTAAGATCATTGTTAAGATCTGAAATGAGAAATCATAAAACATGGCTCACAGCAGGGCTGAAGCGTGAAATACGCAAGCATGGCTACTCAAGCTTGATCAGCTCAACGATTAAAAAAAAAAGCAGTTCAGGCTCTCCGCCGATGATGGCAGCCTGGTCGGGTAGTTCGCTCCGCGACAGGGTCCGTCTGCTTTGTGCGGCGCGGCACGGCGCGGTGGGGGGGGGGGGGGGGGGGAAGGCGGCGATGCGTCTGAAAGGCGACGCTCGGACGTCCCGGGAATCACCTGTCACCATGCGGCGCGGCGGTCGGTCCCTCCGACCCTTCCCATTGTTACCCGACTGCGGGTGCCGGTTCCCCCGGAAGGGTCACTTTGGTATGCGAAATCTTCACTCGTTAATCGGACAGGAGGGGAGCAGTAGACATTCGATGGAGTAGGCGATTCGGGCGTAGGTCAGCCGGGCGTAGACATTCGATGGAGTAGGCGATTCGGGCGTAGGTCAGCCGGGCGTAGGTCAGCCGGGCGTAGACATTCGATGGAGTAGGCGATTCGGGCGTAGGTCAGCCGGGCGTAGGTCAGCCGGGCGTAGACATTCGATGGAGTAGGCGATTCGGGCGTAGGTCAGCCGGGCGTAGACATTCGATGGAGTAGGCGATTCAGGCGTAGGTTAGCCGGGCGTAGGCCAGCCGGGCGTAGACATTCGATGGAGTAGGCGATTCGGGCGTAGGTCAGCCGGGCGTAGGTCACCCGGGCGTAGACATTCGATGGAGTAGGCGATTCGGGCGTAGGTCAGCCGGGCGTAGGTCACCCGGGCGTAGACATTCGATGGAGTAGGCAATTCGGGCGTAGGTCAGCCGGGCGTAGGCCACCCGGGCGTAGGTCACCCGGGCCTGAGCCGTCTATACAGATGCCATCCATACCCAATGATTTTGAATGTTTCATGTTCGCCAAGGTGATACAAAGAGTGTCGAAATCGATCGGAGAGACTTTGAAACAGCTGGTCAAGACACGAGGGAGCAATGTTGGCACCGGGGTGAGAGCGTGCGGCACATCAGCGGCAGTCAGTTGACCTATTGACGCGTAATAATCGTTCAAAGCATCAGCTGTGACTGTGTGAGGCACCGTGCATCGCTGCTGTTTGCGACCAATCACCGGCTGTAACACACGCCACAGACCACCACGTCCACGCTGCTTATCTCACCAGTGTAATAGGACACACAGTCGCGGCGAATGGCGGCCCGGCAGAGGCGGTTGACGCGCAGGTATTCGTCCCGCTCTCCGTTGTCCAGCGCAGCGCGGCGGCTCTGAAACAGGCGGCGCGTCTCGGTGGTGACAGGCTGTTCCGCCAATCCGTCCTTTCCATCTTCAGGATAGTTGAATCCTTCTCCACCTAGGCAGCAACTTACCGGCCGCACAGACTTGCAAATGCGTAGCATCACGTGCACAACCATGCTACACACGCTGAAACTTGTCTAATCGGTTAGTCGCCATTACACACTTCTCAAGCTTCGATCACGTTATGGGTTAAGTCAGTATGGGCTAACTTCAAGCCTGCTACGCTGCCAAACATGCCGGTTGGCATGCCGCAGCATGTGTCCATGTGTTTGCCCATGAAATGAGGAACACATTGACGTGTCATAAACATATCAAAACGAAACGTACTCTGTTTTACATGCAAATTTAATGTGAGAACGAACTTATGGGACACCCTGTACGTATCAATTGCTGGAGCTTGATGCTGACCGAAAACGTGAACACAGCCGGGTCCTTCAGACTCTTGCCAACATTCACCGCTCGGCCCAAGTCAGATATTTCCATTGACTCGCTCGGGCGGCTCACGCGAGAGGTATCGGCGTATGCCTCAACCGTGGCGTGCGTTATATGAGTCGGCCGCTGCCGGATACGAAGGATAGTGTGTGTGTGTGTGTGTGGGGGGGGGTATTTATGCAATATGCATGGATGCGTGTGCGTGTGACTTCACCTGTCACTGGGCGTAAGCATGTTGGTGATTTATGAAAATACAAAATACAAGATACCGTGGCTAAAGCTGGTCGGAGCCTGAAACAGAGCGGGCTCCTCCGTCCGCACAGCCAGCAGTAAAACGGCCTGTGCCATTGTCACTCCCATTTATTGGATACATGTACGATAAGTCACGTCCGGCCGGCCCCACACGCGGGGCGCCCCCTAAATAAATACCGTGCGCCCCCAGCCACCCAGGACAGGACAACAACAGCGCGCACTGACGCCACACGATAAAGCTGTCCATTTCATAATCGACCTCGGTCAGGGTCGGATACAAGGGCGGCCGACGCGAGCCCGTCTCTGGCCGGTGCGCCGTTGTACTGAGCGCGCCACGGAGCGAGGACAGCCGCAGCTCAGCCGACTCGTTCCGCGGCCAGCAGCTCGTCTTCACTGCCACGGCTGACCGCCGGGGCCCATGGCCGGCCGGCCCAGCGACAGGCCGGCCACCTGCTGCTGCAGCTGCGAACACAACAGCACACATCGGTCAGCCGCCGGCTCCGCTGCCGGACAGAGGCGCCCCGGGCCCACTCAGCTCGGCTGCCGGACAGAGGCGCCCCGGGCCCACTCAGCTCGGCTGCCGGACAGAGGCGCCCCGGGCCCACTCAGCTCGGCTGCCGGACAGAGGCGCCCCGGGCCCACTCAGCTCGGCTGCCGGACAGAGGCGCCCCGGGCCCACTCAGCCTGGCTGCCGGACAGAGGCGTCCCGGGCCCACTCAGCCTGGCTGCCGGACAGAGGCGCCCCGGGCCCACTCAGCTCGGCTGCCGGACAGAGGCGCCCCGGGCCCACTCAGCCTGGCTGCCGGACAGAGGCGCCCCGGGCCCACTCAGCTCGGCTGCCGGACAGAGGCGCCCCGGGCCCACTCAGCCGGCTCGGCTGCCGGACAGAGGCGTCCCGGGCCCACTCAGCTCGGCTGCCGGACAGAGGCGCCCCGGGCCCACTCAGCTCGGCTGCCGGACAGAGGCGCCCCGGGCCCACTCAGCCTGGCTGCCGGACAGAGGCACCCCGGGCCCACTCAGCCGGCTCGGCTGCCGGACAGAGGCGTCCCGGGCCCACTCAGCTCGGCTGCCGGACAGAGGCGCCCCGGGCCCACTCAGCCGGCTCGGCTGCCGGACAGAGGCGTCCCGGGCCCACTCAGCTCGGCTGCCGGACAGAGGCGCCCCGGGCCCACTCAGCTCGGCTGCCGGACAGAGGCGCCCCGGGCCCACTCAGCCTGGCTGCCGGACAGAGGCGCCCCGGGCCCACTCAGCCGGCTCGGCTGCCGGACAGAGGCGTCCCGGGCCCACTCAGCTCGGCTGCCGGACAGAGGCGCCCCGGGCCCACTCAGCCGGCCCGGCTGCCGGACAGAGGCGCCCCGGGCCCACTCAGCCTGGCTGCCGGACAGAGGCGCCCCGGGCCCACTCAGCCTGGCTGCCGGACAGAGGCGCCCCGGGCCCACTCAGCCTGGCTGCCGGACAGAGGCGCCCCGGGCCCACTCAGCCTGGCTGCCGGACAGAGGCGCCCCGGGCCCACTCAGCCTGGCTGCCGGACAGAGGCGCCCCGGGCCCACTCAGCCCGGCTGCCGGACAGAGGCGCCCCGGGCCCACTCAGCTCGGCTGCCGGACAGAGGCGCCCCGGGCCCACTCAGCCTGGCTGCCGGACAGGGGCGCCCCGGGCCCACTCAGCTCGGCTGCCGGACAGAGGCGCCCCGGGCCCACTCAGCCCTGCTGCCGGACAGAGGCGCCCCGGGCCCACTCAGCCCTCCCCGGGCCCACTCAGCCCGGCTGCCGGACAGAGGCGCCCCGGGCCCACTCAGCCCGGCTGCCGGACAGAGGCGCCCCGGGCCCACTCAGCCCTGCTGCCGGACAGAGGCGCCCCGGGCCCACTCAGCCCTGCTGCCGGACAGAGGCGCCCCGGGCCCACTCAGCCCTGCTGCCGGACAGAGGCGTCCCGGGCCCACTCAGCCCTGCTGCCGGACAGAGGCGCCCCGGGCCCACTCAGCCCTGCTGCCGGACAGAGGCGCCCCGGGCCCACTCAGCTCGGCTGCCGGACAGAGGCGCCCCGGGCCCACTCAGCCTGGCTGCCGGACAGAGGCGTCCCGGGCCCACTCAGCCTGGCTGCCGGACAGAGGCGCCCCGGGCCCACTCAGCCTGGCTGCCGGACAGAGGCGCCCCGGGCCCACTCAGCCGGCTCGGCTGCCGGACAGAGGCGTCCCGGGCCCACTCAGCCTGGCTGCCGGACAGAGGCGCCCCGGGCCCACTCAGCCCTCCCCGGGCCCACTCAGCCTGGCGCCCACAACAAGTAGCGACAACACTGCCGGCCGTCTAACTGAGTCGCTGATTATCAGGATATCTCCTGTTATAGGTGAACGTTCTGATTCCTGTATAAAACACGTGGCTTCAGTAGGTTCAATTCAATTCGTTCAATTCCAGTTCAGGCTAGGCCCCACAGTTTAGGTCCCAAGTGGGTTCAGATTCGCATACATAGCCCCATAAATAAACATTATACAATCCCATGCAATATCCCGATGGCGACATCCATGACTAGTGTGAAGTCCTAGCTATCCGGCTGGCTGACCTGCAGCGGACTGTTGGCCGGCTGTGGCGCGCCGCTCACCGGCTGTGGCGCGTACGGTCCGGCCAGCAGCTGCTGCCGAACAGAGGGCACGGGGCCGTCAGAGCGGAACAGAGGGCACGGGGCCGTCACAGCGGAACAGAGGGCACGGGGCCGTCAGAGCGGAACAGAGGGCACAGGGCCGTCAGAGCGGAACAGAGGGCACGGGGCCGTCACAGCGGAACAGAGGGCACGGGGCCGTCAGAGCGGAACAGAGGGCACGGGGCCGTCAGAGCGGAACAGAGGGCGCGGGGCCGTCAGAGCGGAACAGAGGGTGCAACTGCACATGCTGTTGTTGAGGAGGTGAAAGCGGAGGTGCTGTTGTTTTTATTCAAGATCATAAAATATCAAGTCACCAGCTCAACTTCAGTGGCTACGCTTAAAAACTTTAAGGTGACATGATCGATCACCTTAAAGTTAAACTTGACATGACATAAGTACTGTCTCAAATATCCCCAACAAATAGTTTGAACGTGAAGTGGAACTATTTGAGACAGTCTTAAATCCTCTATTTAAACTATTTAAACCCTCATTTAATGCCTAAATGAGGGTTTTTGTCAGTTTATGTCAGTTTTTGACGGCATAAACTGGCATCAACTAGTTTTTGCCACCGACTGGCATAAACTAAGTTAACGCCGGCATTTTGCCAACCCTGGCTCGGCACCCTATTAACCCTCGCCCGTAAACGGTGTTTTGCCACCTTCGCCCATGCAAGGGGGGGGGGGTTGGTGCGACCCCCCTGGCGTTTGAAAACGGAGCGTCATAGAGCTTAGCGGAAAAGACCAACGGATTGCTCTCAACGAGATCTCGCGATTGGTGGTATATTTTTTGGTCCTAGGTCAACATTTGACCTACTTATGACCGATCAAAGGTCAAATTTTCGGAAAAAATATAACTTTTTCAGATTTCCGCGCCGATTGCGGCAAAACGGTAAGAGATATCGACTTGAAACCTTCACTATCGTGATCCTTGATCAATTCTCTATCGTTTGGTGTGTATTTCGATGTCATAACTCTAAAAATGATGCGTTGGGAGCATCGGAAGTCTGCAAGGTCATTTGTGCATTGGGTCACGTCAGGCGTGTGACGTCACTGACCTGACCCTGACCCAAAATGAACTACAAGAAACAACCGACGATGCCTGAAATGGATAGCAAATTCGAATTCAGGGCATCAAAATACCCCGAAAAGGCATAGAAGTGCAAGAAGTCATTACAGGTCGACCGAGGTCACTGACCTTACCTTGACCTTTAGTAACCTCCAAAATGTCAACGGACATTGTGCCAATGTCAAATCAGCCAGTTGTGATTCTAAAACAATCCGTCAGTGTGTCAGGTCAGTCGGCATTTATACCAATGTGAAGCACTCTCCAATTTAGCGTAAATCTGGCCGGAGGTTGTTCCCTTTATGACGTCATAACTCCGTGACCTGACATGACCTTGACAAAAAAAAAACAAAAGTTGCGCAAAGGATGCCCCAGAGGGTACTGAAAATTTGAGCAGGCTATCTGAAACGGTTCGGCGTGTAGCTAAGAAAAACCTCAGGGGGGGGGGTTGCACCAACCCCCCCTACATGGGCGAGGGTTAACCGGTCCCCAGCCGTGCGCCAAAATTGAGCGCAATCGGCCAAGCCGTTTTCAAGGTCTGGAAGGTAGGTACTCCTCGGGCCCTGGTCCTGCACGTGCGCACATGCAGTAGCAATCGTGACATATGGATATGCAATATAGGTGTTACAGGGAGTATGAAAAATCAGTTAGTTTGCAAACTACCTAGGGAGTTTGCAAACTCCCTGAACGATCAGGTAGTTTGCAAACTCCCTAGGTAGTTTGCAAAGTACCTGGTCGAACAGGTAGTTTGCAAACTCCCTAGGTAGTTTCCAAAGTCCCTAGTTAGTTTGCAAAGTCCCTAGTTAGTTTGCAAACTCCCTAGGGTTGTTGCAAATATACCTAGGTAAAATGCGAAAACGACGAAACAACAGCCATATACGAGTACATATGTAGATAAGACGCGATGAATTGGTTTAGAGCTCAGAATGAAGCTTGACAGCAATGATGCATAATGAGACGATGTGGTGTTTTGATGACGCTCTTTCGCAGCTAACTATTTATTTTTGTCTTGCTCGCAAATATCACCTTACAGATTAATGTCTGCCTTTTTTCTTGTAGTCGACAACATGTTACGTTGCCATCCACCTCCTTTCCCTGGACGTCAGCGGCCTCTCCTCCACCGGTCTGGCGTCCATCAGAAAGCGGATGACGTCGCCATGCTCGGCGTCTTCCACGACTCAAGTTATGCCGCTCAACGCTTCCTCCCACTCCCGGAACCTCTGATCGAACAGTTCGTGAGACATCCCCACAGAACCACAGAGCAACCACAGAACAGAAATTGCGATCACTATGCTGCCTCTCCACACTCCGCTCAGCACTGATGACCCGCCAGCACTGTGCACCGTCCACCAGCCGTGACCCGACAGCGCCTTTCATCCGTATCCCGCAGGCACACACACTGACCTGACCTGTCAAGCTCAGGGCAGTCGACTGCTGGCTACCAGGATCGGGTGGAAGCGGGGCGTTGGGTTGACTAAAGATGACATCCTGATTTCTAACCCACGCCCCGTAGGGGGGGGGGGGCGGGGCCGAAACGGCCCCCCTGTCCTTTTCCGTCAATATCTCCTAAACGGCTGCAGCTATCGCCATCAAACTTTCAAGACTTCTCCGGGCATCAATTTTACACATTTTAACCAAAATTTTCCAGAGGCTATGATAGGTTGGCCATAAATGACGTCAGAATGGCGTTATGTTCTGCCATTTTCGACCGAAAAAAGTGCTTCGCGAGAAGAGCTGTCAGACCTACAGCTTTGAAGATATACATAGAAAAATGATCAAGACATTAAAGGTGTGAAATCAACAGGGCTACAAATCTGCAATCTCGGATTTTTTTATTTTTTATTTTTGACCCCTAAAAATGAAAAATGAAATTGGATATATTACCCAAAAAATCAAAAGCTTTTTAAGTTTCGAAAAAACGGAAAATATATGATAGTACCTACCGGTCAACCCAACGCCCCGCTTCCACCCGATCCTGGTAGCCAGCAGTTGACTGCCCTGAGCTTGACAGGTCAGGTCAGTGTGTGCCTGCGGGATACGGATGAAAGGCGCTGTCGGGTCACGGCTGGTGAACGGTGCTCAGTGCAGGCGGATCAGTGCTGAGCGGAGTGTGGAGAGGCAGCATAGTGATCGCAGTTTCTGTTCTGTGGTTGCTCTGTGGTTCTGTGGGGATGTCTCACGAACTGTTCGATCAGAGGTTCCGGGAGTGGGAGGAAGCGTTGAGCGGCATAACTCGAGTCGTGGAAGACGCCGAGCATGGCGACGTCATCCGCTTTCTGATGGACGCCAGACCGGTGGAGGAGAGGCCGCTGACGTCCAAGGAAAGGAGGTGGATGGCAACGTAACATGTTGTCGACTACAAGAAAAAAGGCAGACATTAATCTGTAAGGTGATATTTGCGAGCAAGACAAAAATAAATAGTTAGCTGCGAAAGAGCGTCATCAAAACACCACATCGTCTCGTTATGCACCATTGCTGCCAAGCTTCATTCTGAGCTATGAACCAATTCATCGCGTCTTATCTACATAACTCGTATATGGCTGTTGTTTCGTCGTTTTTGCATTTTACCTATAGGTAGTTTGCAACAACCCTAGGGAGTTTGCAAACTAACTAGGGACTTTGCAAACTACCTAGGGAGTTTGCAAACTACCTGTCCGACCAGGTACTTTGCAAACTACCTAGGGAGTTTGCAAACTACCTGATCGTTCAGGGAGTTTGCAAACTCCCTTGGTAGTTTGCAAACTAACTGATTTCTCATACTCCCTGTAACATATGCATTGCTCGGTGGGAGTCAACACTCAACATGCATGCCACGTTTCAGGGTAATCGCCCCAGTCACTGCGAACTTGACACCTCTTCTTTTTGTATTTTGCACGTGCAGCGGGGCTCACTCACATGCATCAAGAGTATCCGATGTTTGGTAGAAGGGCTGCAGCCTAGGTTATATACGACTCGGAGTCGAATCATAAATCGATTAGTTTATTTCCCATATTTCTTATTGGTATCATAGGGCTTCAAACATGTCAAGGACTAATAAAATCTGGTAATGGCGATAATTTAAAATCAGAATTCGACGATACACCCATATCAGCATGTCAGTGATTTACAGACGCGCAGGACCGAGTTGAACTTTGCCACCGACTCACTGTCGATGGCTGGCCGCCGTGTACGGCTCACCTGGAAGGGCGTCGTCCGCTGCAGTGGCGCGCCGCCGTACGCATAACTGCCGAGCGGGTACCCCGGCCCGGCGGGGGCGCCCGTCACCGGCGGGTAGCCCGGCGCGCCGGGCGGGTACCCCGGCCCGGCGGGGGCGCCCGTCACCGGCGGGTACCCCGGCCCGGCAGGGGCGCCCGTCACTAGCGGGTAGCCCGGCCCGGCAGGGGCGCCCGTCACTAGCGGGTAGCCCGGCCCGGCAGGGGCGCCCGTCACCGGCGGGTACCCCGGCGCGCCGGGCGGGTACCCCGGCCCGGCAGGGGCGCCAGTCACCGGCACCGAGCCGTAGCCGGCAGCCATCGAGCTGGCGACAGGCGCCGGGGCGTATCCGCCGGCAGGCACGCTTGGAAAGCCGACCAGGCCCCCGCTCCCGCCTGTCAGGGACCGAGGTGGAGCTGATCAGAGTCGCGCATTGGATACACACAGAGCAGCTGGTCATACAGGTCACCCGCCACACGCAATTATCGCAGGTATCGCATGTCACAAACAAAACTGCACATGCACTGGCCAGACAGAAAAGTCAATAGATGCGAGAGGTGAACCTGAGACCTCATAGGAATTCAAGACAAATCCACATGTTAGTATCAATGATCCTTGCAGATTGGCTTGGGTCGAATTCAGTCGAATTGTGCGTCAGCTGGAGCAATACCTCATATTCCTGTTCCAGTTTTGACACCTTCTCCTTCGCCAGGCTAATGGACGCGCTGACGAGGTCGTGAGAGGCCCTGTCCAAAATGGAAGTCACTTCTTCGCTGTTCATATCGAAGTGGCACTCCCACTTCAGCTTAAAGCCTCGAGGGACAACGCGTTCCTTCTGGCAGGTCTCCAAGAACTTCATGTAGGGCTTATTCTTCTCAGACAGCTGTCTCAGACAGCATTTCTGAGCAGTGTGGACCTTCACACCCAGTTTGGGTACCAACGGCTGCTGCCAGAGGCCGTAGCCGTGGTGTGTGCACCGCGGTATGGCTGCAATAAATGGCTGCGGCTCACCGAACAGGGGATGAAGCTGATCGCTGACTGTTCCTTCCGGGGATTCCACGAGCACGTAAGCAAGTCGGAGCTGTTTCATCTAGCTCTGGACGTCATGGAGTGGAATAAGAGCACGTACTTTTTTATCTTCTGGTGATTTTTATGTTTATATGTCGTATTATTCGGCGCAGCGGAGAGGCCTGTATTTTCTGATGAAGCCATGAATACACATGGTGAAACGTAAAGTTGCTTTAATTTCTATTTAAATGGCCAATTGCTGATCTACTATATATATGTTACAGGCAAAGTGAAAACTCGGGCATTTTGAAAAATGCCTAGGCAATTTGCAAAATGCCTGACCGGCTAGGCATTTTGCAAAATGCCCAGGCAATTTGCAAAATGCCTGACCGCCAGGCATTTTGCTAGGCAGTTTTCAAACTGCCTGACCAACCAGGTATTTTGCAAACTGCCTAGGCAGTTTACAAAATGCCTGGCGGGTCAGGCATTTTGCAAAATGCCTGAGTTGTGATTGATTTATTTTACCGTTTTTGTTTACCACAGGCGTTGACCATGTCGCTCCCATGTGCCTGAGCCCCAAACACATTCAATATTTACGAATATACCCACGTCTTGCGCCTCTTCCGTCGAGATGGAACCACCACTGAATGGTGTAGATTGAGCCAACGTCTCCCTATAATTTTCGTATACGGAGTTGTAGCCGTTCGTGTGTAGGAATGCTGCGATGGGGCGCGGAGCATGGCACAGAGAAACATGGGCGCGGAAAAACGCGGCGACCGGCCGAATATTGACCCGACATTCTTCGCTTCCCGTGCTTATTTACATCACGGCAAGAGAGGGCCGCAGCGACACGGGGTTGCCAGCGATCGATAGAACAGAGACAAACGTATCCAATAAACATTTTTGTTAATCACGTGTCACGTGGAAAGAAATAGTCTATATCTGGAAAAATCAGCCATTTTTGGTACATTTCAGGAAAAACAGCATTTAAAAACAATGGCAATGCATTGGAATGAGATGAGATACATTCCATAGACAACAAGAACATGTGGCTTTTCCGCTTTCACAGAAAAGCAAGTTTTTGGTCATCCACGACCCACGTGCACACCTTTGTAGTAAAAAGACGCTTAGAAATTACCAGTTTTACATGTAACGGGCATGATCATCTTTACACAGTCACAATGCATTGATAATGTAGACGTGTGGCTCGCCAACCAAGCTACCATACATCGAAATAACATTCTTTTCTGATCAATATCCACACAAAGTATTTCCAGAGTCATCAAGGCTCTTAGAAACATAACCGTGTTTAAAGGTAGTGTGCCAGCTTTCTTGGACCGTATGGAGTTAATGGCCCAGATAAGGAGAACCGGATTTTTAGAACTTTTCCATACCTTCAAAACTCATGGAAACGTCTTAAATTCTTCAAATTTTGAGTACCCCAGTGCGAAATTCGCCCCGACGGGTTGTCGGTCGTACCCCAACCACATTTCACACCACTATGAACAATAAATGCACACACTGAAATCGCTATTACCGATATGCTCATCCAATCAAGTTTCGATAAACCCGTTCATCATCATCTCCTGCGGTTTCGAACACGCCTGTTAGGCGGCTTCTGATGCTCGTCGGGGTCGGAATTTCCAAATACGCGTGGTGCGTCGGGCCGCGCGCTCTGACTTCGGCCAAGAAAAATGCGTCAGCTGATCATTGTCATTTCTGCCACTTGCGTGTGGTGAAATGGGGTCATAACTTAAGAGACGGCTGTTTTATATCAATTATTTTACATAAAATCATATTTCAAACCATAAATTAATGTTCGACAGCCAAATAAAAGAAACAATACCAATACGGGCTTACAGTTTAAGGCTCGACATTGTGTTGTCTACGATTAGACAGCTGATAACTCATTCCCGTACGTCGTATGGTCGTAACACTATAATGACCTTTGCTTATTGTCACAAGTGCGCCGCATTCGCGATTGTTGCCCGACGCCTGTTTGCAGGTGAGCCCACTACAGTTGTTATACATATCTAAAAACCGATAAACTTTTAGGCGA
The DNA here is from genome assembly GCF_019059575.1 of Amphibalanus amphitrite. NCBI lineage: Eukaryota > Metazoa > Arthropoda > Thecostraca > Balanomorpha > Balanidae > Amphibalanus > Amphibalanus amphitrite. The sequence goes on along the minus strand of NW_024882302.1, from coordinate 236,812 downwards.
AAAAGGCACTATTCCAGGCCCATTTTTGATTTTTTTTTGCGATATTAGGTAAAAACAGAAGCTTCTTATCCTAGGAAAAATAAAATGGGAAATCTTTCAAAGGTGGCACACTACCTTTAACGCGTGTTTACCGATAAAACCGCGGCGGGCGCCCGGTAGCCGGCGCGGCGGCCGGGCCGCTCGCGCCGCCTGGGGCTCAGTGACCTTGGACTCGGCAGCGCTACCCGGAGAATGTCTCACTGTGTGTCCTCCCACTTGGTGCGTATCGCTTGTGATTAACCCCTGTTGGCGGCACTTACAATGATGCTTACGCATCGTCGCTGGTGTGAGTTCGATGTCAGGCATTTTGCAAACTGCCTGAGAAAATAATTTCAGGCAGTTTGCAAAATGCCTGGTGGGCCAGGCAGTTTGCAAACTGCCTAGGCATTTTGCAAAATGCCTGGCCGGTCAGGCATTTTGCAAATTGCCTGGGCATTTTGCAAAATGCCTAGCCAGTCAGGCATTTTGCAAATTGCCTAGGCATTTTGCAAAATGCCCGAGTTTTCACTTTGCCTGTAACATAGGGGAAAGTGGGGTAAGACGGGCACCTTAACTTTGGAGCCATTTTTCGGCCGGTTAGAAACATCATAGAAACGGGAAACTGGGTGAAAACCTTTTTCAGACATTTTACTTTCATTTGCCAGAAGATGAGACTTAGACCTGATTCAACAAATAAACTGCAGCTATTTTTGCAAAACCTTGCAAAAACCCGTCTTACCCCACCCCATGGGGTAAGACGGTCACATGGGTAGGGCAAGACGGCCAGCTTCTTTCACCGATCAGCGCAGCTCGCAACAAATGCCCGAGATTAGCCGCATTTATACAGTCGCTCGTTGGTCTCAAGTGCTTCGGAAATGGCAGTATACGAGATTCGTGCAGAAGGCGTATGCTCCTATATAGGCCCTAGTTCAGAAGCCATGTAGAACCGTTTTTCACATTCATTATTCGAGAATAAACTGTGCCGAAGGAATATTGCTAACATGTCTGTGAGTATCGGAATCGAACATATTCTTATTAGAAATGCTTCTTTTTTCCTACAGCAACAAAAATATTTTCACCATTACAGACCCATTGGGTTCATAGTTGCCCGTCTTACCCCAAACTCAATGTCAGAAGTTCAGCACGATTTTTCGCTGTGGACAATTTGATGCAGACAAAGCAAATCCGCCGTAAATGAACACTGTTGGCATATGAGTGTACCACAAGTGATTGCGAGTTTTTAACTCTATAGTGCTGTACACAAAAGCTTGCACAATACATTATGGATGTTTTCAATGAAATGAGTGTTTTAAAGAAATCAAAATAAAAGATTATCGACTGAACACAAATTCACCAGACTTGAATGGTGGTGTGTAGTGGGAAAGGCAATTCTGGTCCTAACTTTTCTTGCTCGTAGCGCTATTGGTTTGGTCTGCAGAAGGGGTGCCCGTCTTACCTACCCTGACCGTCTTACCCCACTTTCCCCTATAGGGGAGAGTGGTGCAGGAGGCCCCCCTTAAGCTCAGTTGCTATTTTTAGACAACTGATAATATTTAAGAGCTAACGTGTGCAATTGTGTGCATGCGCTGTGAGCATGCATCATTTTCCCATACATATTTGCATTCAAAATGAATCTAGGGGGTACACAAACCGTAAACTTTAACATTTTGGAAAAAGTTGCAAAAGGGCCTCTTACACTATGGGTATGGTAAGACGCCCCCCCCCCCTCGGGCGTTTAACAAGGCAAGTCGACTTGTAAAAGACGTTTTGCGAACACAGCTGCAAGGCCTTTTATTTCGAAAAGCTAAGCAAATACGGTGTTATCGAAACCAATAACACTTCCAAAGCGCTCGAACAATGCGAAAACTAGCACAACCAAACGCTGATGACCAACGAAAATTGTACCTATTACCTCTAGAAAAGAAACAGAAAAAAAGAAACAAAAACAAACTCCTTGAAAAAAGAATGCCACGCCTGCCGCAGGTGCAGGCGTTTTAGCATCGGGGGCGTTTTTATCGGGGGGGGGGGCGTTTTATAATCCTCGAAGGGAGGGCCTCTTAAAAAAATGCAGTGTTTTAACGTCACAATATTTATGGTTTATGAGACATTTGCAGCGCACCAGAACATGGTCTATTCTGAAGCTAACATGTGACAATTTCGATGAGATAAGATTGCATTTGATAGTCATTGTTTTTTCAGATATATAAGGGTGATAAAGATGCATATATCTAGCAAGTAAAGGGGCAAAAACAGAAACAGGCTTACCAAAAGTCGCTGCGACGCACCTGATACGTCAGGTTTCGTGAGTTGTTGTTTCAAGAGGGCTTCTGCTTTACAAGAACATTAAAAAATAAATAACATTATTGGTTTGGTAAAAAAAGCGATGGGGCCTCTTACCGACCCTGGGCGTCTTACACGGATCTCCCCTATATATATATATATATATATATATATATATATATATATATATATATATATATATATATATATATATATGTTACAGGCAAAGTGAAAAATGCCCGAGTTTTCACTTTGCCTGTAACATATATATATATATATATATATATATATATATATATATATATATATATATATATATATATATATATATATGTTGCAGGCACTTTAGAAAATCAGTCATTTTGTAAAATGCCTAGGCATTTTACAAAAAGACGGCTGTTTGAAAAATGACTGAACGCAACCAGGCTTTTTTCAAAATGGCTAGCCATTTTACAAAATGACTAGGCATTTTGCAAAATGCCTGACCAGCATGGAACGTAGATCCCACTACAGATACTATGGCCAACAGTTTTTGGACGTCTTCCTATACCCTATAGGTACGTGTTCAGCCTGTAGCTGATCGATTTGAAGCTCTGTGATGACGACAATGCTGAGTAACGACCAGGTTGAGTTGCAGACTCGGCTGTAGCATCAAGCATTGTTTAGTTAACGCTGTAAAAACTCCCAAGTACATCAACGCCGTTTATGTTCTGCCTGAAACTAGACCTAACAAAACCAGCCGGAGACCGGCCCTAGTCAATAGGCAGGCCCGGTTGATGTACATGTACATGTAAACGAATGAGTGTAGTCTTTGTTTGATTGTGTCTTTGTTTGACAGCTTTGAGTACCTACTTGCATGGTCCCAGTTAAAAATATCAAGCTCCACATCGGGAGAATCATCAGGTCGCTTGGCGTAGGACGAGAGCGTTGGTTTCAGAAGACACTAACGCATAAGTGTGTGGGATCGAATCCTCGCGACCTCTAATAGTTTTACAGATACAGGCCGGCATAGGGCCAGTCGTTTCTTGACGCTCCAGATCGATCACTTTAAATCCAGCAGCGTCGCTGACGTGGGGGTTGGAAATGTCGCGGGCCTGCACTTCTCAAAATAGAGGTACCGGGTGTTCATTAATGAATGGAATAAAGTAGCTACGTCACGTGATAACAATAAATCACGTGAGCGCATTTTTCCCTTGTAAATATGAAACATTGGCTTTATCATTTTTTAATACATGATAACCTTAATCACAGCGTTATCCAAACGCTTATGAATGGCTGTGGTTTCGAAGAGCCCAAATCGGCACTTCAAGACAAACTCGCCGTTCAATTATGAACTAGCGGGTTGGGTTGTGGAGAACTGTGCCGGGTCGGAAAGTCTTACCGTGGTTAGACGGGCTTTCCGCCTTAAGCTCCCTCCTAGAAAACCAGCAGCAATACCACATACCACATCTGAATGCTTTTCAGCGTTTAGTGGAGAGATTTAGGATGGTTGCAGCGACACGGCCATGTGTGTGCTCCGGGCGCCAGCCGATGACCCCTGGTGAAATGGAAAAGGCCAAGGATTTCTTCCGGAAAAATGCCACAGCTCATGCTCGGCAGGCGTGCGAAGAGCTTAAAATGTCCATTGGAAAGGTATGGAAGATCCTGATTCTGTCATGATTGGCCTCCCTCGATCGAAGTTCAACGATCGGATCATCTCGCGCGGAGGTACCCATCTGCACTGGCCCGCATACAGTCCCTACCTGTCCTGCCTGGATTTCTCGTTCTGGACCCAAGCTTTGAATCGCGTGGTAGAATCGGAGCCGGAAACAATCAAAGAACTGAAAAAGGTCGTGGAGGACTTCGCCAGAACATAAACGAGGAGCAGATGAGGAAGCTGGTCCGGCACACACAGCGCCGGGCAGAGCCGTGCGTGGCGGAGTGAAGGTGTTACTTTGAGCACTTCCTGTAGGAGACACAAGTGGCAAGCGGTGATCGCGATGATGTCATCATAAATGATAAATGATAAATGATAAATGGTAGGTATGGACTTCCCACTGCTGGACTCCTCTGGTCATAATGCTGGACTCCTCGGTCCACCTACACGCTACCAAAACGTATATAATTAGGTACTCGTATCTACAACACTCTGCTCAGTCATTTTGTAAAATGGCTAGGTATTTTGTAAAATGCCTAGGCATTTTGCAAAATGACTGGAGAGTCAGTCATTTCGTAAAATGCCTAGGCTTTTTGCAAAAAGCCTGGAAAATCAGGCATTTTGCAAAATGCCTAGGCATTTTACAAAATGACTGATTTTCTAAAGTGCCTGCAACATATATATATGTTACAGGCAAAGTGAAAACTCGGGCATTTTGCAAAATGCCTAGGCAATTTGCAAAATGCCTGACCGGCCAGGCATTTTGCAAAATGCCCAGGCAGTTTGGAAACTGCCTGACCCACCAGGCATTTTGCAAACTGCCTGAAATATTTTCCCAGGCATTTTGCAAAATGCCTGACATCAAACTCGCACTAGCGACGATGTATAGGTAAGCATCATTTGTAACTGCCGCTTACAAAAGTTAATCGCTGTCAATGCGCACCAAGTGAGGGGACACTGCGTTCTCCGGGTAGCGCCGCCGAGTTCAGGTCACTGAGCTCCAGCGGCCGTCGGGTGCCGAGCACCGGGCGTGGTTTCGTGGGTAAACATGCGCTCGGTATAATGATTGTATTGTTTCTAAGAGCTCTTGGTGGCTTTTTGAAAATACTATGGGTGGATATTGATCAGAAAAGAATACTCTTCCAATTTACGAAAACTTGATTGTTACACGTTTAGGTACCTACATTATCAATCGTCTCTGTCGGAACAGTTGCCCACCAGGGCAGAATACTGGACATCGCAGCTTTTATACACACGGCTATAACTCCGTATATACGAAAGGTAAGGAGACGGTGGCTCAAGTCCATTCAGCGTTGGCTCCATCTCGACAGAATTGACGCAAGACGTAGGTATACAGAGTGTCACGATCTTGATACGCGGTTGGCGCGGTCTTGTCCCTTCATGACCCTCCTGAGTGCTGAATGGATGTAATTTGAACGGGTCCAGCACCAGGGCATTTGGACCAGGGCACTCGGCGTCTAAATCGTCCATCCCCCGGTATCTGAAGATTTTACCCTGAAGCTGAAGCCGCTCAACCTCAGGCTGCAACCCTGATTTACCGTCATCCATAAGTGATGCAGCTGGATTTCGACAAAACCCACAAAATCTGGACCATTCAGAACTAGAGATTCAGACTTTCCAATGATGAGGCCGTGAGGCGATATTAGCTGTTTTCACGACGGCCATCTGGTACACATTTGGTTCACATCTGGTGCAGATTAGGTGCATTTTGGTCAAATTAGGTTCAGTGTGTCTCTTGGTAGCTATCAGCTAGGGTTGTACTAATTGCTTATATGCCTCCTTTGTCATATTATCAGAGAGCATCATCGGTTAAAACACTGAAATAAATTCATAAAATAAAGATATTTGCTGTAAAAGAGATTAGGTGCAGATTTGGTCAAATAAGGTGCACTCACCGGATAGCGGAGCCCGTCGTGAAAGCGGCTATTAGAGCTATTCTTAGTCACTAACCGTCCCGACAAGCAGTTCTGGGCCAACAGCAGCTCAGAGGCGCTGCACCGTCGAGACGGTGAAGCACCCACTGGGCACTGGGGATTCTCGTTTGGGGCATGATGGGCTACAGAGGCCTATTTGAGCTTCACCAGGTGCCGCCGGGACAGACCATGTGGCCGCTGATAACTTGTCAGCGAGGTGCTTGAGAACACTGACGCAACTACGATGCAATACATTTCGGGACACAAGTACAACATCCCGCAACAATTTCGTGACACCCTGTATTCGTGACCGTGGAATGTGTCACATGTGCCCACAACACATGTGAAATGTGTTGTGGGGTCAGTCACAGTGGAACGTTTATGATCAACGCCTGTAGTCAACAAAAACGGTGGAATATATGGAAACCCAGGCATTTTGCAAAATGCCTGGCGGGTCGGGCATTTTGTAAAATGCCTAGGCAGTTTACAAAATGCCTGGTGGGTCAGGCAGTTTGCAAACTGCCTGGGCATTTTGCAAAATGCCTGGCGGGTCAGGCATTTTGCAAATTGCCTAGGCATTTTGCAAAATGCCCGAGTTTTCACTTTGCCTGTAACATATATATATATATATATATATATATATATATATATATATATATATATATATATATATATATATATATATATATATATACCACGACGGCCATCGGCCATATATATATATATATATATATATATATATATATATATATATATATATATATATATATATGTTACGGGCAAAGTGCGAAGTTGGGCAATTCGCGAATTGCCTAGGCCATTCGCGAACTGCCGGCAATTCGCGAATGGCCTAGGCAAAGTCCGGTTTTTCACTTGGCCTAGGCAATTCGCGAATGGACTGACTTTGTGCTCACAGGCAAAGTGCGTAATTGGGCATTTCGCGAATTGCCCAGGCAAAGTGAGTAACTATATCACAAAAGTTTTCTACCGTGCTAAAATGAGTATATTCATTAACATTAGGACATTTGCTTATGGCTAAGTCTATCTGAGGCGGCCAGAAACTTGCTGTTCTGTAATTTTAGGGAATTTTCAAATAAATCTGATAGTACTAAGGTTCTCCTTCCGAACTCGTTGCCATTTATAGTGGGAGGGGGCTGGTGTGTAGTACTTACCATCGTCCCTCTTGTATCCTAATTTAAATAGGTGTGCAGACGTGCGAAAATGATTGTCCTTTGTGGGGCGCGCGGGGTGGCAAATAAATGCGATCGAAGATACATTTTTATGACTCATTTGAATTTTATTGGATCACAAGTTTAATCATATGAGGTATCTGTATAACGCGAAAGTGTTTAGGTTAAGAGAGGTTGTGTACGCAGTTATCAAGTTCCGTAGCACGTGGTCTTTAAACTATTCGATAATTTCCGTCAAAAACAAAACCATGCCAAATCACAAACAACAGTCTGACTTTCTTACTATTTATTATTGCAGTGAGCGCCTTTATGGCAGCGACTGATACAAGTAACGCCCGCCTTGATGCACTTGCATCGGCCTTTACATACACCCCTCCTGCACTTGCAGGAAAACATCCCCTGACCCTTCCCCCCTGAGACCAGGCGAGCACATTCTCTAAGTGTGATCGAGATGTCGGGGACGTCGGAGGAGGAGATGAAGTGCCCGGCACACGGTTGTACTGCTTCTGGGCCGTAGACGCCGGACAGCTTCCCCTTCGTCGTGCCAATTATATACTGTGACTCGCCGACACACTGCGAACACGGTCATCTATGTCAACGAGCGATACAAAGTTTTTACAGCATCAGCAATTAATTTACTGCAGATAATATTGATATGATTTATAATTATTGCGACCAGTGCCAGACACCTACAGTTTCGATCTGTGTTAAAAACGTTTTGTTGTTGACATCAAATCTAATTGAACCGACAATGTCCTTTCAGCGCCTTATACACTTGAAATCATGATGAAAAATAACTAAGCAACTATTTTTACAGATATTAAATCGTTTCAACATTGAGAACAATATTCATATTGATTGAAAATCATATTATATACTTAATTCACAGTAAAAAGTTATCGAAATAAAAAATTGAAAATATAGCAATAGAAAGCGTGGCGAGAAAGAGCAACCAATAGTACAAGCAGCTGCAAAAAGAAAATTACTCCAGACTCACCTCCAATATCACTCCGATAACATTTTTCTGTTGCGTCCTCGCCCTGTCCACGTCGGGAATGCCAATGCGTACATTTTGACCCACAGATAGAATCTTCTTCGCCTTCCTCGTCCGAGCCAGCATGAGATTCGCCTGTTTTTTCTGAGATGCCGAGGCGATCTCCCGCTCTTCAAGTGCCCTCTTAGCACGAGAACACAGATCGCAAAAGCCGTCAGATGCAGGTGCCGGCCCATAACAGTGAGTGCAGCGCCTGCTTCTTAGTGTTCGCTTAACAGGCTGTGCAGCTACCGGTGACTGCTGCATGCCCTTGTTGCTGCCGGCTACCGCCACTGTGGGACCGCTCCTCCCTGGAGTGCAGCTAGCTGGCTCCTCGTCGCTGCTGCTGCTGCCGGCTACCGCCACTGTGGGACCGCTCCTCCCTGGAGTGCAGCTAGCTGGCTCCTCGTCGCTGCTGCTGCTGCCGGCTACCGCCACTGTGGGACCGCTCCTCCCTGGAGTGCAGCTAGCTGGCTCCTCGTCGCTGCTGCTGCTGCCGGCTACCGCCACTGTGGGACCGCTCCTCCCTGGAGTGCAGCTAGCTGGCTCCTCGTCGCTGCTGCTGCTGCCGGCTACCGCCACTGTGGGACCGCTCCTCCCTGGAGTGCAGCTAGCTGGCTCCTCGTCGCTGCTGCTGCTGCCGGCTACCGCCACTGTGGGACCGCTCCTCCCTGGAGTGCAGCTAGCTGGCTCCTCGTCGCTGCTGCTGCTGCCGGCTACCGCCACTGTGGGACCGCTCCTCCCTGGAGTGCAGCTAGCTGGCTCCTCGTCGCTGCTGCTGCTGCCGGCTACCGCCACTGTGGGACCGCTCCTCCCTGGAGTGCAGCTAGCTGGCTCCTCGTCGCTGCTGCTGCTGCCGGCTACCGCCACTGTGGGACCGCTCCTCCCTGGAGTGCAGCTAGCTGGCTCCTCGTCGCTGCTGCTGCTGCCGGCTACCGCCACTGTGGGACCGCTCCTCCCTGGAGTGCAGCTAGCTGGCTCCTCGTCGCTGCTGCTGCTGCCGGCTACCGCCACTGTGGGACCGCTCCTCCCTGGAGTGCAGCTAGCTGGCTCCTCGTCGCTGCTGCTGCTGCCGGCTACCGCCACTGTGGGACCGCTCCTCCCTGGAGTGCAGCTAGCTGGCTCCTCGTCGCTGCTGCTGCTGCCGGCTACCGCCACTGTGGGACCGCTCCTCCCTGGAGTGCAGCTAGCTGGCTCCTCGTCGCTGCTGCTGCTGCCGGCTACCGCCACTGTGGGACCGCTCCTCCCTGGAGTGCAGCTAGCTGGCTCCTCGTCGCTGCTGCTGCTGCCGGCTACCGCCACTGTGGGACCGCTCCTCCCTGGAGTGCAGCTAGCTGGCTCCTCGTCGCTGCTGCTGCTGCCGGCTACCGCCACTGTGGGACCGCTCCTCCCTGGAGTGCAGCTAGCTGGCTCCTCGTCGCTGCTGCTGCTGCCGGCTACCGCCACTGTGGGACCGCTCCTCCCTGGAGTGCAGCTAGCTGGCTCCTCGTCGCTGCTGCTGCTGCCGGCTACCGCCACTGTGGGACCGCTCCTCCCTGGAGTGCAGCTAGCTGGCTCCTCGTCGCTGCTGCTGCTGCCGGCTACCGCCACTGTGGGACCGCTCCTCCCTGGAGTGCAGCTAGCTGGCTCCTCGTCGCTGCTGCTGCTGCCGGCTACCGCCACTGTGGGACCGCTCCTCCCTGGAGTGCAGCTAGCTGGCTCCTCGTCGCTGCTGCTGCTGCTGCTGCTGCTGCTGCTGCATACTACAGCACGACCGCTCCTTCTCCTCCCTGCATGGGCGCGGCCAGCCGGCTGCCAGTCGCTGCTGCTGCTGCTGCCCGATTGACTGTCCAGTCCTGCATCTGTGGCCGTCTGGCGACTTCCATCAGCCACCAGTCCCAGCATATCCGCCAGCTCCTGCTCAGTCCTCAACAGTCTGGCGGGCGCTCCTCTGAGCTGCGTGTCCCTCAGGCCCATGTGGGGCTCAACACCGAACATCGCTTTGTAGGGAGCAGTTCCAATCCCGTCGTTCTTCTGAAACAGTCAGAACATATTCAAGATATTAACAACAGAATGTTCACACAAAAATACGAGACTGTGCAGTTAAGCGTAACCAGCTAATACTTTACACTTCTCCCGCTTAGACTTAAATTACAGCTAATGATTGGAAATATTTTTTTTTTCTTCAAAACATATGTTTTAAACGAATGAGGAAAATTTCAAATGATATTTTTTGTAACTAATACAGATGAAGGCTATATACCTGCGTGTTTATCATCCACTGAACAAAGCGTAGTCCCTCGGGCCAATTACTTTCCGGGTTATCGGCAAGCCAGCACCGAAGCTTTTCCTGAACCAGCCGATTCGCCCTTTCGACAGATCCCTGGAAACATTAAATGTGTCAATTTACCACATGCCGAGATATCCCTTTAACATTAGCACGTGATTTTGGGAAAAGCTTCCGGACCGCTCACGGCTAATGTTTAAGGTATTTGGGAAAAGGTTCTTGACCACGGTCATTTTGATTTTCCCAGACAATTTTTAAGAGAATATTCAAGATGAAAGTAGCAATTAACGGCATGTAGTAACTATCTTCCCACCCTTTGGGCTGGGAAAATGCTTAATTTATTCACCTCGAATTTTTTGCTACAGACCTCGTGCCTGCCGGCACTCGGTACTTCCGCAAAAAAACCTTGGTAAATAAAATGCATTTTCCCAGCCCCGGGCGGAAATAAATATTACTATATCCGTACATGAGAAAGTCAAGCATGCACATGGCGGCTAATATTACATGGTACAGTTTGCATTGACCTCTTTTAACTCTCGATTTATTTATTCATGTTCTTTCCACTTCTATTTATTTGCGCAGGCATTGATATTGAATAGTCACTTTTTGAGCAATCAAATAAGGGCGCTTGATAGCCTATTTGCGCTTTAGCGTCCGTCCATAAACCCCAGCACAAACATGCACACGATCAATTCAATATGAATATCTATTTTAAAGACTTCAAAAATCCATGTAGGAACAACAAGCTAATTCTATACCAAATCTAAATTCGTATATTGGTGAATAGCCAATCTGGCTTATACCTATCAATCGCTCACCTGGGACTGCGAATGGCGAGGTCGTCCACGAACGAGCTGGAGCGATGGCCACATGGCTGTGCACTGCTTTATTACTTTGTTGCGAAACTCGCGTCCGTTGTCGCTCTGAAACACATTTAGGTTTTCTGTTTTAACGAATTTTTAACGCAATCTTAGCCTTTATCTGAACTACTTTCATGTTTTTATTGCGATGTTTCACACAGTGGTTGTGCAGTTACCTTCATGAATCACGAGCGAATCATTGTAAAAGTGACTTAGAACAGTTCAAATTACCCTAATCTTGACCTTAGGTGAAAAGGTCATCAAAGGTAATCCTAGGTCAGTGACCTCAGATGACCTCGGATGACCACGGATGACCTTGACACATGGCGGGTCAACTATAGTGTATTCATAGGCGCTGAGCTCGAATCTGACATCCATTCACCTCTAAGCAATCATCCTGACGCTCAAACTCGCAAAAAAAAACAGCTAATTGAAGCGACTAAATTGACCTAGAAGATGCTCCTAACAAGCGTGACCTTGCGTGACCTTGACCTTGAGTCAACTGTATGCGATGTCTAGACATCCATAAACACCAATAAACTCTCATAGAATGCATACTCATGCGCTGGGAAGCAAGAACGCGCACCATCGTGCGACAGATCGCAAAACCTGCCGATTTCGTCCAAACATGACCTGACATATGACGTCATGACTTGATGACCTGACATGACATCGACTTGAAATTTCCACAGTACGTGTCAGATTGATCAACGCGAGGGTACTGTAAGTTTCGCGGCGATCCGCCGCGTTTTACGCGAGTTATTCGCGAAAAACCATGGGGGGGGGGGGTCATCCGACCCCCCTACAAGTGCGAGGGTTAATCTGAAACTATGTATGTCTCTGGTTTTCTTCTAATCAAGTCAGTTATATCAACTCCAGCATCTGCTATAATGCGCAAAAGAACGACCAGTGCATGTTCGCTCATATCCAAGTAATTTTCTAAAGACTGAAGCGGCCAACCCCACCCTAATATCTTGGAGAGCCGTACATATTTTACGAATAAGCGCATGCTGGCTGCTGCTGCTGATGAGATGGAATATATTAAAACAACCGGTAATACATGATAGTATAGTACAGATGCAGACCACAGACAAAATGTAGGGTCTTAATGATGAAATTCCCTTAACATTCAATGAGGGTGAGATAAACTGTTTTTGCACTTAAAAACAGAGAAAAAATAAAAACAGAGAACGTTCATGATTGCTTTCACCTATATATCGGTAAAAAAATACAATATGACAAAGCTACTTTACCTGCAAGATGTTTGGAGCCCCAAACAGGCAGAATATGTCGATGAGATGAAATACCACCTCTTCCGCCCTTTTTGATTTTAAGGGCCGCAAAACGACAAACTTGGTTAGGTGGTCTTGATATGTTAAAATGTATCTGAATCCCTTTGAGCTTTCACTCGTCCAGTCTATTAGATCAACCTGGGCTCTGGAGTTCATGTCGTTGCTGAGAATAGGCTTAGTCACTACCTTCTGGCCAGGCCTAGGCTTTTTCTGCTCGCACGTTTGGCAAGTTGAGAGGAATGCCCAGACGACTTTTCTGCTGACGCTTGCATAGTGCTTTTGAACTTCCATAAGCGTCTTGTCTCTTCCGCAATGCCCAGTCAAAGAATGGAGTTCATTAATCACATCAAACAAATCTGATTCCCGCACGATTTCTTTTGCACTTTTCTTATCTACAACCTTTTCAATTGATCCGAACTTGACTAGCCTGTACTTCTGCCAGATGCGATAGCGTTTCGCGGTGCCCGACGGTTTTGCGCCTTTGCTGATTCCCTGCAGTTCTTCCTTTATAATCTCGTACTTTTCATCGGTAATCAAAGCAGAGTTTGAAGATATTTTGGTTTCGTGAACCAGTTTATAGAACTGTTCTTTTTGAGACATCTTTGCAGAAACGACGAACGGTCTACCTGCGAAAGATAGAGATGTATGCAAGATTACAATAACAAATTGACTTTATGAATTTAAAAAATATTGATAAATATTATATAATATACAAAGAATGATAATTACGAGCGAGCGCGAAGTGCGAGCGAGTCCTTTGTGGTTTAGTGAAAAAATGTAAGTATTAGCAGCCCGACCCGGCCAAACGACGCTAATTGACAGCTTATAACTTTGCAACCACATGTCTGATTGACAAGTGGCTTTCATTGATGGGGAGCTACATCCCTTTGCCACGAATGGAGCATACCCCGAACCATGTGGGTACCAAATTTAGCACGTGGCACGTGCAGAGTGAGGGGTGTCGAAAAAAATACAATGCTACAGCCTTGGAACGTCTGCGCCGATAGTGTTGAAATTTGGCATGCTACTAGGTACTCATAGGCCTAACCCTCCACAAGAGTGAGAAGGGAGATTGTGCCGCGCGCGCGCACGTGCGCACTCCACCTTCGATTTTCAATAACTGCAGCGTCTGTCATGGGCGTAGAAACGGCTAGAACATTGTGGGCGCATAGGTGCAGATTGCAGGAGTCTAGCCATAGCTGGTTGAGCGGGGGGGGGGGGGGTAGGAAGCGGCAATTGGATGTGATATACCGACTTTACCATTTTTAACCCGCACCCTATTTTCCCCTGAATATCAATAAGAAACAAACAAACAAACGAAAACGGTGAGCTTCACGCCGCTTTTTTTTACAAAAAAAGCGGCAAAAATCGGTGACCAGATGACCTAAGGACAGGTCAATTTTGCATCCTCTCTTGTAGGTCAATGGAAGAAAATTAAAAGGTGTCTCTTTTGAACGAACGTCATTCTCAATAATTTCAAACACCAAATTATACCTAAGTTAGCACGACACACAACAGAACCGAAAAATGGCACGTGTGACACCTCTTTTAGCAGCTGAGGTCATCTTTGGTGGGGAATTGTATCTAACTTTTTCGTAAATAACTTTTGGGAGAGGCATGATAGAGTAAAGTTTAAAACACCTTAGTTTTGTTCGGCTAGACGATATACAGATCGGCTGATATGCAACACGATCTTTAACCCGCGCCCCGCTGGGGGTCCTGGATTTCCACGCCCTGCTGGGGGAGTGTTTGAACACCCCCCCCCCCTTCTAACTCGGCTCCTGGGCCACGTAGCGATACCGGAAAGGCGGCGTTCGAAGAGCGTCAAAAATAAGGAAGAAATCACTTCGGTCACTTTTTTGTTCAGGTCAGAGGTCAGGTCACCAGAGGTCATTAACACGTCCCCTGGAGAGGGTCTGAGAATTACGCGCCCTCGAGGGGGGGCATATTCTGCCCCCCTGCTATCTCGGCTCCCAGAAATGCTAGAAACACGAAACTTGGGGGGTGGGTAGGCCCGCATAAGAACTCTTTGTGGTGCAAATTTGGTGATCCTAGGTCAACATCTTCAAGGTCAAATGACGTCATCAATGCAAAATTTTCGCACTTTTTGGTCAAACGTGCAGCGCTTTGCTTTAGCCGGTCTCGCGCCCAAACTAAGACAGATAGCTTTGATCTGCAAAAAAGGTAAGATGCGCAATGAATTGGGCTATCTGAAGTAAGTCGTCAGATTTGACCTCAGGTCAACCGTTTAGGCGCTAGAGGTCAAAGTTCACATCAACGGAAGCGTCTTGTCACGAGTTTTCGTTTGCCGCCTCGCCCTTGTCGCTGCGGCTATTGGTTCTCGAGTTGTCGACTGGGGACGTTTACCCCCCCCCCCCCCCCCAGCAAGTGGCGGGTGACGAAATATCCCAGCTGCTGCCGAGTGTGGAAATCCTGGACCTCCAACGGGGCGTTGGTTAAAATAACGGGCTAAAACCATCTGGAGTGGGTCATCATAAGGTATGTGTTATATCACATGTGCTATGGCTTCTTCCACCTGAGCGGATATATGTGTAAGCTTTGAAGACCATCTTGCAGAGGGCAAAATATCCTATGTAGTTTCGTGGTACTCATGGGATTATTGGGAGTTAGTGTTGACGCGAAAAGGGGCTTTTGTTCCAGATTATTGTGGGTGCAGAATACATTGCCTGCACCCACTGCCAAATTATTGTGGGTGCAGCTGCACCCACTGCACCCATGGTTCCTACGCTTTTGGCGTCTGTAACTCGGTAACGGCTTGACCGATCGGGCTCAAATTTGGTATGTGGTTAGAAACCCACCGTCTCAGTGACTTCCAATTGTCACGAAAGAGGTGCCTCACCACTAATGCGCACGTGGGGAATATAAATTTTGCCATATGGTTTGCATGTTAAATTCACCTCGCTCGTTCCTCGCCATCCATGACGTCTTACTGGTATAAGTATGAACACAATTACAATATAAAGGAGTAACTTCATTTAAAAATAACCTACAATATAAATGAGTAATATGAGTAACCCCTACAGGCAGAGGGTTAAACAACCCTGCACGAACACATCCACACAGACAGTCGTTGGACCACTTACCTGACCTCTGCACACAGCGACCAGCGACCCTCCTGCGATCCAGCACAAAACAGAGTGAGCGGCCAGCCGACAAATCCGACCGAGGTCGGGTCAGGTGGTGCCACTTGTAGAGATGCAACTTTTTCTCCAAAGCTATTACCGGCACCAAAACCGGCACCGTAGACGTGAAGAAATGTTCATTTCAGCAGCGCTATTACGAATTTTCGTTTCAAAAATGTTCTATCACCACCAGGCAATTCGCGAATTGCCTAGGCCATTCGCGAATTGCCGGCAATGTGCAAAATGCCTAGGCCATTCGCGAATTGCCGGCAGTTCGCGAATGGCCTAGGCAATTCGCGAATTGCCCAACTTCGCACTTTGCCCGTAACATATATATATATATATATATATATATATATATATATATATATATATATATATATATATATATATATATATATATATATATATATATATATATATATATATATATATATATATATATATATATATATATATATATATATATATATATATATATATATATATATATATATATATATATATATATATATATATATATATATATATATATATATATATATATATATATATATATATATATATATATATATATACTGCCTAGGCATTTTGCAAAATGCCTAGGCAGTTTGCAAACTGCCTGACCCACCAGGCATTTTGCAAACTGCCTGAAATATTTTCCCAGGCATTTTGCAAAATGCCTGACATCAAACTCGCACTAGCGACGATGTATAGGTAAGCATCATTTGTAACTGCCGCTTACAAAAGTTAATCGCTGCCAATGCGCACCAAGTGAGGGGACACTGCGTTCTCCGGGTAGCGCCGCCGAGTTCAGGTCACACTGAGCCCCAGCGGCCGTCGGGTGCCGAGCACCGGGCGTGGTTTCGTTGGTAAACATGCGTTCGGTACAATAATTGTACTGTTTCTAAGAGCTCTTGGTGGCTTTTTGAAAATACTATGGGTGGATACTGATCAGAAAAGAATACTCTTCCAAGTTACGAAAATTTAATTGTTACACGTTTACACTATTAATCGTTTCTGCCGGAACAGTTGCCCACCAGGGCATAATAATGGACATCGCAGCTTTTATACACACGGCTACAACTCCGTATATACGAAAGGTACGGAGACGGTGGCTCAAGTCCATTCAGCGGTGGCTCCATCTCGACAGAATTGACGCAAGGCGTAGGTATACAGAGTGTCACTAACTTGATGCGCGGTTGGCGCGGTCTTGTCTAAGAATCTTGGTCCCTCCATGCCCCTCCTGAGTGCTGAATGGATGTAATTTTAACGGGTCCGGCACCAGGGCATCTGGACCAGGGCACTCGGCATCTAAATCGGCCATCCCCCGGTATCTGAAGACTTTACCCTGAAGCTGAGCCCGCTCAACCTCAGGCTGCAACACTGACTTACCGTCATCCAAAAGTGATGCAGCTGGATTTCGACAAAACCCACCAAATCTGGACCATTCAGGACCAGAGATTCAGACTTTTCAATGATGAGGCCGTGAGGCGATATGAGCCGTTTTCACGACGACCATCTGGTACACATTTGGTTCACATCTGGTGCAGATTATGTGCAGATTTGGTCAAATTAGGTTCAGTGTGTCTGTTAGTAGCTATCAGCTAGGGTTGTACTAATTGCTTATATGACTCCTTTGTCATATTATCAGAGCTGAGCATCATCGGTTAAAACACTGAAATAAATTCATAGAATAAAGATATTTGCTGTAAAAGAGAATAGGTGCAGATTTGGTCAAATAAGGTGCACTCGCCGGATAGCCCGTCGTGAAAACGGCTATTAGAGCTCTTCTTAGTCACTAACTTTCCCCACAACCAGTTCTGGGCCAACAGCAGCTCAGAGGCGCTGCTTCGTAGAGACGATGAAACACCCACTGGGCACTAAGGATTCTCGTTTGGGGTGCATGATGGGCCACAGAGGCCTATTTGAGCTTCACCAGGTGCCGCGGGGACAGACCACGTGGCCGCTGATAACTTGTCAGCGAGGTGCTGGAGAACACTGACGCAACTACGCTGCAATACATTTCGGGACACAAGTACAACATCCCGCAACAATTTCGTGACACCCTGTATTCGTGACCGTGGAATGTGTCACATGTGCCCACAACACATGTGAAATGTGTTGTGCTTGTGGGCACAGTCACAGTGGAACGTTTATGATCAACGCCTGTAGTCAACAAAAACGGTGGAATATATGGAAACTCAGGCATTTTGCAAAATGCCTGGCGGGTCAGGCATTTTGTAAAATGCCTGGGCAGTTTGCAAAATGCCTGGTGGGTCAGGCAGTTTGCAAACTGCCTAGGCAATTTGCAAAATGCCTGGCGGGTCAGGCATTTTGCAAATTGCCTAAGCATTTTGCAAAATGCCCGAGTTTTCACTTTGCCTGTAACATATATATATATATATATATATATATATATATATATATATATATATATATATATATATATATATATATATATATATATATATATATATATATATATTAGGGTGTATCGTCGAATTTTGATTTTTTTTAATCGTCTTCACTACTAAATTTTATTGGTCCCTGGCATGTTTGAAGCCGTAGGATACCAATCAAAAAAATCTGGGACGAAAACCTAGCCTGCTGCGAGAGGTTGAACGGAAGCCTTTCGGGGCGGCGCCAGGCGTTGAAGTCTCCCCGTTAGTTACGCGCACACTAGCACCACGCGGCGGCTGGCGCCGTGCCGCCGCGTTCCCGGTCAGCCGTGTTTTAGCGTTCACTGACGGGTCGAGGTGATTATTCTAAGCTTTCCTAAGAAGCTTTCTGTCCCGCAGCTCATTATTGAGCAAGAATATCGCACAAACTGCATAGAACATTGACATGCAGGTTGTCGGCACATCGGAGAAGGGGATGCTTTGGTTAATGCCTCCTTTAATAGGAAGAGATTGTGGAAGAACAACACATTTCTTTTGGAAATTACTCATCCTCCTTCTTCCTACGTGCCTGCTTTAGTAATCGAAGTACCCCTATTGACTCTACGTTCTTGATTCGGCTGTGGATTTTATGCATGGAATTCCGCTATATTATATTTTCTCGCTAAATGTCTCCTGAGCTATATTGAGGCGTCACGGGACAGCAATGCTCAGCACACAACCGCAGAGAAAAAGTCAATGTGGCCATGCGTTTTGTATGCCAAAATGTGTGAGCCTTGGTGTGTACCAGCAGCCGTTGTCACCATTGTAATTTTCACGACTTTATCTTTATAAGGATGCAATTTTCCACTTCCTAGTTCCCAGACTGGGTTTGGAGATATTATAGTTTTACAGAAACATTTGGGAATGTCTGTAATTACACTGTCTGTCTTACACTGATATCGTCACCCTCAGTTATTCGTCACCATTCAGCAGCAGGCCCAGAGCTTCGGGCTTTGAACCGTAAGGTACAGGTGTAGGAGCAAGACATTGCGCCGATTCGAAGGGCTGGAAGGGCAGCATCGCGGGGGCTGGAATGCGCCTGAGCGGCTGAGACCATCCCATTGGGACGGGGGTGTTCTGAGTGCACTCAGCCGCTCATGCTGGGAAATGCATCCAATGGAGCTCTCCCCCATCCCCCCGTTTCGAATGATTAGGGTGACCTTTAGTCTAGAACAAGGCAGGATGACTGTTGGCTGGTCCCGAGGATAGATACAAAGGACAGGTAATGACATCATATAATGAATCGAAGACGGCCCCGGCCCGATCCTCTGATAGAGGTTCAACACGTATCTCGTTGTGGACCATTTCGTTTTCCTCCATCGTAGTTTTTGCACCGACCTGAACGGGTTGGAAGGTAACGATGTTCAGAAACCATTAAGATCGTAATTGTATATTCGTTGTATATTCGTTCACTGAACAGGTAGGACAGGTTCAACACAGTCAAAACCTCATCCTATCATCCAATAATTATAAAGTAGTCTTCATGGAATGGAAAGGCTAACCTAACTCAACGAATATACAATTACGACCTTAATGGTTTCTGAACATCGTAGTCTTCCAACCCGTTGAGGTCGGTGCAAACACCACGGTGGAGGAAAACGAAATGGTCCACAACGAGATACGTGTTGATGAGCCTCTATCAGTGGATCGGGCCGGGGCCGTCTTCGATTCATTATATGATGTCATTACCTGTCCTTTCTATCCTCGGGACCAGCCAACCATCATCCTTCTTTGTTCTAGACTAAAGGTCAGCCTAATCATTCGAAACGGGTGGGGATGGGGTAGAGCTCCATTGGATGCATTTCCCAGCATGAGCGGTTGAGTGCACCCAGAACACCCCCGTCCCAATGGGATGGTCTCAGCCGCTCAGGCGCATTCCAGCCCCCGCGATGCTGCCCTTCCAGCCCTTCGAATCGGCACAATGTCTTGCTCCTACACCTGTGCCTTACGGTTCAAAGCCCGAAGCTCTGGGCCTGCTGCTGAATGGTGACGAATAACTGAGGGTGACGATATCAGTGTAAGACTATTGTGCCTGTTGATGCCTGCCGGCCAAGCTGACTTACCGTGAGTTCGTACCCTGGCCATCCGGCATACCATCAATCGCAACCATGCCATCATGACGTCTGGCATTTACTAAGCAATACAGCAAACAGGAAATTCGAAAATATGTGGATTCCTTTCGGTATTAGCTTTTAACTTACATTACAGACATTCCTAAATGTTTCTGTAAAACTATATCTCCAAACCCAGTCTGGGAACTGGGAAGTGGGCAATTGCATCCTTATAAAAATAAAGTCGTGAAAATTACAATGGTGACAACGGCTGCTGGTACACGCCAAGGCTCACACATTTTGGCATACAAAACGCATGACCACATTGACTTTTTCTCTGCAGTTGTGAGCTGAGCATTGCTGTCCCGTGACGCCTCAATATAGCTCAGGGGACATTGAGCGAGAAAATATAATATAGCGGAATTCCATGCATAAAATCGACAGCCGAATCAAGAACGTAGAGTCAATAGGGGTACTTCGATTACTAAAGCAGGCACGTAGGAAGAAGGAGGATGAGTAATTTCCAAGAGAAATGTGTTGTTCTTCCACAATCTCTTCCTATTAAAGGAGGCATTAACCAAAACATCCCCTGCTCCTATGTGCCGACAACCTGCATGTCAATGTTCTATGCAGTTTGTGCGATATTCTTGCTCAATAATGAGCTGCGGGGCAGAAAGTTTCTTAGGAAAGCTTAGAATAATCACCTCGACCCGTCAGTGAACGCTAAAACACGGCTGACCGGGAACGCGGCGGCACGGCGCCAGCCGCCGCGTGGTGCTAGTGTGCGCGTAACTAACGGGGAGACTTCAACGCCTGGCGCCGCCCCGACAGGCTTCCGTTCAACCGCTCGCAGCAGGCTAGGTTTTCGTCCCAGATTTTTTTGATTGGTATCCTACGGCTTCAAACATGCCAGGGACCAATAAAATTTAGTAGTGAAGACGATTAAAAAAAATCAAAATTCGACGATACACCCTAATATATATATATATATATATATATATATATATATATATATATATATATATATATATATATATATATATATATATATATATATATATATATATATATATATATATATATATATATATATATATATATATATATATATATATATATATATATATATATATATATATATATATATATATATATATATATATATATATATATATATATATATATATATATATATATATATATATATATATATATATATATATATATATATATATATATATATATATATATATATGCAAGTTTTGTTAAACACAACAGCATAATGGGCACTTATCTTCTTCTTATTAAGACTTTCGAGGCGGCGAATGCACTGTCGAGGTTCGGGTTCGTGAGAATGTAAAATATGTGACATGTGATATGTAATATGTAAATATGTGTGTTGTCGGCACATGTGATATGTAAAATATGTGATGTGACCTTCCTTCGCGGAGGATGAACGAATGTGTTTAGGGTTATAGCTCATGTACGAAAACAAAAGTGTGTTATTTTGTTTTGAATGCTGTGACTCATCGACTGAATAGTTTTAGTATCATATCCGTAATATCTGTTCCAAAAATGTAATTGAACCCATTTATCTCAAAGTATGACTTCTAAAACTGTGTGACTGTAATTTTCTTGAAAATGATCTCTGATAGATCGAAACGTCGAACAACAATATAGCTATGATATTTTGTATTTATGACATCTTTTGGTAATATTTTACATTCTCACGAACCCGAACCTCGACAGTGCATTCGCCGCCTCGAAAGTCTTAATAAGAAGAAGATAAGTGCCCATTATGCTGTTGTGTTTAACAAAACTTGCATAAAAGAGAACCTGCTTCCGAACTATTCGAATCTACGATTACACGATCGAGCAGTACAGCAGGAGGACTTTGTCTATAAGTTTAGACAGAGCTTGACGGGTGAACAGCTTAAAGCCAAAGAAGATCTTATTAATGACCTTGAGGTAAAGATCGAGGAAGAGAAGAAAAGATATGACACGTTCGTAATAAGCCAGGACTTACGAAAGAAGACAGATGAACTTTTGGACAACATCTTGATTGAATATGAACAAGTAGTGAAAACACGCATCCTTAAGAAGCTATCTCATCTCTACAAAGGCCCTATCGCTCTACCTGGTAACCCTGCGGGCTTCATCAATCTTTCCAGCGTCCAACTGACTTCTGATCAAGAAAAGTTCCTGAACCTAGGGTTGAATTGCCATTTTTACCCAAAGTTTGACCCCCACAAGAAGAAGACTGAAATAGCTCTACTCTTCGATGACCTCTGCAAACTGCATGATAAAGGTCAGATCACTCTTAAACCAGAAATTCAACCTCAACTCCAAGCCGAAGCGGCCAAGAGACGGATTAAGCCACAACACAGTGTTCTGACTCCAAATCTAAGAAAAGCCGCACAAGAGCTGCGCAATAATGATGACATTGTGATTAGACGTGCTGATAAGAGTTCGATCTTTGTGATTCTCGATAAGGAGGACTACTACAGCAAAGTGCGCTCTGTGCTACAAGACACTGCTAAGTTTAAGCGCATCACTAGAGACACTACCGCCGCGCTAAAGACACGGGTTAACAAACTGGTCGATGCTGCCAACGCTGTGGTTGATGGGGTTCACTTGCAAAAAGTCACAGGTGAGTGTAGCCCCGGTTACTTGTATGGGAATGTAAAGACGCACAAGCCAGGCCAGCCTATTCGCCCTATCATATCCCAGATCCCGACTCCCACTTACCAGATAGCTAAACAGCTGAATGCGATTATCTCGCCGTATATTCCGTCTGAGCACTCTGTTCAATCGACCGATGAATTCGTCGACATTCTTAGGTCCCAGAAACCAAAAGGTTCTCTAGCCTCTCTAGATGTGGAGAGTCTGTTCACTAATGTACCTGTTCAGCAGACTATTGAGATCATTCTTGAGTATGTCTACAATCATGAGACCCTTCCACCACCGAGACTACCCAAACGCATCCTGGAGCAGTTGCTGCTATCGTGCACAACGGAGGCGCCGTTCAGGTGCCCTGAAGGCAAACTCTATGTACAGGTGGACGGGGTCGCAATGGGATCCCCACTAGGCGTTCTGTTTGCCCAAGCCTACATGTCCTATGTCGAAAAGAAAGTGCTGCTCTGTGATGATGTCAAACCGTTCATGTACTATCGTTATGTAGATGACATTTTTGTTGACGTCGAAAATGCTGAAAAGTTAGACCTGCTGCGCATGAAACTAGGCCAAGAATCAGTTTTAAATTTCACAGTTGACCATAGCGTAGGACAGAAGCTGCCATTTTTGGACGTCATGATTGATTGCAGCAGTGGTGAATTCGTCACAGATGTGTATCGGAAGCCAACTGACCTCGGCAGGTGCATGAATGGGGAGGGTGACGTCACTGACTCGTACAAATCAGGTGTCATAAGGGCGTACATTAGACGGGCCATGAAACACTGCTCGACTTGGGATCTACTTCACACTGAACTTGAGAGGGTTCGTAAGATCCTAGTAGATAATGGGTACAGCAATTCTATGTTTGACGACGCTGTAAAAAACATGCTTGAGAACCATGTGACAAACAAGGAGCCAAAGACAAAGAAAGACGAGCTAAAAGTGTACTACCGCAGCACGATGTCTCCAACATGGAAGACGGATGAGCAGGTGATCCGCGGTATTGTTCGCCGTAACTGCCAACCTACGGATGGGCAACAGCGACTGGTAGTTCAGGTCTACTACACTAGCCCCAAGACATCCTCACTGGTGATGCAAAACAATCCCACACGCAGCACGGCAACACTCAAGCAGACCAATGTAGTATACCAGTTTAAATGTACAGCCGGGGACTGCGCGACCCGCGAAGTATACTACATTGGTCACACCACAACGTCTCTGAGCAGACGTCTCACAATGCACCTGCAGGACGGAGCCCCCAAGAAACACTACACAGAACATCACAACACCGCACTCACACGTGACGATCTCGTGACCAACACATCCATCCTAGCACACTGTCAGGATCGTAGACGGCTCGTCACACTTGAAACAGTGTACATTCGCGACAAAAAGCCAATCATCAACATTCAGACAAAGCAGAACACATCTCTATCACTGTACGACAAAGTACTCGCGGCGGGTTGACTGATTTATCTGTCATATGCGCGTACGTATCTCGCTATGGTGTTTTTGATGTGACCTTCCTTCGCGGAGGATGAACGAATGTGTTTAGGGTTATAGCTCATGTACGAAAACAAAAGTGTGTTATTTTGTTTTGAATGCTGTGACTCATCGACTGAATAGTTTTAGTATCATATCCGTAATATCTGTTCCAAAAATGTAATTGAACCCATTTATCTCAAAGTATGACTTCTAAAACTGTGTGACTGTAATTTTCTTGAAAATGATCTCTGATAGATCGAAACGTCGAACAACAATATAGCTATGATATTTTGTATTTATGACATCTTTTGGTAATATTTTACATTCTCACGAACCCGAACCTCGACAGTGCATTCGCCGCCTCGAAAGTCTTAATAAGAAGAAGATAAGTGCCCATTATGCTGTTGTGTTTAACAAAACTTGCATAAAAGAGAACCTGCTTCCGAACTATTCGAATATATATATATATATATATATATATATATATATATATATATATATATATATATATTACAACTGGTACTAGAAAAAAAAAACAGGAAAAGAAACGTCAGGAACAGCAGCCGCAGCAGCGCCAGGCACAGCGCCGACTTGCCTGTGGATCCGCCGCCGGGCTGACCGTAGAGGGCAAGGATCGAGTCGCGCGACAGCACGCCTCCGACGGACGTCACGGCCGCCGCCGGCTGGCCGAAAAAGCTGGCCTCCTCGCTGTCCAGCTGAGCGTCGCCTGCCGCCACCGGCTGTACCGCACACCACACACACTCTGGTCAACGGACCTGCCACTGCGGCCAGGGGCCCGGTCAACGACTGCCCAACAATAATAGGTACTGCAGCTACAGCCCACATGGCACGCTGCATCAATTCACCCGCGCCCGCACTGCTATCGATAGCCGGCAGGACGCCTACTGCTTGACCTGACAGCTGACTAGACCCACTCCAATTACATCAACACATCGTCTGTTATCAAAACTAGCATGAAATACGTAATCAGCATTCAGCACCCCAAAAACCCCAAACAACTTCACTTTACAAACTTCTAGCAGGTCCCAATTTTCCCAGCTTTTAGGTTGTTGACATGACCCGGAAGGTCAAGCAATTACCTAGGACCAGAGCCACGGAGTCGATGGATTACCTAGGACCAGAGCCACGGAGTCGATGGATTTTTTTTTTTTTATTTGGGTGACTTCAACTCCAATTTCGACTTCAGCTTCCAAAATCAACTCCGTCTCCGACTTTAGCTCCGATTACGGACATCCCTCGTTAACTCGCGCCCCGTAGGGGGGGGGGGGGCGGGGCAAAACGACCCCCCTTGTCCTTTTCCGTCGATATCTCCTTAACGACTGTATACGATACCGTCATCAAACTTTCAGGACCCCTCCGGGCATCAATTTTACACATTGTGACCAAAGCATTTTCCAGAGGCTATGATAGGCTGGCCGCAAATGACGTCATGTTTTACCATTTTCGACAAAAAAAAATGTTTCACGGAAAGAGATGTCAGGCCTACCGCTTTGAAGATACAGAAAAATGTTCAAGACATAAAAGGTGTAGAATTAACAGGGCTACAAAAATGCTCTCATATTTCGGGAATTTTTGAATTTTGAACCCTAAAAACATAAAAAGTGATTTTTTGGATATCATAGCCAAAAAATCCCAAAAGGTTCTCGAATTTCGAAAAAAAAAACGGAATATATATGATAGTCCCTCCCACCTCCTATCCACATACCAAATTTGATATTGATGCCTCTTTATTTGGCCAAGTTATAGCGAAAATACTGTTCGAAATTGATAACGTCAAATTTTCAAACTCATGTTTATCAATTGGCGCTGGTGGCGCTGGTGGCGGGGCTCAAGTATGGCCGAACGCAAGCCTCTGCCCGGGCCTGAATTGACCTTGGAATTACGATGTGAATGAGAAGTACCTTTCATAATCGTTTGGCGTCAAAATACCTTAGTAATAAAAGCTTCGGCAGGTTCCGAAACATACATTGCCAGAATATCGTCAACGAGAGTTCACGCATTTTAACCCGCGCACCGACGGGGGTCTGCGCCAACTTAGTACCGACGGGGGGGGGGGGCGGATGACCGCCCCCCCCTGAGATCTCGAGAACGAAGCAAGATAGCGACAAGCGGTAAACGGCATCGGATACGCACGGACAAGGTCTACAATTTTTACTGAGGTCATTTTCAGGTCAGGTCAAAGATGACGTCACAGGGGTCGAAAAAGTCAAAATGGCGGCGCTAGATATGGAGAGGGTTTTTTCTCGAATAACTTTCGAAGTAGTCAAGATAGGAACAAACTAAGGGCATCATCGTGATCCTCCCCCCCCCCGTCGGTGCGCGGGTTAAAATTATCGCAAAAAATGGGGTCTCAAGGGGTTTGACGTCCATAGTACACCTTTTTGCATTTGAATTCAACCATTCGCCATAACTGTTTGAGAAGCAATTTCGACAATCGTCATTGAGCGCAACTATTCCGGCGTGGTGTGTTTCATTTCAGCCATTCAGCAAAACAGATTGAACACTGAAATGAGCAATCCGCAAAACAGTTTAACACTTCGCCATTTGTTCAATGTCGAGTCATAGAGGAAGATCGCCGAATAGTTTTGCACAATGGTGATTCTTTGTGACCAACCGACCATTTGTAGCGCCACCTATATGGCGAATGTGTACAAATGTTTTGCCTAATGGTCAAAAGCTAACGTAAAAAGGTGTAGTAGCCGCTTGCCACCCGCGCCAGTTGTCCGCTACTTTGTTTACGTTTGAAATATCGGACGACCTTGAAAAACTACGGTTGCTGGTGCCGCCGCATTGTTTGGTACGCAATGTTATTAGCATTTTGTCTTTGCATTATAATTTCCATAATCTGAATTCTGAAGTGTCAAAGAGTAAATGACAACTGTTAGTGAGAAAATACGTTACTTTAGGTATTTTCGCAAGGACGGCCGGCGGTCGGTCCGCCGCGCCGCGCCGGGCACATTTGTGTCATCTGGCCCCTGTCCTGGTTCTCAGGCCCACGTGTTGTGCTACCACGAGGACTGGGACGGGACGGGGGTCCCGACAGTCTTCGACGGGACTCCACCGGCGCGCGACGGCCCGGTGCACGACGTGGCCGACGTGGCCCTACGAGAACGATTCAGTGAACCACATTTGTGACCGCCGTATTTTGTGCATTTTAACCGTTTCCGTTTCATTCAAGAATAGACTTTGCATATATGAACAATAACTTTATATGGTCCTCCGGGTGACGAACGAGTACGAATGGAACGAATGAACGATCACGAGCACGCACGAACATTTCCGTATCGAACGGGTGAACTGAACGATTCTCACCAACAACAACTATAATTTCCTTTCTTGTTTTATCGCTCCGAAAAGTATCACAAACTTATTTCACCGACATGATTGCGATGTTCGTGGCTCGAGTTGTAACTACACCTTTTTACGGCCAAATATAGAAAAAGTGCACACAGTTCAGAAATAGTGCAGCCATTTCGACAGTTCGGCATAGTGCACCGCTACTTCGGCCGAGTGCATGCATTTCAGTAATAGTGCACATGGCTCCGAAACAGAGCAAGCAATTTCAAAGGTAATGCATTCATTTTCAGTAGTTACGATTTCAGTTTCGCCTGAGTGCATTACTTCGTCATATGCATTAGTACCTATTCGGCCAACTGCAAAGCAATTTAGTTAATCTCCAAGTAAATTCGGTGCCCCATCTATGAAATATTGTTGACAACGCTCTTGCTGTTCAAGTGTACCGTGGTGCCGTTCAAACAAGCTGCTAATGAAATTTTGTAAAATTGGTAAAACTTTACTGCTAATGAAATCAATGAACTATTAATGAAACAAATGAAAACGCCCAATTTAGGCGGCAGTGCACACATTTCAGAAATAGTGCAGGCGGTTTCGACAGTACGGCAAAGCGCATTCATATATTGAATCGCGGCACGATATTGGTCATATTGCAGCCATTTCGTCGTAGTGCAGGTTAAAGTGACCAAGGTTGAGGCAATAGGCATATTAGACATAGCGCACATTATTCGTCAGATCGGTTCAATTTCGGGGTGCCGCATGTAATTTAGGCACTGTTCAGTAAGATCGGCATTGCATAAATAAGTAACAACAAATTTCATTTGACATTTCACGGTACCTAAGCCTCATATGACACCCGTAGGCAGTCAGCAACGCAAAAAATTCGGCCCTCTGACTACCCTGACCACCCTCTGCGGCCCTCTGGCCACCCTCTGGGCCCTCTGGCCACCCTCGGACCACCTGCTGACGGCCGCCGTAACGGCAGGGTCCGCCGCCGCGGCAGGGTCCGCCGTAGCGGCAGGGTCCGCCGTAGCGGCAGGGTCCGCCGCCGCCGCCGCTCACCTCTGTGCGCTCCGAGACGGGCGCCGCCGCCAGAAAGTCGCCGAACGGGTCCGCCGGAGCCGCAGCCGGAGCCGGAGCCGGAGTCGGAGAGTCTGAAACGGCCAGCACCAGTCAGCGCCGGCCACCGGCCTCGGGAGCCGCCAGTCGCCCAGCACCCCGTCCCCGCTCCGCTGCAGACCAGCAACAGCCGCCACAAATGAGCGCGGCACTCGGGCTCTCATTAACTGCGGGCCCCCAGACATGGGTGCACTGATTGCGTCCATGGAAGGCAGCCTGTCGCAGTTCTGACCAATTGGCTTGGCAAAAATGGGATGAAATGGGTGTTTAGAAAACGCCTTTTATCGCTATCGGCACGCGCCAGGATGCTCGGCAGCTTCCAACGGATAGCACATGGCGTTTGTGGCCGCCACCGCCTGCGGCTCTCCGGTGGCCGGAGCCCGGGTGTAGCATTTAGCCAGGCACGACATGTGCTGCTCACCGCTCCATCACTTTTCATCGTCAGAACAGTCAAATCATTTTCCTCCACTCCGCAAAGCTGCTGATCCGGACTGGACGGTCACCTTTACCCGACTCCGCCCCCAGGAGCAGGCCCATGGTCCGGTGCAGTGACCGTTAGCGGGGCTGGGTGGCCTGTCCACTGTGACGGGCTCAGCCCCGGCCGAATACCAGGATGCCCACCCAGACCAATGTCTCTCCCTAATTCCTATCATCTTTCCGGCTCTACAAAGGTCTCGTTAGACCAAAAGTTCCTAACTCCACAAAAAATGTTGCCGACATGGAAGACGTAGTCTGGCGCTGGACTGAGTGACATTTTAAGATGATGTGCCTTTTTAAATCGACGTTCATTTTTTAATTAATTGCCGTGTTCCCGCGGTGAAGCACGCTATGCACTACATAATGGCTGAAAATGTGTCGTAACCCACATTTCCTTTGTGCACGACACGGTCGCAAATGACTGAAGCAGGGAAAGCAAGGGGAAAAGAGAGAAAGGAAAATGAGGTGTTACTGAATCTGTCAATGTGTGGCGGGTGATGCCAAATGTCGATCACCGGCCGCAAGGGTGCCCAATCCAGCGCCGGCCTCCAACACCATACGACATGGGTGCCCAATCCAGCGCGGGCCTCCAACACCATACGACCTAACCCGCCCAATCCAGCGCGGGCCTCCAACACCATACGACCTAACCCGCCCAATCCAGCGCGGGCCTCCAACACCATACGACCTAACCCGCCCAATCCAGCGCCGGCCTCCAACACCATACGACCTAACCCACGAAAATTGGGGTTTTGCTTCTTTGGTGCAGAACGTGATCAGTTTTCAGCTACATAAACGTTTTGGATAAACGCTCCTGTCCCAGTAAGTGTTTTGCGTATAAGTTACGTTAAGATTGCATGCCGAAATTCCAACTCATTCATAATATTGCACGAGTTCATGCCGAAATTCCAACTCATTCATGGTTGCGCCCGGAGCTTTTTGAACGCCCCTCCCAGCTATAGTGAGCCTTTGAACTTGTTCTCAGGTAAGGTCACTTGACGTGACCCGGTGACCTGACCTTGAACGAACCGGGTCTGAAAGTTGCACAGCCGCCGTTTTTTTAGATATTCGCCAAAAACCTGAAGAGGAGGTGGGGCGTGAAAACGACCCCCTCCCCCTGCACGGCGCGGGTTAACCCGCGCCCCGCTGGGGGTCCTGGATTTCCACGCCGTGCTGGGGGAGGTGTTTGAACACCCCCCCCCCCCCCTTCTAACTCGGCTCCTAGGCCACGTAGCGATACGCGGAAGGCGGCGTTCGAAAGAGAGCCAAAAACAATGACGAAATCACCTCGGTCACTTTTTTGGTCAGGTCAAAGGTCAGGTCACCACAGGTCATTGAAGGCAAAATTTCGCCGATTTTCAGGTCGAATGTCGACAATTTTCAAGAAGCCAACGCATAACTCGGGAACCAATAGAGCTACAGCGCCGCGGAAAAGCGCATTCGATAGCCCTATTAACTATGAGCAGTCCCATCAGATTTGACCTAACGTCAACGGTTTTGCCTGCAGAGGGCAAAAAACTGCCAAAATAGCCGATCTGTTGGAGTTTTTCTGCAATAACTTTTGACCCAAGTCTTGCACGAGGTTACTTTTACCGGCATCGTGTTCCTCTCGTCAAGACGCATCGAATGAACTATAAATTGACCTTGAAAGGTCAACTTGAAAATTTGACCTCAGGTCAAGGTCATGACCTGACCGAAAATGGTCATGTTGCATATCAGTCGATGCGTATCGTCGACCTGAACACATCTAAGGCATTTTCAACGCTCTAGCGTTGAATTGAGATACCATTCGTGACCTGAGGCTGAGGCATCTCAGGGGCTGAGATGAGCAGGGGTCACGGAGATCATTTTCATGATCAGTGTGTCTATGTTACTTGTAATTCAGTGTCTGGGAGTGTTGATAATTGCTTTCGTCCAAAAAGCGGCGCATTCCAGTTTTCTCCCATTAACCCGCGCCCCACTGGGGGGGCTATTTATAGCCCCCCCCCCTACCGTTTTTCTGCAATAACTTCCAAACCGCTTGACGTATCGACGCCAAACTTTCAGTACCTTCGGCTGCATCAATCTGACACCTTGTGTCAAAATTTGAACTTCGTACCTACCATAGGTCGGCCGGAAATGACGTCAGAGTGACGTCATGTTCGGCCGATTTCGACGCAAAACATTGAACCACAGCAATCGCTCTCAAGAGCTCAGTTTTTAAGCTAGATCCAATTTCTTTGCATGAAAGGACTCAGAATAGACCTCGCTATCAAACTGCTATCTCGGATTTTCGAAATTTTGAAAATTTCGAAAATTTTATATAATAAAATTCAAACTTTATATTTTACATTTTTTCAATTTTCTTTTACTTTTCGAAAAAAACGGAATATATGTGATAGAACGCATTATTATGACTAAATCTAGCAAGTTTTAGCTAAATATCTTCAAAAATGGCCAAGTTATACGCATTATTGCAAAAAATTAACAATTATCAATTTTTCAAATCAATTTTTCAGCACGAATTTGACATCGTACGCCAATAAAAATAGCACCATCGTGTTCCTGAGCTCAAACTGCATCCAATAGACACCTTTTTTGTTGAAAATTTTAATTTCAAAATTTGACCTTTTTTGACCTGAGAGTGACCTGACCTAAGCTAAATTTGACTCAAAATGACCTCGAATGACACAAACGACATCAAATTCGAAATGTTTGGCCTAAATGGACCATAAAACATGCGTCACGTGACCGACGGATGATACAATATTTTCGTGACCTGTGATGACCTGACCTTGACCTGAAAATCAAAGTACAAG
Organism: Amphibalanus amphitrite; assembly: GCF_019059575.1. Lineage (NCBI taxonomy): Eukaryota > Metazoa > Arthropoda > Thecostraca > Balanomorpha > Balanidae > Amphibalanus > Amphibalanus amphitrite. The sequence goes on along the minus strand of NW_024882302.1, from coordinate 204,801 downwards.
TTTGGCACCCTCAGAGTATCTAGAGCATCTGTTCACGAGTGTGTGACCCAAAAATGAGCCTGATCTGACTTGTAAGACGGCGGCCAGAGCCCAAAACGTGAAGAAGCCAAAATGCTAATAATTTTTACTTTGACCTGACCTGTGACGTCATCGGTGACCACGAGGTCAATGAACTTAGGTTTCGCTCGACAGTTTTTCCGGGGCTATCAGACGCCGTTTGAATTTTGACGATCGGCCCAGTAGTTTCGGAGTTAGGAGGGGGGGGGGCTATGAATAGCCCCCCCCCCTCCCCCCAGTAGGGCGTGTTATACACAGACCCCAGTGAGGCGCGGGTTAATTTATAATGGGAGGTCGCAAAAATGACCTGACCTTAGGTCATCGATATCAAAATTCTGAGACATACGTTTTGTACATGCTATTGCTCTTAGCAATCGCTGAAAGTTTCAAAGTGATCGGTCACTCGGTGTAGCTATGGCAGACATTGAAACTTTTTATGAGGTGAGGTCACTTCAAGTGACCTGGTGACCTGACCTTGAATGACTGGTTTCAAATTTTAACAACATGTGTAGAATTGATGCATGATTAGTTGTTGCCGTTTTTTGAGATATTCGCGAAAAACCACGGGGGGAGTGGGGGGGGGGGGGGCAGGACCGGCCGGGCGCCGTCATGTCAGTGCGCTGTAGTTACAGTAGTTACGCTGCAGTTATAGGAGCCAGGCGGAGGAGATGCATTGGAGGGATCTCTGCAAGTGCAGTCTGCAACGCTATCGAGTTTCAAATTCGGATAAAGCGCGTGCATCACGGGGCATGATCCATCCACCATCTCCAATAGCAGATGAATGTTCTGTCTCGGTTTCGCCTGGATAACGCGTTGCGCCGACAACGCATGGTGATGGTATCCTGGTAGTATGAATCGGCGGCGGTAGTATGAATCGGCGGGGTTTTCCCCAGACCAGCGGAAAACCCCACCGGGCGGGCCACCGGTCGTAGCTGCATCGGGCACATCGCGCATGGTTACACCGTGTCCGCAGGCCAACGTACCGAGTCCCAGCAGGTCGGCGGCCGCCGAGCTGGCCGGCGCAGGTGCCGGTGTGGGCCGCTCGGCGGGGCCGGCCGCTGGCCGCGGCGCGGTGGGCGGCACCGGCACCGGCTTATTCAGCACTGGCGCCGGCCCTTCCACGCGACCACGGCCCGCCTTCCTGGCGTTGCGGTGTTCCTTGATAGCGGCATCGATCTCGGCGTCCCAGTTGACCTGGCGGCACAGGCACGGAACTCAGCACCGGTGCCCGGGGCACACACTCGCCCACCGCACCGGTGCGCAACCGCACCGGCCGGGCGGCCATTCGTGGTAGGTTTACACACTTTGTAGCAACTTGGTATACTGACCGCATGTGTAGGAGAGAACCGTCTAAGATACCCATGGTACAGGTCTCGTGGGTTTTAGCGGTAGGTTTTACACCTAGAAAATTTAGTGTACTTCAGGCTACATCTCGTCGTCTTAAGCTTCTAGTTCTAAGTGTTGAAGATGCGATTGATTTGTTGGGTAACAATCCGGCCATGATCGTGTAAAATGGCTTCATCGTAGATCGATTAGTTTCTGAGATATAACCGGAAAGGTGAAAGTGCAAAACCTACCGCTTAATCTCGCGAGAGCCGTACCTAAGGATGTTTAAGCTTCTGGAAGGGGCATGGAGCCAAAACCGAGTTTGCCAACATAGGAGACTTCGATAAAAAGGCAGTGATTCAACATGTCGAGGAGCAGTTCCATCTGTTAGAGCACCGCTATCGAGGTTTAAACGACGATTGATGGATGTTTATTTTATCATCTTTCCACCCGTTAACAGGGCAAGGGCCTCGTATAAGAGAATTTCACTGGGGGGGGGGGGGAGGGCAGAGACTCAAGGAGCCAAACCTAGGGTACCCCCAAATCCTGTTTTCTCACCGGACTTAGGCCACTTATTTTTCATCGCAGCCCTGAAACCTGATGAACCTTTTTAACACTAAATAAATAAAAATAGTAGACCACCCGACCCATGCCTCTGCATTAGTTTATAACCCCCTTAGTTTTGGACCCGCTACACCTTTTTAACACGCGCACCGACGGGGGGACGGATATCCGCCCCCCCCCCTGAGGTTTTTTTTGCGAATAGCGGGAAAACCGCGGCGCGTAGCGCCGCGAAATTTGGTACGACTATTCTCTCATCAATTCTACACATGGTGTGCAAGTCTGAACCTCCTAACTTTTAAGGTCAGGTCACCAGGTCACTTTGAATGACCCAACCTCAAGTCACCTTTTTGCAACTTTGCCACCGTGCCAGAGCTACAGTAGATGTCGGAGGCCTTTGAAAGTCGCAGGATCTTATAAGGTCATTAGTAGCTACAATTTGTATATCACGGAATTTTGATGGCGGTGACCTAAGGTCAGGTCAATTTCTCGACCTCCCCATTATAAGTCAATGCACAGTGGCCCTTTTTCAGAATTAGCACGCATTAATTCCCACATTACCTGAAAGTGGTGCAAGACATCACCACGTGATCAAGGACGTATTCCCTGCCAATGCAAAGAGAAGAAAAGAAGCGAACTGCCCAAGGAGATTCGGCCCAACAGCGATAGGCCGCTCAGCCCAAGATTTAGCGCACGTTCGCACGGCTCGCCCGCCGGCCCAGGCCGCTCCGAGCGCAAGTGTGGCGAGCCCGCCAGCCGACCGCGCTGCACTGACCGCCAGGACGCCCCAGGGCGTCACGTGACCGCATCTACAGCTGTTGCCAGCCACCGTTAGTCGGCCCCGGCCGGGCAGCAACTAAGGTCAGCGCGACGCGAACAATATGTACAAACACATAGGCGCTTTTGACGTTAGACCTTAAGCCGACCACGGGACTTGTGCGGGGCTTGGACACCAAACGCGACAAAAAATCGGACAGTTTTCTTGAGCACAGCGTTATGCCTACATGACATTTCAATAAGCACATCTTATGGCAAAAGCCAAGCCACATTTAGGCGCACACCAGGTGACACCAGCTTCGAGCCAGGTCAATGAGCTTAGTCGTATCGAACAGGAGCCACAGCCGCTCGCGGGCTGAACTGGCTCACGTTATCCACCGTAGAAGCAAAATGGCGCAAAATGGCGCGATGCCCTTTGGTGGACATGGTCAGAAGAGATCGGCGATTCGAACGATGTATAATACGACATGTTCCAGAGTGTGCTACTTAACATAAAGCTTCATATGTATGCCGCCATCTCCAGTTAATAATTGTCCTGTTATCGTGTCCACAATATTCGGCAAAAGTGGTCTATTTAAGTTTATACAATGAAAATTGTGGTTTCTAGGGCTTCTACGTAAACTCAGCTTCACAGCCATGCCATTAATTTTTAATATTTTCTCACCGGAAGCCTTACAAATTGATGTTCATCTCACCCTACTTTTTAGGGTCCGCCGGTGGTGTCCGCGCGCCTCTCGACAACCCTCGATTTTGCGGTCAGTTTCACCAAAGATAATTACTTTTTTAGGAGGTAAAAATGGCACCATCGGATAGTTTGAAATGTTTTGCACATTATTAGACTGCTTTTCACTCAAACGAAGAGAAAAAAAAATATTTTGAATTTATGCGTGCTAATTCTGAAAAAGGGCCACTGTGCAATGGGGGAAAAAGCAACTTCCTGTTTTTATCACTAAACGGGTCGGAGTGGCCATCCACCCCCCCCCCCCCCCCGTCGGTACGAAGTTGGCGCAGACCCCGTCGGTGCGAGTGTTCAGTTGGTCATTTGTTTACGATTTCAGCCTCTCATGAATGTTTTACTGTTCGTCGGAGTTAAAAATTAACGACTTATTCCCGTTTACCTACGAATCTTGCTCCCGTTATGGCTATAAGGGAGCCATCACTTATTTGTATGCGCTTCTGCTCTTCTGTTCCTGCAAGGTACAATTAAAACGTTGAAATCAAATATTTTCTGAGAATAATCGAGCGAAATGGACAATTGATGCCCACGAATGACCTGAACATTGAGATTGACCTTATCCTAGCAATTTATTACGAACGCACACCTATATTTTTTTGCGAACCACATCGGTTTCTAATGGGCCCCGCCCGCTTATGAGCGTCAGGTGCCGCGCTCTGATGGCCATTGCCAGCTTCAGGACCCACGTTGGCCTCTGGTAACAAACACTAGTCTTTCCCGTCCACAGAGACGGACCACCGGGCTGAGCTTACGATCACCCAGAATGGGAGCCTGCTTCATTACGATTAGGAGCTACTCTTGCCGCACACCGGTGACCGTCCAGCCACTGCCAGAAGTTCGACGTCGCGTAGTGAGGACGACGATAGGTAGAAACAACAGATTGACGCCCCGAGGACAGAAACAATATGAGAATACGTGAAAGAGAATATGCGGGACACGGAGTTAGGTCGCCTGAAAACCCGAAATGTAACGTATTGCTGAGCGAAAAAAAAAAAGCATGTATCAGGTAAACAAAATAAACACGTGAAAACAGTCAGAGGTAATCGGGTACATCAATGTGCTCACATTGCAGCCATGTTTCGTTTACGCATTTGTTTTTATGTGCACTGACGCCTTGCAGTAAAAATTCGTTTGCCTTTTCGCTTTTGCCGCCCCCCCCCCCCCACTAGTGACATTTTTACCCTGACTGGGGGGGGGGGGCAGGCCGGTGACTGCGGGGGTTTGCCCCCCCCCCCCCGTTAACATGTTGGACGAGACCCTGAACAGGGCAAGAAAATTAATGGAAACACATTGAATTACATTTTTGGAAATTCATGTCACCGAAAATAGCCGAGATAAACGCATGACGATACATTTCAATATCAATAACGTTTGTTGTCCAAGTGAAAGCAACATATGGAATGGGGAGCTATACAATTTGTCCCCGGTGCCCACCCTGACCCAACCACTCTCCCCGCGCCTAGTGCCGACCGAGACAGAAGCAAACATCCAGCTAAGTTATCATAAAGGTGAGAGTCACCGAAATGCTATCCCCTCCGCAGTCCTGCCAGGGTTCCGTACCTAGTCGGAGCTGTAGTCGGTCGGAGTCGACAGTTCTGACCACTCAGTCAGAGTCAATTTTGAAAGCCAGAGTCGGAGTCGGAGTCACCAAAAATCCATTACCTCCGCAGACCTGCTTTGGCTGTGGAGTCATGTACATCATTCGATGCGCCTTGACGAGCTGGACACAATGAGACCATCCGCGCGGCTGTATCTTGTTCCTGTACGGAGTTATTGGCAAGAAACTTTGGTGAAATTGATGACGTCATATGACCTTACAGCTGCCCAACAGCAAAACAGACCTCAAGGTAGTGAAAGTTGATCGTATATGAAGTCATGTATGGTTTATAGGGCCATTCTGACCCATTTTAGTGGTAAAAACAGGGAGTTGATTTTCCCCCCATTGACTTACCTATAATGGGGAGGTGTAGAAATTGACCTGACCTTAGGTCATCGATATCAAAATTCCGAGACATACAAATCGTAGCTACTAATGACCTTATAACATCCTGCGACTTTCAAAGGCTTCCGACATCTGCTGTAGCTCTGGCACGGTGACAAAGTTGCAAAAAAGTGACTTGAGGGGTCATTCAAAGTGACCTGGTGACCTGACCTTAAAAGTTAGGAGGTTCAAACTTGCACGCCATGTGTAAAATTGATGAGAGAATAGTCGTACCAAATTTCGTAGCGCCGCGGTTTTCCCGCTATCTACGAAAAATCTCAGGGGGGGGGGCGGATATCCGCCCCCCGTCGGTGCGCGGGTTAAAAGGGTAGGGTGGGGTAATTTGAACATGTGGGGCAATTTGAACATAGTGTGAATAACACACAATTACGGAAAATCCATAAGTGGCATGACAATAAGACCAATGAGAGAAATTATCGTAACTAAAAGGGCTATCATATGAACGGGGTTTGAAGTTTCAGGGAATGAAGATGTTGACGCACAGTGTAAAAAAATCAATTTCGCAAGGATAAACGCTTAACAACACGTCATTGCAACTTCATTACAGCGCAAAATCTTGCATTGCTAGCGCCTAATACGCAACGGCTTTTGTTGTACAATGACCTAATCAGTGCCTTCAATCCACGAAATTTGCTTTTGAACCCTGTTTTTAAAAATGGCAAAATAACTTTTAGCGTGGGGTAATTTGAACATAGTGTGAGGATTTCAATGAAGACAGGGATAGCTCCGAAAAAAAAACGCTCCCAGTTTTTTTTGCCAATATTTTCGTCCCAAAGCAATAGCAGATAAGTGATGCCAGTTTTAGATAATTTACGTCTAATATCCGTCTATTAAACGGCATTTTCGTTGGTTTTCCGTCCAAAAATGTTAAACTCAACTATTTGTCCAAATATGTCCGAAAATTATGCAGCTATCAACACTCAAAACCGTCATTTATATTGCTTATCATGTAATTTTACCAGCCGAAAAGTGTTCATTATATTGAGAGCTTAACAAGCTTTCCATTCGCCAATCAATGCTACGCACGATTACTTGATAAAAATGCTTAAGTGTGGCAGGCCATCGCCCAATGTTGTCCAGACTGCTACACCTTTGTGCAATCAATTCCGAATTGGACATTATAAAGAATCGGAATTCCGAATGTCTAGGTTCCGATTGGCACCACTATAACAGATGAAGTAAGGTTTGGTAGAGTTTTTATCGAACGGAGATGATAGACGTTCTGTTAATTGAAGAGAGGCGAATTCTGTCAACTGACCGGTGTGCAGCGTGCAGAATGCAGATATTGATACTCTGCAAGTGTTATTTTTGTTGTTGTGTTGATTTTTCAAATGAAGGTATGTTTAGAATTGCTCTGCCTATTCGTTTATGGGTCAAACAACATCGGTGCTGGCGAGACTATCGTTTCTATGGCAGGTAAAGGTAGTATGTTCAAATTACCCCACGGTGGGGCAATTTGAACACACCGTGACTTGGTGGAGAAGTGATGCTATGCTATTCAAGGTATGCTCGGCTCGACCAAAAATGAGGCTTGCATGGTAAAAGCAAGTGACACATGCGCTACTGAAACAGTTTTTCTTCATCCAGGGTTGAGCTGGAATTTGGTACAACGGAGAAGACGTAAAAATATGTTCAAATTACCCCACACTACCCTAAGCAATGCCTAAATTAAATGAGTGGTGTCGATTTTAATAGCAACATGACGAATCTAAATGTATCTTGCGCACTTGTGGCTGTGCCTAAGGCTGGCATGTTAAATGGCAAATCGTGCATGTGACCTATGCTCGGTAGTGTGGTGCTGGTGAGTGCCGGCTGGGACGCACCTTGGGCAGCGGCGGCGGCACCCACTCGCGCGCCGTGTACTTGTTGTGCTCGTACTTGGCCCGGATGAACGCCTCCAGCGCCGAGTCCGTCTGCGGCCGCCGGAAGTTGTCCGGCAAGTTGGCCTCGTACACGGCTCGTGCCCGGCTGTTGCCCATCTGCTGCAGCGCCTGCCGGTCGCACAGCGGCAGGGTAGACGGACAAATCGCAGGGTGTCAGATTACAAGCATGGCCTATGTGCACGCGTCTGGTTAGCAGAAGGGTCGGCTCGCACGGCCGGGCAGGAGAGGAAGCCGCAGCGAGGGTTCATACTATTCGAGAACATAGGTGGCGGAACAACTTGGGGCAAGATGGGGGGGGGGGGGGGGGCACCGGCTCAGCCTCAAGGAGCCAAAATATAGGGTAGGGGAACTTTTGGTATTATCGGACGGGTAACTTCAAGTCATCATAACATGGAGGTTATCATTTTTATTTAACTTGGAGCCATTTACTACCGTAAAGTGGGGCTATTTGAAACGGATTTTACAGTTTTTGGCCTCTCCCTTGAAGACGGTTCATATTTCTTATAGCATGTAAGTTGCAAAAATGTAGTTCTCCTTCTCTGTGAGCTCTTTCATATAGGTGCATTTTTGTTCAGCTAGTAATAATGATTAAGGCTATTTTTTAGTTAAAGCCTGTCTCAAATAGCCCCATAGGGTGGAGCTATTTGAGACAGTTTTAGTTGGAAAGAAAATGAAGAAAATCGGTCACGCTAGAGATAATTTTTTACACGCCACGCAATTGGAAATCAAATTTTGATAACTTTGGCAGATATTGTTTGTGCAAAGACTGTTATATGTCCTTTATATTCAATCTTTTCCTTTTCCGTAGGACACTTCAATTCGGTAGAGTATAAAATTCCATCACCATATGCTAAGGTTATCATAATATGATGTGACCCTAAACTTTCAAAATGACAGGATGATCATCAAGGACTATTTTAAAGTTGACGACAGTAAAATTTTGAAAGTATTTTTTGTATATAGCCCTGGTGACGTGAAAACAGATATACCGAAAGTCGGTGGGCTATTTAAGACAGGCTTGCTACCTTATGAAACACACCGTAATGAATCAAACAAGGCAAAAGGTTTCCAAAAACATTTAGGTGAATGGTCTGCATGATTATTTGTTCCATTGTGCAGGGTGTCTCAAAAGTTAGTTGACACATTTCCCATGCCAATAAAGCATATAAGAACCGGCCAAAAATCTAATGTTTTGGTGTCTGTGTGTACACTAAACAAATATGCATGCTTTGACAACTGATTCGGAGGGTTGAAAACCAAACCCTTTGCTGTATCTCCAAAAATATTTGCCCATACCGATTTTCGTCGCTCCGTCGGCTGCCGGAGGCTGATAAAAGGTCACCAGCTTTCAAGCTCTTGTAGGGGAATCCCCTGCAGTTTCTGCGTCGGATTTAGGTTTGACGAGCTCCCCGGCAACATCCGCTTCTCCCTAAAAGCCGACAGCTTGCATCGACACCATCCGTGAGTATTTTGTAGGTTTTCTCTGGCGCCAACTCCTTCATGAATGACTGGCGCCGACCTCTCAAGCACCATTTTCCTTTTCAAAACAACCCCATTCCTGAACAAATGGGAAGTGCCAGGGGCAAATTTTTCGCAGCATATCATAGCAGAATGTCGCGGCCATCTGTTTCTTAGACACATTTGGCAAATTTTGCAAATCCCAAATGCGCGTCAACTAAGATCAGTTTGACGAAAAGCAACATTTCTCTCAATAGCTCAAAAGCTATGCATCCTGGCCACATGAGCTCAAGGTGGCCATTATTGGCGCGAAGGAAAACAAAGGTGCGCGCATAAAGCAGCAGATAACTGCAGCGGTTCAGCCGGGAAGGCTGGTGGGCCGTTTTGCCTCGCTGGGCCGTCTTAACCCACCTTCCCCTATTTTGCAACACCATACAACCTATTATTTTCAAACTTCATATCCAGATCAGAATCCAATACAGTAGCATCCGCTTCATAAATCCTTGGATAATAAATAAATCCAGCCACTTATTGTGGCCGCTTGAGCTGTTCACGGATTTTCTCCATGGATACCAATAGTTAACAAATCCGCTTAATAAAAGCACGCACTCCTCTTAATTAACCCTCGCCCGCTGGGGGGGGGGCAATTTGACCCCCCCCCCCTCTGGTTTTCCTAAATAGCAAGAAAACGGCGGCGCGCAGCGCCGCCAAATTTTCAGTACCTTTCCGGGCATCAATTTGACACCTTCACATCAAATTTCAAGTCTTAGGTCACCTTAGGTCAGGAGTTATTGAGGTCAAACTGAGGTCATGTTCGAGCAAAAATGAGCAAAAAACATGAAATCGTGAAACGCTCACAAAAGCTACAGTTACCAAGCAATTTCAAAGTTCTTTATATGGTTATGTAGACAAAAATAGCGCTACAAAACTGCTATCTCGGATTTTCAAAATTTTTCGATTTTGACCCCAAAAATAAAAAAAAAATGATTTTTTTAGCAAAACTCAAAAAAAATCCATAAATTTTCCGAATATCGAAAAAACGGATTGTATGTGATAGTCCCTGCGCTCTTTTATATACATACCAAATTTTAGATCGATATCTCCTTTTTTGGCCAAGTCATAGCGAAAAAACTGTACGAAATTGATGACGTCATATTTAACTCAATTTTTAGCAATTCTAGACCACGTAGCGCAAAACAAAAACCACCATTGAACTCCCCGTGACGAGCTGCATCGAATCGATACCCATTTTATGCATAAATATCAACTTTGAAATTTGACCTAATTTGACCTGACCTTGACCTGACCTTGAATTGACCTTCACCGAAACATAATCTAAACTGACCCTAAAGACTGCCTGACCCACATAATCGTATTTGGCATATAAAATGGACCATAAAATCACACATATGATATTCACATGATATTTTCATAATGTGACCCTCAGTGACCTAACCTCTGTGACCTGACCTGGTATCAGTGACATCAACTAGCAAAATATGTTTGAAGAACATTTCCCCATCGATGATTTTCAATGAAATGCATTTTACTCGATTTTACAACGCATTTCTTGAAATGCCTGTAAACGGTGAAAATTCGACATTTAACCTGACCTGTGACGTCATCGGTTCGAACTAGGTCAACGAAATTGGGTCACAAGGTAGTTCCCTGATGGGGCTATCCAACACCGTTTACCGCTTGTCGCTATGTTGCGTGGTTCTCGAGATCTTGGTGGGGGCAAATTGACCCCCCACCCCCACCCCCAGCAGGGCGCGTTGGTCGGCAGACCCCAGCGGGGGCGGGTTAAGCCAATTGGGAGTTTCGAAGTCCGCAGTGACGTCTCCCCACTCGAAATGTGGCATCCAAACCGCTCCCAAAGAACCGCTCTGGTGCAGCGGTCTGCAGCAATCGAAGTTCTAAAAACGGAAGTTCAGGGCTATAAAGAGCGCAATCAGCATGCACCTCAAAGAAATGTTCCTGGCAAAGCAGGCACGCTCGGCTGTTCCGTGTTGATATAGAAGGCGTGACGGGGAGTGATGGTGCATGGATGGATATGTTGACTTGATCGCTGTGACAGCTGGGGCATTCCACGATAGACCGTACCAGGCCCGTCACCCTCATCTATCAGATTTTAATGAAAATCGGTTCTAGGGGTAATCATAGGCCCCAAAGACGCCTGGCAAAATATCACACTTCTCAGATCAAAACTTTTTGAGTTATATTGCATTACATTTTTTAACTTCGGTTTATAACGGTGAGTTTGATGGCCTATAACTCAAGAACGGGTTAAGCAACCAACAAACGGTGAACACACACAGCTTGCGATGAATCAATGATAAATATTACTTTTTAAAAATTCCAAAGAAAAATTTTCTTTGTTGAACAAAAATCTTAATCTTTTTTCATTTGCCTCTAATGACTTTTGGGACCAAAATTTTTCACATTTCTATTTTTTTTCAAAATAACCTTCATGTCATTGCAAATCGACATGCAAAAAATTAGAAAGGTGTTCTTTCTATAAGTTACTCATTTTTCCGCAACCAAAATGGGTTTCGAGGGGGTTAATACGACCCCAGCACGCCGTTTCGCTTCTAATAGAGCTAGAGCCTCGCGGAAAAAACGTGCGTGTGTGCCGTTACAAGTTGCAGCGATTGGTAACCGATTTTAAGGTCTCAGGTTAACCGGTAGCGTCTGAGGTCAGGTCAAGTGACTGAAGTTTTGGGTTCGGTTTTTTAGTAAATAACTTCGCAAAAAAATTGCCACAGAGCCGCGATTTTGGCATCATTGTGTTCGCCTAGCTCAGGTCCGTCGAATGATATGCTTTTTGTTTGGGTGAGGTCAACTTAAGTAGTTGATCTCGGGTCAAGGTCAGGTCAGAGCCCCTCAGGTCACAAAGCTGGGCAAAGGATATCATATGGCATATCATTCGATTCGGAAGATCGTTCCGGGTCTATTGGTGGCTTTCCCGACTCTCTAGCTCAATTTGATCGGGAGTTATTGACGAAAAACTCGCACGACCGTAGTGACGTCATAAATGACGTCACGCAAGGTTAGCAATGCAAAAGTGAAGCATTGGACATTGCAAAGAGTACGTGAAATCACGATACCATGTACGTGAGATAGTTTCAGATCATTCTCGGCGCCAAAATAACAGCTTTTTATATTTCCCCATTGACTTATAACAGTGATGTTACGTGACCGGCCTGACCTTATGTGACCTTTAAAGATTCCCAGATACACAAGTAGTGAGACCTCTGGAGGACACCATATATGCGTCCTGTAACTTCCATCTCGGACACCTGTGGTCATTGGCGTCCAAAACAATGACAGAACCAAACAGCCTTTTTCACTCCCGCGCTTATAGGAAAGAGGGTTGGATGAACCCTCTTTTCATTTTTTTTTTCAGATGACTCGGACCTCAATTGAAATATCAGTAACCCGTGATGTCACTAGGTAGCTTAACCACGCCATTTGTAAGCTCCCCTCCCGAAATCACTATTCGAGACCGTTATCGTGAGGCAAAATAAATACATTTATAGAAAGAACACCTTCCTAATTTTTTGCATACTTCTTAACAATGAGCCAAATATTTTTTTAATGAAAACAAAAATTCAAAAAAAATTGGTCCCAAAGTCCAAAAAATACAAATGAAGGAAAACTCGATATGTCATATATCAAAAAAGCGTAATTTTCAAAATTTCAAAAATACATATTAATCTCTGTTTCATTGCAAGTTCAATGCTATATAACATTTGGCATTTGAATAATCCGTCTTCGAGTTACAGCCCGCCAAACTTAGCGCTGCAAAGCAAGATCCAAAAAATGTTATACACCATAACTCAAAAAATACTTATCGGATAAGCCTGAAATTGTTACAGGTGGATTCAGAGCCCCTGATTACCCCTGAGACCGATTCTCGTCAAAATCTGAGAGATGAAGGTGTCAAATTGAAAAAAGTGGTACGATCTATCGTGAATGCCCCAGCTGTGCAGTGTGCGCTGGTCACTTTCAGGGGCATTTCTACGGTCGCAGGTTTGGGGGATGTCCAACCCTGAAACGCACGCATTTATAAATTAGGCTGCATTACGAAAGTCAAATAATTGGGGTCCAGACCCCCGCAACCCCACCGATGGCGGAGCCCCTGGTCACTTTGATTGGAAAAAGTGAGGCCGTGAGGAATGCTAGCCTATACGTTGTATTGCAGGGGAACGGAACGTGCAGCTTCAATACATGCCTATTTAACCCTATTAGTGGCAGGCTCCTGGCTACCCCATATTAGTGGCATGGGGGGGGCTGTTTACGACCCCCCCTTGATATCTCGAGATCTAACCGGCCGATTTTCAAAATTCAAACGGCATTCGATTTGGCTCAACGAGATCTACATTTCTAAAAAAAAAAAAAAATTAAAAAATGTCAATAGGGGGGGGGTAGAGGGGGGTAAAAATGGGCAAATTGCAGATACATTTTAGACTGTTTATCACGGCCAGGTTTCTGAACCAATCTTAACGCAACTTTTGCCGATCGATAGAGAATGAACCAGGAATTCACATGGATCCTAAAAATATGCATTTTCAAAAATCATAGGCGGATACAGATCATTGAGATTGGGGGTACACAAAAAGTATAGTAAATAAGGTTTTTGTTGGTACTGTTTCTAAAAAGGGTGGCAATGGTCTTGTTATGTTACAATTTTCTTATGAGAGAACGACTAAAATTGTATTGGTCATGCATAGGCGGTGTCAGGGCACCTATGTTGGGAGGTAAAAAATAACCCCCCTTTTTGGACGCCTGGATCCGCCTATTATAGCAAAAACGTGTCAAAAGAGGATGCACAATAACTTGTATATGTTATCACATGATACCTTTCATTCACTGTTCGTAAAACTGGTGCAGCATCGTGATCTTCGCCCAAATGACTCGCTTCACGAATAGGACCCCCAATTCCCAGTGCTCTGGAGCCGCCCCTGGTAAAGTTATGAAGTTGAAATTTTCAGGGAATGTGCCCAATTTAGTTTTAGGAAAGTCAGAAAATTTCAGCATCGTAGCTTCAGCGGTTTCGGAGATATTCCCGAAAAACCTGAGGGGTGGATAAAAACAACCCCCCCTGCCACTAATAGGGTTAATGAAAATAATTGACTCCGGTTAATAAAGCCACCGCTTAATAAATCCGAAACACCTTCCCACCAAGGTGGAATCATTAACCCGCGCCCGACTGGGAGTCCTGGATTTCCACGCCCTGCTGGTGGGGGGTGGGGGGTTAAACACCCCCCCCCCCCTTCTAACTCGGCTCCTGGGCCGCGTAGCGATACGGGAAAGGCGGCGTTCGAAAGAGCGTCAAAAATAAGGAAGAAATAACTTCAGTCACTCTTTTGGTCAGGACAAAGGTCTGGTCACCAGAGGTCATTGAAGGCCAAAATTCGCCGATTTGTAGGTCAGATGTCGACTACTTTCAACAAATCGACGAACAGCTCGTAAACTAATAAAGGTTCAGCGCCGCGGAAAAGCGCATTTGGTAGCCCTATTAGCGTTCTTTCTGAGTAATTCTCTCAGATTTGACCTACCGTCAACGGTTTTGCCTGCAGGGGGCAAAACTGCCAAAATAGCCGATTTTTCGGAAACCGTTTTTCTGCAATAACTTTTGACTCAAACCTTGCACGAACTTTATTTTATCAGCATCGTGTTCCTCTCGCCAAGACGCGTGGAATAAACCATCACTTGACCTTGACACGTCAATTTGAAAATTTGACCTCAGGTCAAGGTCGTGACCTGACCGGTAAGGGTCAAGTTGCATATCAGTCGATCCGTATCGTCAAGCCAAACACAACTAAGGTGTTTTCATCGCTCTAGCATGCCTCTATCAAAAGTTATTCGCGAAAAAAAACAGATACCATTAACCATTGGTGACCTGAGATGACCTCAGGGGCATAAAAAGGGGTCACGGTTGCCATTTTCATGTTCAGTGTGTCAAAAATATCAGTAATTCAGCGTTATAGAGTGTTTTAAATGATTTCCGTCTAAAAAGGAGACTTTCAATTTTCTCCCATTGTCTTATAATGGGGAAGTCGCAAAATTGACCTGACCTTAGGTCATCGATGTCAAAATTCCAAGATAAACATCTTATACATATTGCTGCTCTTATCAATCTCTGAAAGTTTCAAAGCGATCGGTCACTCGGTGTAGCTTTGGCAGATAGGTATTGAAACTTTTTATGTAGTGAGGTCACTTGACCTGACCTGGTGACCTGATCTTAAGCGACCTGGGTCTGAAATTTTTACAACACATGTAGAAAAGATGTATGATAAGGTGTACCAAAAACGGCGCCACCGTTTTGTAGATATTCGCGAAAAACCACAGGGGGTGTTCAACCCCCCCCCACACACACACACACACACACAGCAGGACGCGGGTTAAGCGGATTCCACTGTACCAGTATTACACTGATTACGTCAGTGCCCAACCAATCGCAAAAAAAAATAGAAGAGGACGTAAAAGGCCGCCTCCGCTGGCGCACCGGCGGGTTAGCCGGGCACGGGGCAGCTGGCGGCGACTCACCACGGCCTGCTCCGGCTTCCACGTGTCCAGGTTGACCGACTTCACCTTGGAGATGTGCACGCCCAGGTTGCGGTGGATGCCGGCGCAGCGGATGCAGAGGAAGACGCCCAGATTCCAGGAAGCCCACCGCGGACCTGAGCAGGGGCAGCGCACGCGCGCCGTCACACGTCAGAGCGCCATGTGCGAGGTGCAATGAAAAAAATAAGGTCATTTATAACCCGCGCCCCATTGGACAATTACCGGACCCTGGCAACCGTTGTGGCCTTTTGGTCCCTCCACCCCCTCAGATCTTCGAAAATTAACGACTGATTTTCAAAATCCAGACGGTATTTTTCAGCCACGCACATGAACTGTCAGTTAAGCTGTAATTTTTTTTCTTCAGGTCACTAATGACGTCAGAGGTCAGGTCAAAGTAAGCGCTATTTAAGTGACCATCCCACCTTCACATGAGTTGCGAGTTGAGATTGTTATGGTTTTACATAATGGTTCGATAGCAAATTAATTATCGTCGGGATTCCGCCGCCCCAGACGCACACGCGACTCCCGATGTGAACTGTATTGAGCTCGGCCGTGAACTGAGACACATTACAAAAGGACGCCGGAAACCGCGCGCCGGTACAGCCTACCTATCAGGCGCCGGCCGGCGGCCGGCAAACAGCTGATTGCGCCGGCTCAGTAGCACGCACCACAACACCTCCCCCCAGACGTGGGGGAGACAACACGTCTCAAGAACAAAAACGTTGCCTCCGACAAACACAAGTGCACCAACGCGTGCCAGCGCACGATGGCTACACAAACTCATACACTGGGTCCGACCAGGTCACAGTCAGCCTCTTAGGCTGTCGACGAAGTCGTTTGTTGCGCCTCACAGAGGCGTCAGGCGCGGGGGTCGCTGCGCCAGGGCGACTGCGGGGGACTTTGTTAGCGACTGGGGTCCCGCTGTCGGCGGTCCTGGTTCGGGCGCTGGCCCGGCCGCTGTTGCCGTCTTCGGTGATGGCGTCTCGGCTGCCATCGGGTGACGTGGTCACCGTCGGCCGCAGCGGGGCGGAGGTATCGTCGATTCCGCCAGTAGGTGCGGCCGCTTGGCAGGCGGGCCAGGTAGTCTCGTCGGCTTCCGATGCCAACGACGACGCCTGTCCGGTCCCACAAACCAGTCTTTGGATGTTGCAGGAGAATCTGTGGACCGATGCGCAGAGGTCTCAGCGAGCGGGCGCTCGCGTCGTAGCGTTCCGCAGTCTGGGACTTCAGAGCGGCTGCTCTCTCATCACACACTCCTCCGCCGCGCGCTGCCACACCTCGGCAAACGCTCGGTGGTGAGCTGGCACGGTAGAGCGCAGCGGGTGACCGTACAGTGTCTGGGCAGGGGAGCGACCATCGGCCCGAGGCGCGTTCCGCAGCTCCAAGAGGCCGTGCGCGAACGCGTCGCTGTCCAGGTTACCTCGGTCGCTGACCTTCTGCACGAGCCTGTTTACTGCCTTCACTGGAGACTCCGCATGTCCGTTCGACTGAGGAAAATGCGGAGTGGAGATCACGTGGTCACTCCCCACCGTCGCAGGAAGTCGCGGGTGTGACGGGCTGCGAACTGCGGCCCTCCGTCCGTTCGCAGAGTCTTGGGTGCCCCAGTGGCCGCGAAGGCGACCCTCAGGCTGGACACCAGGTCCTTCACCGACGTCTCTCCAGAGCAATGAAAGACGAACAGCCATCCAGAGAGGCGGTCTACGTATACAAGATACGTGCGACCAGCCCACGAAAAGTAGTCCGCTGAGACGGCCTCGAAGACTTGAGTCGGTACCGCCTCGGAGACTAGCGGTTCCTTTTGCTGGCTTGGGAGAAAGATCTGGCAGGACTTGCACGCTCTGACGAAGTTGGCGATGTCCTGGTCAAGCCCGGGCCAGTAGACAACTTGTTTAGCCCGACGCTTGGTGCGCTCCACACCTTGATGGCTGGCGTGAAGCCGCTCGAGCGTCTCCCGACGCAGACTCTCAGGAATCAGGAGTCGCTGCCCGCATACCAACAGGCTGCCGTCCACGGCGAGACGGTCTCTCGCTGTCCAGTAGGGCCGCAGCGTCGGCTCCAGCTGCGACTTGTGGTCTGGAAAGCCAGCCAAGACCACGTCTTGGCCAAGACCACGTCGACCACCACGAGGGCGCCGAGCTCTGCATCACGCTCAGACGCCGCCCGGACCCTCTGCAGAGTAGCGTCCGGGAACAGTGAGTCTTCCTCGGTCGGATCAGCCGTGGCGATCCTGGCGATCAGGCTTGCGATCTGGTGGGCTTCCTCCTTCTCCGCCTCTTCGTCGTCTGGAGTCGGAGTATCCACCGGAGCCCGGGAGAGCGCATCCGGGATCGCGCGCAGTTTCCCTTGCCGCCACACAGCGACGAAGTTGAACGGCGTGAGACGTTGCCGTAGTCGTTGCAGTCGCGGGTTGTCGATGTCGATGAGGCTCTTGGAGTTCAGCACTGGAACGAGCGGTCGGTGGTCTGTGACCACCTCGAACTGCTGCATGCCCGAGAGGTACAGGTCTCGCGGGTTTTAGCGGTAGGTTTTGCACCTAGAAAATTTAGTGTACTTCAGGCTATATCTTCGTCGTCTTAAGCTTTTAAATGTTGAAGATGCGATCGACTTGTTGGGTAACAAGCCGGCCATGATCGTGCAAAATGGCTTCATCGTAGATCGATTAGTTTCTGAGATATTACCGGAAACGTAAAAGTGCAAAACCTACCGCTCAATCTCTCGAGACCTGTACATGCTGCACTTCCGACAAGCCCATGAAACTGCCAGCATCTCAATCTCGCAGACGGCGTAGCGGGACTCCACATCGGTCAGAAAACCAGACCCACACTGAATCAGTTTCCATCGTCCATCTGCATCCTGTTGCCGCAGACAGAAACCCAGCCCTCGCAGGCGAGCGGCGTCGGTCTCCAGGACTGTCCGGCGCCGCGGGTCAAAGAAGTCGAGAACTGGTGGCGAGACCAGTGCCTTCTTCACGTCACCGAAGGCTTTGGAGTGCAGCAGCGTCCACACTCACTCGTTCTTCGGTCGAAGGAAGTGTCTCAGATGCTCGGCGGCGGCCTAGACGTCTGGTGAGAAGTCACCCAGCTGGTTCACGAGACCGAGAAACGATCCGAGGTCCGTGAGGCACGCCGGCTGCAGAAACTCCGCGATGGCTCGCACCCTCTTGTTGTCTGCGGTGTTGCCTATCTGGTCGATCTTGAATCCACAGAACCCCACCTCATTCCCGGCGAAGGAACACTTATCTGGGTTCAGTGTCATCCCGTGGTCATCGCATCTCTGCATGATGCTATTCCATACGTTCCATACGTGCTCCAGGTGAACTGAGTAGCTCGAGTCGTACGCCAGAATATCGTCTACGACTTTGCATGTCTGAGAGATGTCACCGAGAGCAGCGTCGCCTCTTCGGTTGTACTCGTCTCCTGACGAGATCAGATCCATGACGGCACGTTTGTAGCGGAAACGGCCCCATGGCATGATGAAGCACGTCTTGTCTTGGTCCTCCTCGCTGATGGGGATCTGGTGG
Source organism: Amphibalanus amphitrite (assembly GCF_019059575.1). NCBI lineage: Eukaryota > Metazoa > Arthropoda > Thecostraca > Balanomorpha > Balanidae > Amphibalanus > Amphibalanus amphitrite. Next base: position 185,911 of record NW_024882302.1, on the reverse strand, counting down.
TAGCCAGACCTGCTATCCAGCTTCGTGTAGAAGTTTGCACCACTGCCGATCGAAGCCACAGCGTCGTGCTGCGACCTGACTGGGTACGCTGGCCTCATGACGAATCGATTCAGCTTGGTGAGGTCGACCGTCAGACGGCAGCCAGAGACCGTGCCGTCCGGCGACCGCTTCGCCACCGGCACGATGGGGTGGCACCACTCGGTCGGATGCTACACCGGCTCGATCACGTCACTCTCCAGCAGCTCATTCAGCTGGCGCCGAATGTCGTCACGCCAGCAGAACAGTACACTGCGAGCTGTGGAGACGGCAACTGGTGTGGCGTCTTCAGTCAATTCGATGGCCATTGAGCCTCCGGACATCTTGCGCAACTTCGAGGTGACGTCAAACACTCGTGGGAAGGCTTCCTTCATCGCTGAGAAGTGCTTCCGCCCTTCTTCAGCCGATGGCACGCCTCTGCTTTCGAACAGCGTCGTGCCATGGCAGTAGCGAGCTGTGCAGCTTCGACGGCTATCGTCCTCTTGATGCTTCCCAGCTGCAGTGCGACTTGGCAACCTCCCAGGCAGGGCAGTTCTCGTTCGTCAGCTGCGAACAGGCTTCCAGAGGGCGGCGTCAGCTTCTTGACGTTGATGCCCATCTACTTCGCTGCCTCCAGAGAGATTACAGACACCTCAGCGCCTGTATCTGGCGTCCATGTCGTTTGTTGCCTGCGACCATCACTCCGATGCAGCAGAATCTGGATCTGCGGAGCACGCGTCGTGTGCAGGCCTTGGATCATGCAGTATCGGTGCTCCTGGTCCACTATTTGTCTGGCAGGTGCAGATGCCACTCGCGTCTGCATCGTGATGAGCGACACGCGTCTGCCTCTATCAGACCTCCGCTGGGTCCGGTCCGTGCTCGCCGGCGGAGCGCGCGAGTGACTGGCGCTGCGACTGCGGCAGACAGACGCGAAGTGGCTTACCTTGCCACGAGCTCGGCAGGTCTTCTTGACGGCCCTGCAGTCGCTGGCGCTACGGTGAACTTCGCCACCGCAGCCGGGGCACATCTTCTCTGTCGACCGGTCTCTCGGGCGACCGCGGCTGCGCTGGTACTGAGAGACCCTCGCCAGGGTCGAGCCAGCTGGTTCACGAATGGCTGAGCTGTTGGAGGCGGCATTCTCTGACGCTCAGGCGATATCCACTGCCTTCTGAAGCGTGAGATCCGGCTCTTCCAACATTCTGAGGCGTGCTTCTTCGTCTCGCGTGCCGACAACGACTCGATCTCTGAACCTGTTGTCCTGGCAGTGGTGACAGAAATCACAGAACGATGCAATCCCCTTCAATCCACAGAGAAAATCGTTCACTGTTTCGCGCCCGCTTCCTGTACTCAAAAAGTAAATTATACAGACCACGCCATGTTATGGTTTTACATTTAAGTCTATGTTAATAATGGTTCGATAGCACATTAATTATCGTCGCGATTCGTCCGCCCCAGACGCACACGCGACTCCCGATGTGAACTGTATTGAGCTCGGCCGTGAACTGCGCCGTATTACAAAAGGACGCCGGAAACCGCGCGCCGGTACAGCCTACCTATCAGGCGCCGGCCGGCGGCCGGCAAACAGCTGATTGCGCCGGCTCAGCAGCAGGCATCACAACAGAGATTGCTAAATTGGGGTACCTGGCTTGCAATTACAGTGGATTCACATGCGGAACTTTATATACTGTGGGGGGTGTAGCTACAACCCCAACTTTTAAAAGTACAACCCCAATGGCAAAACTACAACCCCAACATTGGAAAATTAAGAATCAGCCTAAAACACATGAAAATGAACAAAATATGTATCATACAGAAGCAGATAATTGAGATGTATCAAGAAAGTGAAGATATCAATAAATTAGGACATCTTTTTGAATCCCAGATGCTAAAAACATTGAAAGTGCTCTGTTAAGAACATATTATTCCACTGAGCATGATATGAAAGTTAATCACTGCACACTTCTTAAGCATACTAAGTGAATCATATTGAAAGTGTTCCAAAAAATCTTAACATGTAACATGAAAGTGTGAAGCAAACAAATCATAACATTCATCATACTTTTGCAGTGGCGGATCCAGCTCAGTTTTTTTGGGGGGGGGACCATAACAACTTATCGATTCTTTCCATGCCTCGTCCATAGGCATAATGTTTAAATTATGCCGTTTGGGAGGGGCAAATGCCCATTTTGCCCCCCCCCCCTGGATCCGCCACTGTACTGTTGGGTTTTCTCACTAAACATTTCATACTTGTGGGCTGTGCTTATCAAATAGATAAGCATATATGAAAAGTTTGACAGACAACAGTAAGCTTCAGAAATAAATTAACCTAACCTAAGCCTCCACCCTATGTAGCATTCTACCACCATAATCTGACCATAATATTGCGTGTCAACGACCACAGAACCACAGAACTTAAGTGAAATATCACTCTGATCGCAATTTTGTCAGTTGGCACAATACCACCAATCAGCACGAATATTTGGCTAAAATGACGACACTTAAAACCAACGTTGACGACCATAACAACCAATCCTGTGCGATAATTAGTGCTGATAATCTTACTGACAGGTTCGCGAACAGAATGCAAACTAAGTCATATGTAAGCCAACGTGACGCATCTGATACAAATGCAAGGTTTTGGCGACGTCTGTCAATTCAGCAGCAACGAATATCAGCCTCACAGCCGCATATTTCGGTGTCTTTCGATTTGGCTGAAAATCGGTATCCAGGGCCTCCTCGATGCGCTGATTCCGAAAATGTACCTCTTTGGGTTGGTATTTTGCACCGTTAACGAGTTAACGACTAATTAACATTTTAACGGGAAACGGCGGGGTCTTTCGATTTAGCTAAAAATCGGTGTACAGGGCCTCCTCGATGCGCTGATTCCGAAAATGTACCTCTTTGAGGTGGTATTTGCACCGTTAACGAGTTAACGGCTAATTAACATTTTAACCGGAAACGGCGGGGTCTTTCGATTTAGCTGAAAATTGGTATACAGGGCCTGTTTGATGCGCTGATTCCGAAAATGTACTTCTTTGATGTGGTAGTTTGCACCGTTAACGAGTTAACGACCAATTAGCATTTTAACGGGAAACGGCGGGGTCTTTCGATTTGGCTAAAAATCGGTATACAGGGCATCCTCGATGCGCTGATTCCGAGAATGTAACTCTTTGGGGTGGTATTTTGCACTGTCAACGAGTTAACCCGCGAGTTGCTGGGGGGGGGGGCGTTAAACGCCCCCACTTTTTTCGCCGGGCCATAGCATAAAAACGGCGCGCCGCAGGCGCGCCAAATTTTGGGTACCTGTAGAGAATTGATTGAAGTTTATTGTGACAAAGTTTCAAAAAAATCGGTCGGAAAATTTTTGAGATATCGAGGTTTTAGTGACGTCATGATTTCTGAGTTTTCGACCAAAAACGGCATATGTTCAAAAAATCATATAAAATCACAAAATAGACATACAGACATGCCGTAAACGCCATTAGACTGCCAATACCATGATCAATCAAATGGCTATCCTCGATTATTGATTATCGTTCCGCATTTTCCATAATCTTGAACTGAATCTTGGCAATTTTTCGTGACTTCTTCACGACCATGATACATGCATTTCTTAAATTGAACTTTTTGAGCCAAACACGTACACATATGATAAAATGAATGTCACTATCGTGTTCTACGCCCCAAATTACCTATAAAACATGTGTCACAGGTTGCGAATATCAGTTTTGATTTTCGGGGATATGTGCCTATCCGGTTGACCTGACCTTGACCCTGACCTATGCTTGACTGACCCCTACATGGAGCTGACACTCTTGTAGGCCTTATATGATGGATTGTGCACCGTTTTGACAGAGTTTATGACGAGAGGCGCCCATTGCGAAGTCCTGAAGTCCATGCTACTGAAAGCCCGATTTCAGGTGTTTGACCTGACCTTGACCCGACCTGTGACCTCAAAATTCAACTTTAAAGTACTCATCTGAAGCGTCTCGTCGAGCTCTTTCGTTTGCCGCCTCGTGCGTTTCGCTGCGCCTATTGGTTCTCGAGTTATCGGCTGGGGGCGTTTAACGCCCCCCCCCCCCCCAGCAAATGGTGGGTGGCGAAATACCCCAGCAACTGCCGGGTTAACGACTACTTATCATTTTAACAGGAACCAGCGGGGTCTTTCGATTTAGCTGAAAATCGGTGTACAGGGCCTCCTCGATGCGCTGATTCCGAAAATGTACCTCTTTGGGGTGGTATTTTGCACCGTTAACGAGTTAACGACTAATTAACATTTTAACGGGAAACGGCGGGGTCTTTCGATTTAGCTAAAAATCGGTGTACAAGGCCTCCTCGATGCGCTGATTCCGAAAATGTACCTCTTTGAGGTGGTATTTGCACCGTTAACGAGTTAACGGCTAATTAACATTTTAACCGGAAACGGCGGGGTCTTTCGATTTAGCTGAAAATTGGTATACAGGGCCTGTTTGATGCGCTGATTCCGAAAATGTACATCTTTGATGTGGTAGTTTGCACCGTTAACGAGTTAACGACCAATTAGCATTTTAACGGGAAACGGCGGGGTCTTTCGATTTGGCTAAAAATCGGTATACAGGGCATCCTCGATGCGCTGATTCCGAGAATGTAACTCTTTGGGGTGGTATTTTGCACTGTTAACGAGTTAACGACTACTTATCATTTTAACAGGAACCAGCGGGGTCTTTCGATTTAGCTGAAAATCGGTGTACAGGGCCTCCTCGATGCGCTGATTCCGAAAATGTACCTCTTTGGGGTGGTATTTTGCACCGTTAACGAGTTAACGACTAATTAACATGTTAACGGGAAACGGCGGGGTCTTTCGATTTAGCTGAAAATCGGTGTACAGGGCCCCCTCGATGCGCTGATTCCGAAAATGTACCTCTTTGGGGTGGTATTTTGAAACGGCTAATTAACATTTTAACCGGAAACGGCGGGGTCTTTCGATTTAGCTGGAAATTAGTATACAGGGTCTGTTTGATGCGCTGATTCCGAAAATGTACTTCTTTGAGGTAGTATTTTGCACCGTTAACGAGTTAACGACAAATTAACATTTTAACGGGAAACGGCGGCGTCTTTCGATTTGGCTGAAAATCTATATACAGGGCCTCCTCGATGCGCTGATTCCGAAAATGTACCTACCTCTTTGGGGTGGTATTTTGCAACGTTAACGAATTAACGGCCAATTTACATTTTAACGGTAAACGGCGGGGTCTTTCGATTTAGCTGAAAATCGGTGTACGTTCAGTGTCTCAGGGGCAGACAGACAAGCCGTGATGTGTTCCTAGCCATCGTGGCTGTGAAGAGTATGAGTTTTGTTTACGATTCGCCAAACAATGCATAATACCTACATTTGCTCGTTGAAAAAAGAAGATCATCTGAAGTATTCGGTGATATGAAAAGGCTGTGGCATTATTATTTAATTTCCTCAGATTGAGATTATTTAGATCCAGTGTTAGGTTCCTTTGCGGCATTGTGTTCGGTATGTTGTCCTCGTTTGCAAAATATCTCATGTCTGATCAGTCACTATTCCGGTTTCTACTACCCGTTTCCGTAATAGACGTATTCCAGACGACCGTGGCATTAATATACAAAGATGGACTCGTTTTAAGTTTTTTAGTCTAAAAATAACGTATTCCTGTTTAGGTCTTCTTTGTCAATTGCCACGAGTGGCTCAAATTGTTACTCGTAGGGAAAGAGCCTTGCTCCAATACTGAGTAATGTTTGTGTCAAATGTGGAAAGAAACAAGTATTCATAGGGACTGTGATTTTGGGCGTTTACCTACCGTTTCCGAATCGCCACGACCAGTGGCGGCGGAACACCCTCAATTAAAGGGGGCACTGCCGACTTTTGGTCCCATTCTTTCCATGCAACGCCCATAGGTAGGGCTAATGTTAAAATGCCAAAATCAAAGGGGGCGAGGTGCCCCGGTGCCCTCCCCGTTCCGCCGCCTATGGCCACGACCATGGTGGCGATACCCGAGTACCTACAACCAGGCACATAGCCAATGGAGGGACGACAGGGTCAGCCGTCTCTCCCTGAAGATGGACCACTTTTTTTGTAAATGAAAATGTGGGCCCCTCCCGAAAAATAGTGGGCCGAATCCGGGGACTTTTCGGGTTTTGGTGGGGGTATACCGTGGGCTCCGGCAAACTACAACCCCAATGAAAAACAAAAAGTTCCACCTCTGAGTGGATTCAACTTAACCCTCGCCGGCATAGGGCAGGGGGTTGATGCAACCCCACCCCCACGGTTTTTGGCAAATAACTCGCGTAAAAAGCGGCCGATCGCGACGAAACTTTCAGTACCAGTCGGAGGACGTTTGGTCAATCGTTGTCATTTTTAGCACATGCCATTTTTGGCAACCGTGTGCCAAAATGACAACGGTATCAGCTATTTTTGGCAACGATGAGGCCGATTTCACTCCTCAGCGAGGAAATCACGATGTTGCAAATACAAGCAATGATTTTGGAAAAAGAAGTGCTGCCACCTGGTGCAAGAAGAATAAACCAGCTTTAATATGGCCGTTGTTTGTATGGTAGTCCAACATTGACGGATACCATTTTTTTGTGGCCTGAAGTTGGAACTTCAATTTGCAGCATCCGAAAATGATCAATATTGATCGAAAACATAATTTTGATGAAAAAAATAATATGTTAAGTTGAAAGGCGCATCTGGATTTCATCCAGATGCGGTGGTTTACTTCTTGAAATTATTTTTGTGTATGACGACCGCCATGTTATGACGGATGATGCATGGCCGTCAATTAGTAAAAATAATTTCAAGAAGTAAACCACCGCATCTGGATAAAATGACCTCTCTCAACATGTATTTTTTTTTCATCAACATCATGTTATCGATCAATAGGTATCGATCATTTTCGGATGCTTCAATTTTAACCCGCGACCTGGTGGGGGGGGGCTATTTTTTGCCCCCCCCCCCTCCAGATTTTTCGATATATCTCCAGAACCGCTGCGCCGATCGTCACCAAACTTTCAGTACCCTCCCGGACATCAATTTTACACATTGTGACCAAAATTTTTCCAAAGGCTATGATAGGTTGGCCGGAAATGACGTCAGAGTGACGTCATGTTCTGCCGTTTTCGACCCAAAAAAGGGTTTCGCGGGAAGAGCTGTCAGGCCTATAGCTTTGCAAATACAGAAATGATAAAGACATAAAAGCTGTAGAATTGACAGGACTACAAAACTGCTATCTCGGATTTTTGAAATTTTTGGATTTTGATCCCAAAAAATCAAAAAAATAGATTTTTTTGATATAATAGTCGAAAAATCCAAAAAGTTTTTTGAATTTCGCAAAAAAACGGAATATATGTGATAGTACACCTTTTTTCAATCCGAATCGGCATCCGGTCAGTTAGTTTCGGCAGATCTGCATTAGGAACGTCAGCCAGAGTGCGCTTTCGACAAACCACGCTCCAAACTCGGCATAATGCAGCAGCGTGACATGGGGCATTTAATTTCGACACTGAGCGGGGTTTCGACACTGGCCAAAGGATTTCGGCACACGGCATAGGACTGTGATATCGGGCATTGGAAAAGGCAAATTTCATTTTACAATGGCAATAGTCATTCAGTTTCGTTTCAGTTATTACAAGCAAAATCAAGCAAATTTCATACCACATTTTGTATATTGATGTGTTTACAATGCTTACCACTTGAATTTATGGCACTTTTCCTTTTATTAGACTTCCCTTGGATTAATGGAACACAAAATACGCCAAAGCCGTGGTTCTAAGGTCTAAACGTTTTTTTTTTGTGAATGGAGGGTGAGTAGGCTAGCAAGCCATGTCAGAGTCGTGAGATGAGAAGATCATGCGAAGGAAACATTTGGGTGAGTCTACCAGTGACCGGTGAGCTGCGGCGGCTGACAATGCGCCGGTATAAAACTGTCCCGCTACGGATATGCAGCCAAAGCGATCGATGGGTCAGCCCGTAGGGTTTCCACCTTTCCAGAGGGCAGTTTTTTTTTTTGTCCAGAAATACAGTTGACCATGACTGACCCCACCGCCGTCCTGCAAACATTGTTGCCTCTCTAGGGTGACACGCCCATTCCCATCTCGGCAGACCTGAACAATCCGCGCTGGCGGTCAGCGCCACTCACAATGTGTCGACAGATCGACACAAATGAAAAAATCAATATTTTTGTTTTTCATGCAATAAATACGGCTAAAACATGTCAACTTAAGATGCGTTGAAAAGAGCGAGGCCCCGGCCCGAATGACCAACCTCAACCTTTGGATTTGCCAGGAGCGTGGCTCCGAATGACCCCCGTCGCCCTTTGGATTCGCCAGTGCTTCCACATTGTCACAGAGTGACGCAAGGATGGTGACCTCGAATGAGGTCAGCTTGTGTGCCGGAAGTGGTTAATGTTAGGGACGAACCGGTGTAGGGGTTCCAGAGCGACTGACGAAATTAGGTGCCCGTTGCCGTATTCCAATGAACGGTTGCCGATTCGGATTGAAAAAGGTGTGGTTACTTAGCAACCAAGCGCCCATATTGAGTGTCTCTTTACAGCACCATGGAACATTTTAACGCACATGCTTAAAATGCCTTTCCGAAAAGATAAGAGTTGCTTAATTCACTGATGAGATAAATTGACCATTGTCTAGCTTGGCTGCAAACTGCCGACGTAAAATACAATATGACAAAACAGAATGCCCCTTGTCGATATTAAATGCCCCTGCTGCTGTTCAATGACCCTGGTCGAATATCAACAGATGCTAGTCTAAATCCGTGAAACGTGTCGAAATGCGTGCTCCAGTGTCGAGTTGTTGGAGTGCCTGTCGAGATAAGGTGCCCGCTGCCGTATTTGAATGAACGGATGCCGATTCGGATTGAAAAAAGGTGTACTTATCGCCTTCCATCCACATACCAAATTTGAGATTGATACCTCTTTTTTTGGCGAAGTTATAGCGAAAAAAACTGTTCAAAATTGATGACGTCACATTTTCAAACTCAATTTTTAGCAATTCTAGACCCCGTAGCGCAAAAAAAAGACCACCATTAGACTCCCCGTGACGAGCTGCATCGAATCAATACCCATTTTATGCAAAACTATCAACTTTAAAATTTGACCTTTTTTGACCTGGCCTTGACCTGACCTTGACCTGACCTTCACCAGAAAGTGTCCTAAGCCGTACCTGATAGTCTTATAACCAACACCATTGAGTTGGAAATGAAAAATTGGCCATAAAACACGCATCACACAACCTTAGTAAAGTTGGGTTCATGTGACCTGACCTGTGACCCTTGGTGACCTGACCTGTGACCTGACCTGGTATTGTCAGTGACCTCTAATAGCAACATATCTACTAGGCAACTGACGCCCTATCGCTGATTCTCGACAAAATGCGTTTTCCTTGGTGTTATAGCGCATTCCCTAGTAGACCCGTGAACGGTGAAACATTTCATCTTTGACCTGACCTGTGACGTCATCGGTGACCCCGAGGTCAATGAAATCTGGTTTCCCTCGACAAATTTGACAGGCCTTTCGAACGCCGTTTGAATTTTCCGGGTCCGCCCAGTAGTTTCGGAGATACGAGGGGGGGGGGGCAAAAAATAGCCCCCCCCCCCCCCACCAGGTCGCGTTATAAACAGACCCCACCAGGGCGCGGGTTAAGTTCCAACGTCAGGCCACAAAACAAACCACCATACAAACAACGGGCATATTAAAGCTGGCTTTTTCTTCTTGCACCAGATGGCAGCACTTCTTTTCCAAAATCAGTCCTTATCTTTCCAAAGTCGTGATTTCATCGCTGAGGAGTGAAATCGGCTTCATTGTTGTCGAAAATAGCAGAATCGTTGCCATTTTCGGCACGTGTGACAAAAATAGCACGGGCTAAAAATGAAAACGATTGACCAAACCTCCCCCGACTGGTACCCTGGCGTTGATCAATTTCACACCCACCCTGAAAATTTCATGACCCTGACCCAAAGGACCTTTGACCTGTGACCTATTTCCCGAGACCATGTTTGGCCGGAATCGCGATTCGGCGAAAGTCGGCTCGCATTAGCCGCGCGCTTGCAGTCTTTTCGTGGTTTCAAGCGTTCAAATATGTGATTTCATGTTTCTCCCATGCATAAGGGTGGATGTCAAGGTCACCTGAAGGTCAGGTGAATATTGACCTTTGATGACCTCGGTCCACTTTTTCGAGTTTTACATGTTTCTGGGCTAGTTTTTTTTTTTTAGCTGATTTCGAATTTAGCAACCATTTGAACGTTTACAAAGTAGTTTTGACTTTTGGTGCCTCCGTAACATGCTACGAAGCTGTCAGAGGCGGTTGACACGTACTACGAATACCCGGCAGGACCCCTACTGATTGACCTGACCTGACCTGACCCGACCTGGCCTAAATGCATAAAGACATCATCTGCGACAAAAACTAACATGATATTCGCTGCGACTGGGACGCCATCTCCTTGGACATTCTCGTAGCAGATTGGTCTGCCGTGAATGACGCCACCGATTAACCATTGCGTCCGTGAGTTTATGTTCATCTGGAATTGTTTTCGACCGCCACTGTCCAGCGCGGCAGGTACGGGTCGGGTCGGCAAGCCAGACTGCCCGTGGATATCAGATGACCCTGCACTCAGAGCGCTAATGTCAGAGCGTGACGCTGCCCGGGACACCTGGCTCTGCTTACGAACTCCTGAATCCAAGAACGATTTCACACGACTTAGAAACTTGGTGAAGAGCCAGGTCATCAGCACACGGCGAGATTTTCTTTGCGGCAAGTTGGCATCGGGAGGTCGAGGAGACTGCTGGCGGAATTTCCGACAGCTCCGTGCCACTGGCGAACCTCACCCTTCCGTCAGCGCAGATGTAACGCCGGATCAGGCTACCACCTGGGCGGACAAGCTGAATGAGCACTTCGCCACGGTGGGATCCCGCAACGCCACCGAGCTGCGAGATGCTGCAACCGGCGGTGATCACTGATCACAGCCCGCGTCCACCCACCGTTTGCTCCGCCGGCTTCCGGTTCCGTCCGGCGACACTGCCGGAACTGTCGCGCTGCATTCCAAGCATGAGCGCGTCCAGAGCAGTGGGGCTGGATGGTGAACCTCCTTTTGCTATTCGGCGCCGTCTGCATGTCGTTAGGCCTCGCCTGTTACGCATTGTAAGCCTGTCCTTAAAGGTAGACTGCCACCTTTTTTTCACAAAACGGTTTTCACTAGAGCTGAGCCACCTATGTCCCAGACTGAAGTCGGTTTTCCGAAATTCGAACCCGTTTGCGAGAAATCGGAGACCAAAGTTCAGTTTGATGCCATTTTTTTAGTCCAAGAAAACCGACATCTCTACTGTTTATCGATAACTTTGAAACATGAATTTTCTTATCTTTTGGCAAATATATGTCAAAACTTTGATTGTTTCGAGATCAGAGAAGAATTTTGTAGTGTCAAAATAAAAGTTAAACTTATATATTCAGTAGTTCATTTTTTCAAAAAAGTGTGGGAAATGGGGTTTAACATGGGCCAGACCCATTCCAAATAAAGCCATGATTTTTAAATGTTTTACGAAGTTAAATGCAAAATAAATTAAATATGGCCAATTTCTTATGAAATCATATATTAGTAAATCATAAAATACCTTACTTTTTCAAATAAAATGTAATAATCTTATGACCTTGAAGTCTAGTGATGTGTAAACATTGTCGCTAGACATTAACCGATTGATAATTGTATGATAATCGATAATTTTTTCGCGATTCACGCGATGATACTTTGTCAGGTGAATTCTAAAATTTTGTTTTGTCCAGGGAATAAATCATAGGCCGATCTGAGAAAACTTTTTGAAGGTGGCAGTCTTCCTTTAAAACAGGCGTCTCTCCCGAGTGTTGAAAAATGGCATATGTCGTACCAATTCCAAAGTCTGGTGACTTAACAAAACCATTGAACCATAGGCCAATTTCGCTTTTAAGTGTACTGTCTAAACTCTTAGAAAAATTGTCTGTGTGCAGTTAACCGGCTACCTAGAATCGCACCACCTGCTGTCGCCCAATCAATACGCGTATCGGTCACATCATTCAACGGAGGATGCCGTGGTCGACCCTGTCGAGCGCCTGGTCAGTAACACCGACCATTGCCTGCTATCGTCGGTAACGGCGATAGCTCTATCAAAGGCGTTCGACAGCGTCGACCACCGTGTCTTCCTGGACAAGCTGCCATGGTACAGCATCCCTGACGTCAGCTGGCTTGACAGCTATTTAAAGGGACCCTCCCACCTTCAAAAAAGTTTATGAATTGGCATGAAAGTGATGTCGCTCGGTTCAGAAAGAGCGAAAACGAATATCTACCAAATTTCACCGAAAAATATTCGCCAGTTTTCAAGATATTAGACTTTTATTTTTGTTTACTTTTTTGGGATCTCCGCTGTTTCTAGCGACTTTATTTTAGAAGTGCGGCGTTTGCGGCAGCTGTTGCGCGCAAATAGCATATACCACCGCGTGCTACAAAACGTTTTAGTCAAACATTTAAAAATCGTTAGACATCTGCGCTGACGTCACACATTCAGAGGGGTATTCCTAAGCATTAGCCCCTCTGAATCAAAATGCTGCAATTTTGAAATTCAATATTTCTGATTTAAGGCATTTCTCGATGTTGTGAGTGCCGAGACCGGTAATTGTGAGCCAGGGACCCCGTTTTGGCTATCTCAACTCAAATCTAATGTTAAGGTGGGAGGGTCCCTTTAACTAACCGACGACAGACTGTAAGGGGCGGTGTGACAAACCTGCCTGTGACGTGTGGCGTGTCCCAGGGGTCTATCATCGGCCCAATAATATTCCTTTTATTTACCTCAAAACTACCGGCACATTTAACACACTGCGTATTGATTTCGCATGCAGCCGACACGCTGCATATAGACTCTGCGCCCTCTGACGATTCCGGTCTGGCCGGACTACGGATGAGGCTAGAAAAAAACATGCAAGAGTTAAAAGAGTGGTTTACATTTAATTCCTTAACCCTCGCCGGCACAGGCCATTTTGAGTCCTTCGACGGCACAAGGGGGTTGGTACGACCCCCCACCTCGCGTTTGGCCCCTGATGGAGCTAGAGCTGCGACCCTGTCCAGGGAGGGTCATATTTCACTTGTAAAAAAAAAATGCAACAAAATACTCTTTCCTTAGTATACAGGGTGGAAAGTAATTACGCGAACATACTTTTTCGTCTTCTAGTAATGAAAAAACGGCGGTGACATAAACAATATATGTTTTACTTTATCCTTATCTAGTTGCGATGCATTGACATAGGCGTTCCGGCATGATTTACATCAGCATGTGAAGATCTGTTGGCCAAAGCCCAGCCCACACCTTATGGAGCTGTCCAGTGAGGTAATCGGTATTGGTGGCTCCTTGCAGCTTTTAGACGGTCTCCTGAGGAGTCATCTGGAGATTTTTAATCGAATTGAGGCCCAGGCGTTTCCCAGATCAGCTTTTGTATGTCCTGAAGAAAAACAGGTTCTCACAGCACCAGTATTGCGTTTTGTTGGCCGTGAAAGTAAGGATTTCACCAATCACGAAGAGCAGTTTCTTTGCGTCAGGCACAAAAGTGCGCTCAGTCATTTTGCCCCTTTCGTTGCACGGTGGATTAGATAGAGACACTCGTCTTGGAGGATGTTCCACCGGTTGTATACTTTATTTTTAGTGACCTTTTTTAGCGCTACACGCAATTCTGACACCACCCGGGGGCTCGTGACCCACTGATGTGTTCCTTTGCCGGATGTTTGAAGGTTGGGACGGACGGGACATAGGACGCAACAGCAGCCCTCAGAGCAGTTGTTCTGCAGGTTTGACGGATGAAACAGTTTCACAGATATCTCACCCAACCACAAATCCAGCTGCCTGTCCTCCTCTGTCCATCTTTGATTGTCTTTGAAAAGCTTCAATTAACAATTCTGCTGTTAATTCGTGAATTTTGGTCATCCCGAGGGTTTGTACGACTTAATTTTCGAATTTTTGCGTATTAATGTGCGAATCGTGATATCCTAGATCGGGTACCCGGCCAGAGTAAGCTATTTTGCCAGTTTTCGGGTCGACTGGCGTCGTTTTGTCGCCGACATGGTGACCACCCGCCCGGCGACAGAATTCGCCGAGGGGTTGCTGCCGCGGACGGCTTTGCTTTTTAAGTCCTCTCAAGTGTTATTATGTTAAAAAACGTATAATTGTGCAATGCTGGTGCTGAGACCGCTACGAATCCCTTCTCCGCCAGTCCAGCGAAAATAATCACAAACGCTTTCCCTGGCAGCTCCAAATTGAGCTCTTTGCCCATTTCGGTCTTGTGCAGCGTATGGTGTCTGCACCATTTTAAGTCGAGAGGTGTTTACGATCTTCCAGGTCATTGTTCAAAGTTAGGTCACTTTTGGTAGATGAGGCGACAACAAACACGACCAATTATGTTCCATGACAGCCCGTACTCATAAAAATGCTCCACTGACGGTCAAAATTGTAAGAAAATACATATTCGCGTAATTACTTTCCACCCTGTAGGTTTAGACACTATTTCACCCGGGATGTTCTCAAAATATTAGTTCAGGCATATGTTTTCCCTCACATCGCATACTGTTTGTGTGCATGGGGAGGGCAGGCAAGAGTCAGATGCAAACAAAAAATCAAAAACTTATCAACTTTTCTGCTAGAGTCGTGTCTGGTGTGAAGAAACACCAGCACATCACGCCGACTCTATGCCGAGGATAGGCGCCCTTGTGGCGCGCCGAGACGCCGTCAAAGTGTGGAAGGCCCTTCGCACGGATGGGGCGCCCTCCGGCATTCGGGAATACCTGGTGCCTCGGAGTGAGGTGTCCGCCCGAACGACGCGAGGCTCCAAAGGCGGTGGCCTGCACCTGCGGCGCTGCAGACTCGAGTCCAGCCGGAGAGCCTTCTCTTATCGCGGAGCCGCCACCTGGAACGCGCTTCCGAGCTCGGTGCGGGACTCGCCGACGTAAACGTTTTTAAAGCAGCTCTGCGAGCCTTGTGAATCACTCTTTGTATCATGCTTTTATTCTTTTTTAATTACTTAGCGCATTTTATCGATGATTGTACTGTGGCCGCAAATGGATGTTGTGTGAGTTTTATGTTGTACTGTAACTGACGTGGAACGGTAACAGCCACGGTGTGGAGGGTTCTAATACGCAATACAATACAATACAATACAATACAATACAAACCGGGTGCCGTGCACAAGTCAGTTGGAAGTACCCGCTCGCACTAGCGCACGTGCAGGGCTCACACTCGTGCTCGCACGTTTATCGCCCCAAAGGTGTTTTACTGGTTTTTAGATATTCTCGAAAACCAAACAGTTCAATCACCGGATCCACAGGTTTGGCTATGGAGGGCCTTGACATCTTACCTTTGGCATCACAGTCCACACAGTACTTGTTATCTTCATCTTTAAGCATATTAGTGAGTATTGCAAGACATTTTTCTTGAACCATCTTTTGCTTCTCTGAGGCAACTTTGTTGCTCCCATTCATTGCCATTGTCAGCTTCTGAAAATAAAATGAGGGCGGTGATATACGATACAGTTAGTTCAGGGGCAAACTCACTCCGATCTTCTCGGCACCGTCACTTGGGATGAGCGATCACTTAATATTCTATAGCTTTCTTTTAACTGAGCATACATCTACATAAATTTCCACTTTTAAAGGGACTATCCCACCTTCTAAAAGTACCGTTTAGGATTCGGAAATGCTACTCATGATATAGTGACGAATTCTGCAAGTTTTTACGCGTTTTCATCTTTTACTTTTTGAGATATTGCGGCTTTTATATTTCATTGTGACGTCTTTTAGATCGGATCTGTGACGTAATGAAGGATTTACTTCACGTCAATGTGGAGGGAAATTTGGCAGCAAATATATTTGCTCTCAAATATGACGCGGCTCATACAATAGCAAAAGTATCTCTGATTGGCTTATTCATAAATCAAGTGATACTTCACTTCATTGCGTGACAGGCGTTCACAAGGCAAATGACGTCATCAGATTGCCGTTAATGGTTAAGAGATTGGGACTTGTACAGGGAACATTTTCAAATGAAAGGAAAAAATTTCTTCAACACCACGAGGCTGCGGGGGTTGCGACCAAGATAGATAGTGGTTTCTGAGCCTCGCCGCAAACTTGGCTATCTCAACTCAATCCTAATGTAAAGGTGGGAATGATAGTCCCTTTAAGTGGTCACCTAACCAGGGATGCGGAGCCGTGGAGATTTCAGACGGCTCCGGCTCCGGCTCCGGCTCCGGAGAAAAAAAAATCGGCTCCGGCTCCGGCTCCGGGTGAAATGTCATGGCGGCTCCGGCTCCGGTTCCGGCTCCGAATAAAATGATCCGGCTCCAGCGGCTCCGGCTCCGGCTTCTACTCAGTACATCCCCTATGCGATCAATTAAATACGGGTGTAAGAAAAAGGCGATGGGAATGGTACACGTTGCTTCTGTACTTGTATAACAAGGCTATTTTGAATACCACATTGTTTTACGCCTTGTGCTGTCAAACCGAACTAGGTAAATAATTGTTTCCTCTTAAAGGGACCCTCCCACCTTCAAAAAAAGTTAATGAATTGGCATAAAAGTGATGTCGCTCGGTTCAGAAAGAGCAAAAACGAATATCTACCAAATTTCATCGAAAAATATTCACCGGTTTTCAAGATATTAGACTTTTACTTTTGTTTACTTTTGGGATCTTCGCTGTTCCTTGCGACTTTATTTGAAAGTGCGGCATTTGTTGCGCGCAAAGCAGCATATACCACCGCGTGCTACAAAACGTTTTAGTCAAACATTTAACGGACGTTCGAAAGCCTGATGACGTCATCAGATTCCCGTAATGGTTAAGAGATAGGGACCACGCTGGTCCCACCCTGCAAGTAAAGGGAAGAAATTTCTTGAACACCATAAAGCTGCGGGGGTTGCGACCAGGATAAATGGTGGTTTCTGAGCCTGGCCGCAAACTTGGCTATCTCAACTCAAAACTAATGTTAAGGTGGGAGGGTCCCTTTAAGAAAAGGAGCCGGAGTCGCCCCCTTTTTTGACGGCTCCGGCTCCGGCTCCGGCTCCGGGCTATATTGTTTCACGGCTCCGGCTCCGGCTCCGGGCAAAATATGCCGGCTCCGGCGGCTCCGGCTCCGGCTCCGCATCCCTGCACCTAACATTTATTTTCTTTCCTTTTTAACTGAGCACAAATCAAATTAAATCGCGAGTTGCTAAGGACTTAAAGTAGGTAACTTGTCTCATCCGTGGAATACTTCGGGAGATACTGTCCCAGGCAGCTTAAATCCCGACTGGACATCCACTGGGAAGCTATCCGCTTCTCCTCTGCCTTCGACGACCAGTAGGTAACCTTCCGCGAGCTAGTACTTAAGAGTTAAGATCCGGATCAACAGGTCTATACAGGCCTCTAAATTCTGTTAATCCTAAGATAAGGTAAGGTAAGGTAAAAATATTGCATTTATTATTGCCTGTATTGCAATCTCTCCTAAGGCATTGCCTTCGGCACTGTAGGTACCTACCTACCTACTGCTCCGCCCCAAGTATTATCATGACCATAACTAGGCAGCGGAACGGGGGGCACCGGGGCACCGTGCCCCCCCCCCCTTGAATTCTGCAAGGGGGCACCAATAGCAAGGTGCCCCCCCCCCTTAAATTTGATGTAGTTATTAGTTTTAGTACCAGGGGCGGATTCGGGAAAACTCCAAGGGGAGGGTCATGAATTGAAGTGGTGCCCCTACCTATACCCAAAATTAAAACCTCAACGGATTTCGGCCACTTAATTTTGGTGGTGTCCTATTTTCAGTTTTTTTTTATTTTCTTTATTTTTGGTTAGTCATGTGATGACTGGTGCCCCTGCTAGGCCGCTGGTGCCCCTGGAAAGACTGTGGTACCTACCTACCCTGCCCCCTGACAAGCCTACGGTGGGCCCTGACATGACTTAGGTGCCCATGGGCCCTGACAGGCCCGTGGTGGCCCTGACAGGCCTGTGGTGTCCTTGCTAGGCCTGTGGTGTCCCTGGGCCTTGACAGGTCTGTGGTGCCCCTGGTGAGCCTGTGGTGCCCCTGTTAGAACGCAGGTGCCCTTGACAGGTTTGTGGTGCCCCTGACAATCCTTAAGTGCCAACGACAGGCTTGTGGTGCCCTTGACAGGCCCATGGTGCCCTTGCGAGGTCGGTGGTTCCCCTGCGAAGCCGATAGTGCCCCTGGCAGGCCTCTGGTGCCCCTGGCAGGTCTGTGGTGCCCCTGGAAGACCTGTAGTGCTTTTGCTAGGCCTGTGGTGCCACTGACAGGCCCATGGTGCCCCTGCTAGGCCTGTGGAACCCCTGGCGGGCCTGTGGTGCCCCTGTCGGCTTTCAGGCCTCAGCCTGTGGTGCCCCTGTAGGCTGTCAGGCCTGTGGTGCTCCTGGCAGGCATGTGGTGCCCCAGGCCCTAAGTCATGACCCATGTGACCTCCCCCCTGGGATTCGCCACTGATTAGTACTGCGATGGCTTCTTGGGAATTTGATACATGTAGGATAAATGGAATTTATCAAACGACAACAAGGAAGAGACAAACACATAGGTACTTGAGGATCAGTTTAAAGTTAACCACACATACAGGGGTGAACTGCCATTTTCGTTTAGTAAAAAAAAAAACATCGTGTCAGGGCTGTGACCAAAAGTAAGTGGCCTAAATCCAATGAGAAAACAGGATTTGGGGGTACCCTAGGTTTGGCTCCTTGAGCTGGTGCCCCCCTTGTCTCAAATCGTTCCGCCGCCTATGATTATGACGTCACTTGCTTTCACTCAACCTTGGAGTTAAAACAGTAGGTGCACGGATGCAAAGTTTTTAGACAAAAAAATGTCCAGACAAAAAAATGTCTGACAAAAAATGAACACACCAAGAAATGCAAAGATGAAAAAGTGCAGATGAAAAAATGTGCAAACAAAAATATGTACCTACAGACCGAAAAATAACAAGACAAAAAAGCAGACAATAACTGAAATCTGTATACAAAAAACGGTATTAGTAGAGCAGACATCACGCGAAGGTTTTCCAATCGAGGAGAGGTGCCATACCTGGAGGTGCTTCTTTCTAGGAAAACCTTAACAAACCTAACCTAACCTAACCTGACCTAACCTAACCTACAACCTACAAACCTACCCCACAAACCTACAGCGCCTCTCCTCGGTTGGAAAACCTTCGTGTGACGTCTGCTCTACTAATGCCCGAAAAACTGTCCGACGAAAAATGTCAAGACAACTTTATCTGGACACGCTTTCACCAGACTGATACATATCATGCATACACAATACATAACTCGAAACATCAAGACTTACCTATGTTTCGGACCAATTTCCAATATCAGTGGGGTTGTTCTAGTGGCTCCTCCAGGCTCCAACCAGTCCAACCTCAACCTCCTCTGAGCTACACTATCCAACCTTTAACCTCTCCTTTCAAGTCGCCCCTCCGGCTCCAAGCGTAGGTACTCTTCCTATTTTGTCGCCTTGGCCTTGGTACTTTCCAAGGCTATATTTGCTACAAGGCGATAATACCTTGATAAGAGGATAAGATAAGATTCGCTAATCAATATCAATATCAATATCAAAATAAACTTCGTTTGCGCTGGCTCCAGCTTGGTTTTTAGTTAGCCAAGGCCGCATAAGAGCGTAACCGGACAAATCTTCGTATGGCATTTCTTCGTCGCGCAATATTTCGTCCGCATTTCTTCGTCCGCAAATCTTCGTCGGCGCATTTATTCGTGTCGCATTACTTCGTCTCGCATTTCTTCGTAGGTGCAAAAATTCGTAGCGCATTTCTTCGTATCCGCATTTCTTCGTCGGCGCATTTCTTCGTCAAGCATTTTTTCGTCCACGCATTTCTTCGTCTACGCAAATCTTCGTCCGCATTTCTTCGTCCACGCAAATCTTCGTCTGCGCAAATCTTCGTCCGCAAATCTTCGTCCCCGCAAATCTTCGTCCGCAAATCTTCGTCCGCATTTTTTCGTCCACGCATTTCTCCGTCTACGCAAATCTTCGTCCGCATTTCTTCGTCCACGCAAATCTTCGTCCGCAAATCTTCGTCCGCAAATCTTCGTCCGCAAATCTTCGTCCGCAAATTTCCGTCCGCATTTTTCGTCCACGCATTTCTTCGTCCAATCAAATCTTCGTCCGCAAATCTTCGTCCGCAAATCTTTGTCTGCGCTATCTTCGTCTCCGCAAACACTCGTCCACAAATGTGGTTCAATAAAACCATGAAGAAATATCAGACAGTCAAGTGAATGACGAATTTGATGCATGAATGGATGATCGAAACTTTTGAAGTCAGGTAGATGAGGTCAGTCAGGTGAAGCTATTGTATTTGGAGCCGACGATCGTACGTAACATTCCATATCATTTGTGTCTCGGACATTCTTTTTTTTCGCGGTCGTTGAATGACAATATAATCTCTTTTACCCTCGCCGGCATAGGCGGCGGAACGGGGAGGGCACCGGGGCACCGTTCCCCTCTTTAATTTTGGCCTTTTAACAGTAGCCCTATGGGCGTTGCATGGAAAGCATATTGGACCAAAAGTCGGCAGGCCGTGCCCCCCTTAATTGAAGATGTTCCGCCGCTACTGCCCGCCGGACCTATTTGTTTTCTACGGTACACGCCGGCCGAGGGGCGGGTACGACCCCCCCCCCTCCCATCGCCGTTTCGCCACTGGTGGAGCTATCGCGTCGCGGAAAAAAACGAGCGTGTGCGCCGTTACGAGCCGCAGAGATTAATACCCGATTTTAAGGCCTTCTAGGTCAGGGGTCGGCATACGGCCCGCGGGCCGGATCCGGCCAGGTGGGTGACGGTTGGATCCGGCCCGCGACCATCTGACGTCCGGCCCGCGGCTGGTATCAGCGACTTACATCGTGTTCCGGCCCGCCCCCCCCCCCCACACACACACACCGCCTGGAAGGTTAAGCGAGTAGACCACGTGAAGCCGCCAAGTGCACGCAGCTGCAGCAGTCGTTGATGCTGCGCGCAAAAGCTGCTGACCAAATCTTACCGTTGCAAGTTTTGTCTAGAAGTAGAATTAGACAAAAACACCCGCAAATGGTGTTTATAAACTCATGAAGTGTGCGAAGGCAGAACTGTTGTGCCAAAGCACATTTGAGTCACTTTTATCGGAGTCGATTTATGAAGGAACCGCGGGCCGGAACACGATGTAAGTCGCTGATACCAGCCGCGGGCCGGACGTCAGCTGGTCGCGGGCCGGATCCAACCGTCACCCACCTGGCCGGATCCGGCCCGCGGGCCGTATGCCGACCCCTGACCTAGAAGGCCTTAAAATCGGGTATTAATCTCTGCGGCTCGTAACGGCGCACACGCTCGTCTTTTTCCGCGACGCGCTAGCTCCACCAGTGGCGAAACGGCGATGGGGGGGGGGGGGGGTCGTACCCGCCCCTCGGCCGGCGTGTACCGTAGAAAACAAATAGGTCCGGCGGGCAGTAGCGGCGGAACATATTCAATTGGGGGGCTAGGCACTGCCGACTTTTGGTCCAACATGCTTTCCATGCAACGCCCATAGGGCTACTGGTAAAAGGCCAAAATTAAAGAGGGGAACGGTGCCCCGGTGCCATCCCCGTTCCGCGCCGCCTATGCCGGCGAGGGTACAAGAGATTATATTGTCATTCAACGACCGCAAAAAATGTCCGGGACACAAATGAGGAATGTTACGTACGATCGTCGGCTCCCAAATCCAATAGCTTCACCTGACTGACCTCATCTACCTGTCTTCAAAAGTTTCGATCATCCATTCCTTGCATTAAATTCGTCATTCACTTGACTGTCTAATATTTCTTCATGGTTTTATTGAACCACATTTGTGGACGAATGTTTGTGGAGACGAAGATAGCGCAGACAAAGGTTTGCGGACGAAGATTTGCGGACGAAGATTTGGTTGGACGAAGAAATGCGTGGACGAAAAATGCGGACGAAAATTTGCGGACGAAGATTTGCGGACGAAGATTTGCGGACGAAGATTTGCGGACGAAGATTTGCGGACGAAGATTTGCGGGGACGAAGATTTGCGTGGACGAAGAAATGCGGACGAAGATTTGCGTAGACGAAGAAATGCGTGGACGAAAAAATGCGGACGAAGATTTGCGGACGAAGATTTGCGGGGACGAAGATTTGCGGACGAAGATTTGCGCAGACGAAGATTTGCGTGGACGAAGAAATGCGGACGAAGATTTGCGTAGACGAAGAAATGCGTGGACGAAAAAATGCTTTACGAAGAAATGCGCCGACGAAGAAATGCGGATACGAAGAAATGCGCTACGAATTTTTGCACCTACGAAGAAATGCGAGACGAAGTAATGCGACACGAATAAATGCGCCGACGAAGATTTGCGGACGAAGAAATGCGGACGAAGAATTGCGCGACGAAGAAATGCCATACGAAGATTTGTCCTGGAATCGCATAAGAGGGATAAGAGGTTTACCCCAAGCAGTGTTGCCAGGTCGAGTGATGCCAATACCTCCAGAAAATGTTGTAAAAACCTCTAGAAACCTCTGTTCCATTGCCGCTGATTATGATGTATATGTTACAGGGAGTATGAGAAATCAGTTAGTTTGCAAACTACCTAGGGAGTTTGCAAACTCCCTGAACGATCAGGTAGTTTGCAAACTCCCTAGGTAGTTTGCAAAGTACCTGGTCGAACAGGTAGTTTGCAAACTCCCTAGGTAGTTTGCAAAGTCCCTAGTTAGTTTGCAAACTCCCTAGGGTTGTTGCAAACTGTTATAGGTAAAATGCAACAACGACCAAACAACAGCCATATACGAGTACACAAGACGCGATGAATTTGTTCTTAGCTCAGAATGAAGCTTGGCAGCAATGGTGCATAACGAGACGATGTGGTGTTTTGATGACGCTCTTTCGCAGCTAACTATTTATTTTTGTCTTGCTCGCAAATATCATCTTACAGATTAATGTCTGCCTTTTTTAGTGTAGTCGAGTACATGTTACGTTGCCATCCACCTCCTTTCCTTGGACGTCAGCGGCCTCTCCTCCACCGGTCTGGCGTCCATCTAAAAGCGGATGACGTCGCCATGTTCGGCGTCTTCCACGACTCGAGAGTTATTGCCGCTCAGCGCTTCCTCCCACTCCCGGAACCTCTGATCGAACAGTTCGTGAGACATCCCCACAGAACCACAGAGCAACCACAGAACAGAAACTGCGATCACTATGCTGCCTCTCCACACTCCGCTCAGCACTGATGACCCGCCAGCACTGTGCACCGTCCACCAGCCGTGACCCGACAGCGCCTTTCATCCGTATCCCGCAGGCACACACTGACCTGACCTGTCAAGCTCGGGGCAGTCGACTGCTGGCTAACAGGATCGGGTGGAAGCGGGGCGTTGGGTTGACTAAAGATGACATCCTGATTTCCAACCCGCGCCCCGTAGGGGGGGGGCGGGGCCGAAACGGCCCCCCTGTCCTTTTCCGTCAATATCTCCTAAACGGCTGCAGCTATCGCCATCAAACTTTCAGGACTTCTCCGGGCATCAATTTTACACATTGTGACCAAAATTTTCCAGAGGCTTTGATAGGTTGGCCATAAATGATGTCAGAATGACGTAATGTTCTGCCATTTTCGACCGAAAAAGTGCTTCGCGAGAAGAGCTGTCAGACCTACAGCTTTGAAGATATAGAAAAATGATCAAGACATAAAAGGTGTGAAATCAGCAGGGCTACAAATTTGCAATCTCGGATTTTTAAAATTTTTGATTTTTGACCCCCAAAAATGAAAAATGAAATTGGATATATTACCCAAAAAATCAAAAAAGTTTTTTAAGTTTCGAAAAAACAAAAAATATATGATAGTACCTACCAGTCAACCCAACGCCCCGCTTCCACCCGATCCTGTTAGCCAGCAGTCGACTGCCCTGAGCTTGACAGGTCAGGTCAGTGTGTGCCTGCGGGATACGGATGAAAGGCGCTGTTGGGTCACGGCTGGTGGACGGTGCACATGCTGGCGGGTCATCAGTGCTGAGCGGAGTGTGGAGACGAGAGGCAGCATAGTGATCGCAGTTTCTGTTCTGTGGTTGCTCTGTGGTTCTGTGGGGATGTCTCACTAACTGTTCGATCAGAGGTTCCGGGAGTGGGAGGAAGCGTTGAGCGGCAATAACTCTCGAGTCGTGGAAGACGCCGAACATGGCGACGTCATCTGCTTTTAGATGGACGCCAGACCGGTGGAGGAGAGGCCGCTGACGTCCAAGGAAAGGAGGTGGATGGCAACGTAATATGTTGTCGACTACAATAAAAAAGGCAGACATTAATCTGTAAGATGATATTTGCGAGCAAGACAAAAATAAATAGTTAGCTGCGAAAGAGCGTCATCAAAACACCACATCGTCTCGTTATGCACCATTGCTGCCAAGCTTCATTCTGAGCTAAGAACAAATTCATCGCGTCTTGTGTACTCGTATATGGCTGTTGTTTGGTCGTTGTTGCATTTTACCTATAACAGTTTGCAACAACCCTAGGGAGTTTGCAAACTAACTAGGGACTTTGCAAACTACCTGTTCGACCAGGTACTTTGCAAACTACCTAGGGAGTTTGCAAACTACCTGATCGTTCAGGGAGTTTGCAAACTCCCTAGGTAGTTTGCAAACTAACTGATTTCTCATACTCCCTGTAACATATATATAGGTACCTCCATACCTACCTCCGTATCACAAACCGTGGCGCTGTTTCAAAGCACGCTGCCATCCGCTGCCAGCGCGTGATGACATGATCATCAAGCCCATTGCTACAACACTGCCAAAGGGTCTGTTCCAGTCGCACTTCCTAACACCTCTAAGCTCCTTGCTTCCCTGTTCCAGTGTCAGCTCTAGCCCCTACAAATCAAAGGAGGGTCCTGCTCCAGCCTCCTCTATCTTGCTCTTGGAGGAGTTTAGAGGTGTTAGGAAGTGCGACTGGAACAGACCCAAAGTGTGACGTCAGCGCGCTGTCAGCAGCTGGCAGCAGGCTTTGAAAGACCCGGTTGTATCCCCAATCAAGATAATTCACTCATCCTTCGCATGCCTTCGCATTTGTCCACAGAACTTGGTGGACTTGGTGCCCACCGTGGGCACCAGCCTCGTTTACATAGCCTTGATGCCCACGGTGCCCATGGTATATCGAGAACTTTTAGCTGCAGCCGGCGGCCAGAGCCTCAATAGTGAACAAGCCAAAAGTAGGTTTTTTGTTTCCTTCAATCTGTTAAAAGTGTGTTTACGCATGCAATACTTAAGGATAACAACATGAAAGTATGTACCTAAATAGTTCTCAAGAGACTTTGATGCTAATTGTCTTTTCTCGCATTTTCAGATTACCTCTAGAAAACCCTCTAGAATCCGGCATTTTTCATAAACCTCCAGGAGCCCCGAAACGGTCCCCTAAAACCTCTAGATCTGGAGGTTTACCTCTAGACCTGGCAACACTGACCCCAAGGCTATAGAACTCCAGGTAAGGACACCAGCCGTTTGACCTTGAACGCCGCCGGCCGGCCGATGACGTCATTGGAGGCAAGCCGGCTCGGCGGACACACAAGGCGAATGCATTACGGAGGGGCGTTGGAACGATGCGGGAGCCGGGGAAATATATTAATGTGGTTGCATACCACCATTGTTATGTTGATTGATCTACAGACTGCATTCTTTTAAACCTCGATGCATCCTAGGCCTGGATGGTGCGTACATTCGTGGAACGATCACCCCGTCCGACGTCCGTGGTCGAAGAGCTGTCATAGTATTAAACTTAAAGACACTGAGACGGGTGCAATAACGGCGATCCGATCCCGTCTCTGGCGAATCTAGAGGGGTCGTAAGGACCCAGGCCTAATCTGACCGTTTATTTTTAGGGAAACGGGGTGAATTGACAACCGATGGCTTAAGAGATGATGAGAAGGGATCCCGTCGTCGATTGTTGTTTGACAGACAACACATGTTGTACTGGGCATATGACCATCAGAGGTAATGCCTGAACGTAGGCAAGCATAATTGGTCTGTCATACTGTTAAGGAATATAAAATGGTAATGGAGATCATTGAGGATATGATCTCTACATTACGGGAATTCACTAATTACTACAGCCCATAGGGGCACCGCCGGAGCTGTTGTTTTGCCATCGGTCCCAGGCAAGGCCCTAAAACATAAGGTTGGACGAAGTTTTCTACCAAAAATGTACTAGAATAGCGTACGAGTCAAAGCTATTTCCGTTGTTTCTTTACAAATATGTCGCAAACAAGCTTTTTCTGTAATAAATCATTATTTCGAAGTTAAACAACCAGTTACTATAAATTCGATAAGCAAACACTTAATTTTTATATAAAAGCCTAGCTTATATAGTCCAATTCTAGTTGAATAATCAAATAGCTACTAAATTTTCCAGATGTGACACATATTGCGCACTTCAGACAAATGCGTTGCTGAGGCGTTGCTAAGGACTCTTTCGCATGTTTTGCTGCGTGGTTTGTGTTTTTGTTATGAAGTGAGGGGAGTTAGATGGACAGGCTGTTTGATATTTTTTCTGGTTTTCTAGGACCGTCGCAATTATTTAACTTGACATACTTTTCTTGCTTTTTTATCCGACGCTTTTTCAATAATTGGTAGATTCTATCGTGGAAATAAAAGGGCCAGCAGGCCACAGGGGTAAATGCAAGTCGACTGATAGTGAAATAAAAGGTAGAAGTGTCTGTTCCATTATAAATTTAATGTGATATGCTGGAACATGAAGCAACAGGATCAGACGCAAGAACCACCAATGAAGAGCCCAGAACCAGCAAGCGCCAATCGCCATGCCATCAAGAGCAGCCATGATAACGTTTGATTAGCTTTCAGAAAACCTTGGAACTATACGCCAGACGGTGAGCAATCAAGAGATCTTACAAGACCAGTAGTTACTTGAAAACGAGAGCCGCCAGGAAAATCAGCAGATTCTTCAATGGCAACACATTTCAACATCTATCTAGCAATGATTTGCACCAGCGAGGTGGCTATTATCATTGTGTTTTGTGTCTGTATCCCTAACTGCTCAAAAATATTTGTCAATAAATAAACAAACAAATAATGCGTCTTTTTCTACTGAAAGTAAGTTCTCCAAGTGGCAAGGGATAAATAATAGCAGGTACCTAATTAATTACCATCTATTCATTCAATTCATAAATCATAGGCAATTCAGGGCATCGATCGGCAGCGCCCTTACTGCATGGTACTGCGGATCGTCCATGGATTTCTTGATGACTCAGACTCTGACTCAGACTTTCAAAAATAAACTCTGACTTTGATTTCAAATGTCGGCTCTGACCGACTCCGTCTCCGACTCCACAGCCCTAGCAGGTCTGCAGAGGCAATGAATTTTTGGTGACTCCGACTCCGACTCTGGCTTTCAAAATCGACTCTGACTCTGACTCTGGTCAGAACTGTCGACTCCGACCGACTACAACTCCGACTACGGAACCCTGAAAGGTCTGCGGAGGGGATCGAATTTCGGTGACTGACTCAGACTCCAGCTTTTAAAATCGACTCTGACTCCGACTCGACGACTCAGGTCAGAACTGTCAACTCCGACCGACTTCATGACTCCGACTCCGGAGCCCTACTGGCAGCTATCACGCCAGGGAGCTGCAAATCATATGTTCCGTGGCGGTTTATGGCATTAAAGTCGATAATGCGGCTGAATCGCACTATGAAACACCCTTATTGGCTGCAAGAACCACGAAAGTTAGCGCATCACCACTGGAAAACGTGACAAGATATCGATTAATTGGCCCTGGATTTGGATAAATAACATGTTGATGATCATATTAGCACACATTTACATTATCATCTATCTCAAGGTTGCCCTCCAGGCGGCTCTAAACTATGGCAATTTCCCTATCTTCAACATGTAAATGCCCTCGGGCGTCCTCGTGGTGACGTAGGCATGGGAGTGCCAGGTTGGTAGGAACTAGACTTCGACGCCCCCTGGTCCCAGGCAACTCCAGGGAGCTGCAGTACCCGGCGGCCAAAGCGGCCACAGCTCGTCGACTCGCAGGTCCTATGGGATTCCGTGATGTTTCAGTGCTTCACCGACAGAAGCACGGGTAGAGCAGTAGGATGTGGGGCTAGGTGTCTGTCCACCTCTTCATTGAAAGAACAACGTATACAGCGCCTGGTCCCGCCGAAGCTCGGTATCGACCGTGACTTATTCACAACTGGCGGATCCAGGAAGCGGTCTTGGACACTGCGGGGGCTCACCCCAAAAAGGTTTCTCGGAATTAATTTAAAAAAACTCGGATTTCGATTCCTTGCGCACTGCTGTGCAGTGTGATTAACCAACATTTCCTCAAAAAAGTTGTGAAGTTTTATTTTATTCTCGAAAAGCGATTTCGGGCGCTGCCCTGGTTGTGGGGGAAGACATTTGCCCCAAATGCCTTCCCCTGGATCCGCCAATGGGTTGCCCCACTCCGAGCATGACTAAAAACGTCTTCAAACCCCACCAGAAACCGATGGTAAGGTGAATTTAAATCCAATAACTCATCTCTGTGTGCCCGCCAAAATATACTACACATGGTACGGCACCCGGCCCTGTCGGAGCTATGAGCCGATCGTGATATTTTCGGCTTTCCCCATCCCATCCCAAGGTCGATTAGAAACGTTCTTCCCCACCCGATTGCTGATGTCAATTCAAATTCAATACCTCATCTCTGTCTGCCCGACCATAACCCATTCATTGCACACCGTTCAGCGCCCAGCCCCGCCAGAACTAGAAGTATCCTAGCGCGCTGAGCAGTTGCCTCCAGCCGCGTCATCGCGAGGCCCCGCGCGGCCCATCAATGAATACATTGCGCGAATAGCCGTGTCGCCCCCCTGGTTTACCCCTTTCTTTCTTTCTTTTCTTTCTTTTTAGAGGTTTCTTTTAGGTATCTTGGTTTACCCCGCGTTCGATGTCTCTCGGACGACAAAGACTCTACGCCTTCCGTCCAATCCCGTTCAAGGTCAGTGGGGGCTCGGCTGCGGCTATGGAACGTGATTGGCCGGACGACATAGAATCTTCGCCGTCCGAGAGACATCGAACGCGGGGTAAAGCTCAGGCTACACTATCAGCGTTTTTTCGGGTTCTGCGTGATTTCGGTTTCCGCGTTTTTATGGCCCTTTCACACGTAGCAACGATTCCATGACGGTTTTTCGTCCAGCAGATTTTCGTCGGACAATTTTTCGTCCGCAGATTTTCGTCCGACTTTTTTTCGTCTCGCATTTTTTCGTCTGTACATTTTTTCGTCTGTGCATTTTTTCGTCTGTACATTTTTTCGTCTGTACATTTTTTCGTCCGGACATTTTTTCGTTCGTATATTTTTTCGTCTGTGCGTTTTTTCGTCCGGACATTTTTTCGTCTACAATTTTAACGTAACCTAACCTAACCTAACCTAACCTGACCAAACTTAACCTAACCTAACCTAACCTAACCTAACCTAACCTTTAACCTAACCTAACCTAACCTAACCTAACCTAACCTAACCTAACCTAACCTTACCTAACCTTACCTACTGATGTTTGCCTACCAGGGGATAAGGAAAAAGTTACTTGCATGAATAGATTGCAAGCAATGGTAACTCAAATATTTTTAGGTTAAGTGATTATGCATCAGGCTTCAGGCCTTCGGCCTGAAGCCAGATACACAACCACTTTACCTAAAAATATTTGACTTACTATTGCCTGTAATCTCTCCTAAGGCATTGCCTTCGGCACTGCACTGCTTCGCCTCGAGTATTATTATGACGTCATTTGCCTCCACAGTTGAATAGCATTGTAGTATGTTTTCACTCAACCTTGGGTGAACAGACGTAAAATTTAATGAACGAAAAAATGTCCGGACGAAAATATGTACAGACGAAATAATATACGAACGAAAAAATGTCCGGACGAAAAATGTAGGTACAGACGAAAAAAAATGTAGAGACGAAAAAATGCACAGACGAAAAAATGTACAGACGAAGAAATGCGAGACGAAAAAAAGTCGGACGAAAATCTGCGGACGAAAAACTGTCCGACGAAAAAATGTCAGACGAAATTTTGTCCGGACACGGTAGCAACTTTTCCGGTCGCCGGCCGCTGTTGCCCAGATTCAGAGGTTTCCCTCAAATCTAGAGGGTTTTAAAGTCCGTTTCAGGGAAAATTTAACGAACAGAGGGCAGAGGGATTTCTAGAGGTTTCAAAGTTTTCGTTTCCTTTTATAATTAACTTACTATGCTGAATTATAATTGATTTTTGCGTTATCGCGTTAGGTATTAATTCACTAAGTAGTCAAATACGTACTTAGAAACAAATTTTAACGATACGGCAGAACATATGTTTTTTGGTAAGTAACCGAAGGTTTGTTGTCAATAGTTAAAACACTATTCTTTAGAATTGTGTTTTTCTATTGAAAAACAAATCTGAGTAAAATGGCTAGTTAGTTTGGATAATACTACAGGGACGCGGAGTTGAGTCGGAAACAGGTCCGAGAGGAGTCGGTAGATAATAGATATGACTGAAAAAGTAGAATCTACACATTTTCACCGACTCCGACCCGACTCCAGCTCGCAGCCGGAGTCGGTTAAAAGTTAAAACAAGACGTTTTTATCAACCGTTTGAGAAAAATCCAATGTCTTCCGGTCGCACTCGAGTTGAAACCATCTTAATACTTTTTGTCATGCTGGAAAAAGAACGGTTTTGCGTAGGTACTTATATCATATATAGTACAACTATTTGATGTAATAGAACCAATCTCGTCTATTTTCAGGTCGGATTCAGAGTCTTAATCGACTATACAACCGTCGGTACGATACATTTTCGACCGAAGCAATCATAAGTAGCTAGTCAGAGGCTTAGTCAGAGGTTTTTGCCGTATCCAATTGACAAAAATTCTGACATCAGAGGTTTCTAGAGGTTTTCGAGCGCTGTTTTGAAGGATTTTCAGCTCGGCCATCTGGCAACAGTGTCGCCGGCGACGGCAACTGTCGCCGGCCAAGGCCCTAAATACATCGCCGGCGATCGCCAGCGACCGGGGTCAGTCGCCGGCAACTCCGCAGTTGTCGATATCAGCTGAGCTGACCAGTCGCCGGGGTGTGACGTAGCAGTCGTGTCAGCCAATCATTGAAGAGTTGTCGGCGTTGCCGAAAAAGTTCAATTTTTCCAACATTTTGGAGTCGCCGGCGACTGTTCTAGCCAGCCGCCGCTCAAGTGTCACGTGACACGTCTGTCAATTCAGCAGCAACGAATATCAGCCTCACAGCAGCATATTTCGAGGTCTCTCGATTTGGCTGAAAATCGGTACACAGGGCCTCCGTGATGCGCTGATCCCGAAAATGTACCTCTTTGGGGTGGTATTTTGCACCGTTAACGGGTTAACGACGAATTAACATTTTAACGGGAAACGGCGGGGTCTTTCGATTTGGCTGAAAATCGGTATACAGGGCCTCCTCGATGCGCTGATTCCGAAAATGTACCTCTTTGGGGTGGTATTTTGCACCGTTAACGAGTTAACGACTAATTAACATTTTAACGGGAAACGGCGAGGTCTTTCGATTTGGCTAAAAATCGGTATGGGCACTTAGCAGAAGCATGTGACTTGGTGTTCCTGGTCATTGTTTTGTTCTATTGTAGAGTATCTAGCGACCAAAGGCACTTATTTATTTTAAAAAATGTTGAAAAGCGCCAGGAATTTCCGGACACCTTGTAGGCCTAACATGGCGCATCATATTACATGGAATTTTGGCAGCCACCATTGTCCTTTGTATCAGACCCGGAGTCGGAGTCGGAGTCGGAGTCGGAGTCGGAGTCGGTCAGGAGCCCGGAGTCGGAGTCGGAAGAGCACTACCACGACTCCGAAACCCTGCTTTGCTTTCGCTAGGCAGAGTGAGCACCGCGGAGTGCGGGGCTCGTGAGTCCGGGGATGTTTGGCGGCCGAGCTGTGGCGGCTGTGGGCTCCCCCGTGACGGATCGTGTGGACACCGGACTGAGAGATCTTCGTGATGAGATCGATTTGTTGAGCGCCGGAGATGTGAACAGCCGGTATGTTAAAACTTGTGTCTGAATCACTGTACGGAAAATGTCGTTGAAATATTAAATGTGAATTAATCGAGTAAATGATAGTGCTAATATCAACACTGGTTCTAAAATTGCAGCAATATTTAATTATATCATGTTATGTTCAATGCACGGCTCACAATATGTCGTTTTGTTCGGACATATCGGTTTTGGATGTGTACTGACCGCTGCATTGTATGTGTGTCTGTGTCCGGTCAGTAACGGACAGTTTCGGACTGCCTCGAGAGCTGGTCCTGAACCAGCTGCAGACGAATAGAGGTCCAGTTGACGGCACAGCGTTTAGACTCTACGAGGGCGCTCGGTTTGGCCCACGGCTGAGGCCGTGGCGGCTACATCTGCTATTACATACTCAAAATCTGACGTTTCCATTAACCCGCGCCCTGCTGGGGGTCCTGGATTTCCACGCCCTGCTGGGGGGGGGGGGGTGTTTGAACACCCCCCCTTGTAACTCGGCTCCTGGGCCACGTAGCGATACGCGGAAGGCGGCGTTCGAAAGAGCGTAAAAAATAATGACGAAATCACTTCGGTCAATTTTTTGGTCAGGTCAAAGGTCAGGTCACCAGAGGTCATTGAAGGCAAAATTTCGCCGATTTCCAGGTCGAATGTCGAAAATTTCCAAGAAGCCAACGCATAACTCGGGAACCAATAGAGCTACAGCGCCGCGGAAAAGTGCATTCGATAGCCCTCTTAACGCCCTTTCTGAGTAATTCTCTCAGATTTGACCTAACGTCAACGGTTTTGCCTGCAGGGGGCAAAAACTGCAAAAATAGCCGATTTTTTCGGAAACAGTTTTTCTGCAATAACTTTTGACCCAAGCCTTGTGCGAGCTTACTTTTACCGGCATCGTGTTCCTCTCGTCAAGACGCATCGAATGAACTATAACTTGACCTTGAAAGGTCAACTTGAAAATTTGACCTCAGGTCAAGGTCATGACCTGACCGGAAAGGGTCATGTTGCATATCAGTCGATCCGTATCGTCGAGCTGAACACATATAAGGCATTTTCATCGCTCTAGCATGCCTCTATCAAAAGTTATTTGCGAAAAACTGTTAGATACCATTCGTGACCTAAGATGACCTCAGGGCATAAACAAGGGTCACGGACACCATGTTCATGTTCAGTGTGTCTAAAACACTTGTAATTCGGTGTTTGGGAGTGTTTATAATGTCTTTCGTCCAAAAGAGACGCATTTCAATTTTCTCCCATTGACTTATAATGGGGAGGTCGCAAAATTGACCTGACCTTAGGTCATCGATATCAAAATTCTGAGATATGCATTTTGTACATGCTATTGCCCTTAGCAATCGCTGAAAGTTTCAAAGCGATCGGTCACTCGGTGTAGCTATGACAGACATTGAAACTTTTTATGAGGTGAGGTCACTTCAAGTGACCTGGTGACCTGACCTTGCATGACCTTGATCTGAAATTTTCACAACATGTGTAGAATTGATGTATGATAAGGTGTACCAAAAACGGCGGCGCTCCGCGCCGCCGTTTTTGAGATATTCGCGAAAAACCACAAGGGGGGGTGTTCAAACACCCCCCCCCCCAGCAGGGCGCGGGTTAAAACGAACTGCCTGTTTCAGGTCTCTTCAAGTAATTTTATGTTTCTATCCCCAAACCTGGAGCTTGTTATTGCCATTTATGTCCAAAACTGGATGTAAATGGAGCTGCCGTTAGTGCAGGAGAAAAAAAAAATAGGGGAAAAATTCAGACGCGTGTTGTGCATCCTGCGCATACTAGCTGTGCCATCTTCTTTGCGCCGTCCCAATGGCCCCGCACACTGGCGGATCCAGCTCAGAGATTTGGGAGGGGTAAACCATAACAACTTAGCGTTTCTTTCCATGCACTGTCTATAGGCGTAATGTTAAAATTTTGCCGTTTGGGAGAGGCCCTATTTGCCCTCCCCTTAGTTAGATCCGCCACTATAAGTCCCGCATTGCTTCATTGCATTGCTTCATTATAGTCCCGCATTGCTTCATTGCGGGGTATGGTGGTGGCTACTATAGTTCGTTTTCTTTCAAAACCGGTTTTGCTCCAAGTACGTTTTTTCGGCTTAACGCTCGTTTTAGCGAGCAAAAGGGACAAAAACTGAACCTGAGAAAATCGAATATCGCTTAGTTCTAACATGTGATTAATTCCCGATAAATTCCATGCGTGCTTTTTGGAACTGGACATAGAAACGGTGCTGATGTCATGCTGTGGAACTTGCAGTGCAATGTAATGTATAACTACCATGGACAGAACCGCTTACTTGATTCTGACCGCGGTAACAGTGAAAAACGGAAGTTTTTTTTTTCTAAAATTCGTTGACACTTTCACCGTACGGACATCGGGTGCGAGCTGCCATACGTGATGTCATCATAGTAGGGGAGAGTGGGGCTATCTGTTACAGGGGTAAGTTGTTACAAAGGAAATATCTTTAAAAATACTCTTGGATATGGCGCCAATATTTACGCTAGCAGAAAGGTTACGCACATTTTACATGTCACTGCAGGCTCAGACCTGGTGGAACTCCATGTCGCCCTGTCGGCGCAGTGGGGTAAGTTGTGACAGCAAAAGTATTTTTTGCTGGCCAACACTTTGGGTTCTTTTTTGTCAAGGTTATTTGTGTAAGAATGTTGGATGTATGTTCACAAAATTAAGCGATGATTTCTTTTGTAAGATCACCAAGTAAAACGCACTAGCCTCTTCATGTAAACAAACACTTGAGTTCAGTCTTGTGAAAGTCGGCCGCCGCAGGGCCGGGGCATGTTTAACCCTCGCCCGCACATGGGGGGGTGGTTGCCACCCCCCCAGGTAGTCTTTCTGCTCTGCACTCAACATTTTTGGAGCTAGAAGGCTGATTTTTCGTATAGCTGCTCCTCTATCCTTTCTTGATGTCCACTGAAAATTTCAAGTTTCTGTAATTTTTGGTTTCGGAGATATGACCTTGTTTTTCAGGTCATGTCATGACCCAAATGGCCAATTCTCAACATCTTTCGCTTGCCATGGGCCTTGTGAGCTTTTGACACCCTGATTTCGGCCTTTTTTGCCAGTCTTACCTCCCACCTATCATGGAACATGCTGTTCGACGATGTACAGGGGTCAAGGTCAGGGTCAAGGTCAACCTAGGTCATCTAAGATAATTGCGTTTTAGGCAAGCTGAATTTACTTTTTGTGAAGTTTTTTGACTGCATTTTTGGTAAAAGCTTCTCAGATCATGATTTCATGTAATATGGACCCAAAAACAATCGGTGCACACATCAGTATACACACAGACACACACAGACATACAAACACATATAATTGACCTTGACCTAACTTGACCTGAAATGACCTCAGCAGCAAAATTCTGGTCGGGTAGTGTGACAAAGAGGTTCTAGCTGGCTTGGCACCAGAAAACAGCATCGTCATCGGTATTTGATAAGCAGCGCACTTGATATCCAACGGTGACCCAAAACAGCAATATTTTTTAGTTTGACCTGACCTGGAAGGTCAATGACTGACCTGAGAAGGTAAAACTGGGTATCATTGGATTCGTCTCTTCCCAAGGAATCTTTTTGGTCTTTACTGCTAAGTTCTATCTCCAACAGGAACGAAATGGCGCGGGGGGGGGGGTGGCAACCACCCCCTCCATGTGCGTTCTAGGATGGGAAAATAGCATGTGCGGGCGAGGGTTAATGGTTTATGCTTTATTGTTCTTGCCTTTCAATTCGAGAAAGGAAAGCATGTTTAGTAATATCCATTAGGGAGGGTTACGATCGGTTCCGATAGGACGGCCAATGACAGTTATACCTAATGATGAAGAAACTACGAAAAAAGAAGTGTAACATGTTATCCCATATCGTGTATCAAGTTGCCCCACAATTTTTCAACTTACCCCAAAAATCTTGCTTTGGTTTTCTGAATTTCACATAAAAGTGAATAGTCGCAAAGAAGTGAAAGCTTGCATGTGCTTTCCAAATTGATTCAGCTAGCATGTGACCAAATTTGGTGCAATTTCATTGAATAGCTTGGCCACTAAGTGCAGAAGACCAAAAAGTGCAACGCATAGCCCCACTCTCCCCTAAACTCATTTTTGAAGACACAATTTTTATGTATTTACCGAGCACAATTTGAAATTGAATATTTTAGCGGCAAGAAACTCTTGGCCAGACGCTGAAGTTGCCAAAACTCTCGTGAGAGTTTCGATAAGGAGCTTTGGGTCAAACGGCTTAAAAAAAAACGAGCTGTGGCGCTCGCCGCTATCGTTCGTCGCCAGGCTGCGCGGCTCTGCCACCAGCCTCCATCCTAAACGCTTCAGTTACGGGTAGAGGCCGAACTGAGAGCGGCAGCAGAGGTGCAGGATGGCCTGACGCAGCTCAGGGTTGCTGCAATAGACCCAGGAGTCGGCCAGGTTGAAAACGGCCCGCAGAACCATGAAGGCGTTCCACAGCCTTTCCGAGCGGTCGGTGCTGAGGGGCACATCCCACCACGCCATCACCAGTGCATACACACTGTACGGGATCAGACAGACGCCGTACAGCACCAGCACACGCAGCAAGTAGTAGAAGGTGCGCACGTGCTGGCGCAGGCGGACCCGTTCAGCCATCTGGTGCGGCAGCGGGACGACGGCGGCGCGCAGCACCCGGCGCGCCTCCAGCAGCACGTCCACGCTGAGCGCCAGCGTGGCGCCGATCACCAGCAGGTTGACGCCGTTCAGCAAGAACGCGCCGTCTCCAACGACCAGGTGCCAGGCCGTGAAACATTTGGGGATGATGTCCGGCAGCGGTGGCTCGCTCAGCTGGCGCGTAGCCAGGGTGAAAACGACGAGCAGCAGGGCCGGCGGCCCGGTGAGCAGCAGCTCCCAGCGCACGGTGGAGGCCGTCACCAGCAGCGGGTACACCAGCGGATGGTGGATGGCCGTGCGCCGGTCCAGCGCCAGCCAGAACATGACGCCGTTGGACACGGTGAAGCACACAGAGCTGATGGAGAGCACGGTGACGCACAGGCCGGCGGAGAGGCCCAGCTCGGGCCACAGGATGCGCACCGTCGGGTAGAGCACCAGGGTGAGGCCGACCACGCAGTCAGAGACGCACAGCACGCTGATGTGGTAGTTGGTGGCGGTGCGGAGGTGCGCGTGGCGTGACACCACCACCGGGAACACGGCCGAGGTGGACACGATCAGGAGACCCACCACGAATCCGGACACAGCCATCGGCATCGACCTGCAACGCGGACAGGCCATCAAGTTCATGTTGTCATGATGCGATGTAAATCGAAGGGCCGATTTCATGCTATAAATCGAACAGGCCGGTAGACAATAGCCGTTTTCACGACGGCCATCTGGTACACATCTGGTGCACATTTGGTGCAGATTAGGTGCAAATTTGGTCAAATCAGGTTCAGTGTGTCTCTTACTAGCTATCAGCTAGTGCTGCACTAATTACTTATATGCCTGCTTTGTGGTATTATCAGAGAGTATCATCGATGAAAACACTGAAATAAATTCATAAAATACAGATATGTATTTGTTGTAAAAGAGATTAGATGCAGATTTGGTCAAATTAGGTGCACACACCGGATAGCCCGTCGTGAAAACGGCCAATGTGCACTGATACATGCTGTCCTTATATTCGAAGTGTATCAGTAAATGTTGGCAGCAGATTCTCATTTATGCATTTCTTTGCTTAAAATGACTGAGTAACGATCGTTTGTACTAATATAACGCTATGTGAAGTTTCAATAGCGAGCTTCTTGGTATTCGCTTAACATTGTGCATACTTATTTTATTTCGATAACATCCTAAATGGTATCACGCGACACACATTTCACAAGCACGATCAATGTAACCAAAAGAGCTGGGAAACGGGAACTCCTCTGTTCTGTTGGGGCGTCCATTTTCTGCCTTGGGTGTCCATTGCTGGTGGGAATGTTTTACTGACTGGAGGCCCTTCTCATCGGAGACGCCCCAGCTCCGTTGGGAGCGTCCCGCTTTTTGCTGAGGCTTATTTTTCTTGGGGAGTGGAAAACGCCACGACCAGGGGTCGATGCGCTTTTGCTTGTGAGAAGGGGGTTCCACGATGGACCGACAAAAAATCAAATTGACACCCGTATATTTTATTTTTCGTTTAAAACTGGACTAAGGGGTTGTGGTGGGCGGGGAAGTGGCAAGGATTTTTTTCTTCGCTTCGAACAATGGTTTCCGAGATATAGCCTCAGGCAATTCCTGGAGGTCACGCTGCAACCCTATGTTTGGCGGCTTATAACTCAGAAACTATTGGTTTTCTATGATACAAACTTTATACTGTTCAACTCGCAATCAACTATCAAACATTTTTGCTATCTCGAATTTTCAATTTTTGAAAATTTTGATCAAGTGACATCTTGACCTATTTTTCGAAGAGTGACTTTGATATTTCCCCCATTGAAAGTTGCAATTATGTCTGATGACGATTTAACCCTCGCCGGACCTATTGGTTTTCTACAAAACTCGGCCGGCATGTACTTACATACGCGTCGGCCAAGGGGGAGGGGGGGGCGGGTACGACCCTCCTCGCCGTTTCGCCCCTGGTGGGGCTAGCGCGTCGCGAAAAAAACAAGCGTGTGCGCCGTTACGTGACGCAGAGATTGATACCCGATTTTAAGGTCCTAGGTCAACCGGTGACCTCAGAGGTCAGGTCAAGTGCCCCAAGGTACGGTTGCGTTTTTGGTGAATAACTTCGCAAAAAACGACCGCAGAGCCGCGATTTGGGCAGCATCGTGTTCGCCTTGCTCAAGCGCGTCGAATGATGTACTTTTTGTTTGGGTGAGGTTAACTTAGGTGTTGACCTCAGGTCACGGTCAGGTCAGCGTCCCAGGTCACGAAATTGGTCGAAGTAGGTCAGGTCGCACATCATTCGATTTGGCAGGTCTTCCTGAGTCCATTGGTGGCTTCCCCGACTCGCTAACTCAATTTGATCGGGAGTTATTGACGAAAAACTAATATGACCCTAATGACGTCATAAATGACGCCACGCAAGGTCAACATTGCAAAAATGACACATGTAACCTTGCAAGGAGTGCCTTAAATCACGATTCTGTGTGCTTGAGATAGCTGGAGATCGTTCCCAGCGCAAGAATAGCAGTTTTCATTTTTCCCCATTGACTAATGTCAACTAATTCCATGTCAACTGGGACAGCCAAAATCGGCCACCATATGCGATTTTGTTTAAACTTGGTATACTTATTGGCTATTGTGTGCAACCTCTGAGGGTGAAAGGATTTTGTCATATGCCCTCGGGCTACAGAGATACAAGTCGCTAAACTTCTGCTTTTTGAGCAGAATTGGACGTGTATTGCAATCTTGAAAGATCTATAGCTTCAACATGTTTGAAGCTATTAATTTCAAACAAACTGAAACGTGTACATAAGGAGGTATGCTAGTTGAATTTGACAACTTTTACATTTTTGGTGATTTTTAATTTATTTTATTTTGAATTAATTTCTTTAAATGTAATTTGTGAAAATGGGTAGCCTTCGATTTTGCACAAATTTAGATATTGTCTTCCACTACACGTAAGGCACACGTGTTGAGAAAATTAGAGTGGGCCAACGATAACTTTGGATGATATAGCAACAAGAAGTGCAATGTAGCACGGGCGGTGGAAGGGGCCGATTTCGCTAACTCCACCTGTTCATCGCCAATAACTTACGCCATAATTATCATATTAACGTCAAACTTTCAGTATCTGTTCACAATTGAATTGCAAATCCTCCCGTGCAAGCAATAGGTAAATCGGTCTACAACTTTTCTAGTAATAACGGTGTAAAGTCAAATATTCCTGCCGGAGCGGCGCTGCGGCCGGCGCCGGCCGTTGCCGCCTGAATGGTAGACTGTGCCGGCGCGGGGCGGTTCCATCTTTGCACCGCGCTTCTTACCGTTGATTATGATCGATTCGTGTCAAATTTTGTGTGAAGGCTTAAAAATGTGCAGGGCAATCTAATGTTCAAATAAACACGAAAATCAACTGGTAAAAATTGAATTATTAGCTTGCAAACACAATCTGTGACTGAAAAGTTTAATTCACTTATGATGTCATAGGCCAGTGACCTGACCTGACCCGAAAATGCAGTTGGTGGCAAAAGATCCGGCTTGAATCGAAGGTCAAGCATGTCAACTTTTAGCTCTCTATCGCCAGCGTGTTCGGAGCTATCGCGAAAAAAACCCTATGGGGGGGGGGGCGGCCCCGGCCGGCGAGGGTTAAAGTTCCAACTTCAGGTCACAAAAAGGGTATACCTACTTCAACGTTGGAATTCCATACAAACAAAGGCCATATCAAAGCTGGCTTTTTCTTCCTGCACCAGGTGGCAGCACTTCTTTTCCAAAATAAGTGCTTGTATTTCCAAAATCGTGATTTCCTCGCTGAGGACTGAAATCGGCTTCATCGTGCCAAAAATAGCTGATAGGGTTGTCATTTTTGGCATATGGTTGCCGAAAATGGCATGTTCTAAAAATGGTAGCGCTTGACCAAACCCACGGACGTATAAATAAACTGGACTGACAATCCCAATGGACCTCCTATGGAAGATAGTGAAGCCGATAAGGCGCCATTTTACGTTGCCAAAAAACTGTGCTCTGGAAGGTCATCGAGCCAATACAATTAGAATTGCGTCCAAACGGATGATCGGATCGAGATGCTGGTGGTACCGTTCGACGGGTAATTCCTTGAGGCAGGTGATGATGGATGTCACATGTCACCCGGTGTCACATGGCGCGTGCCACGTGCCGACAAACTTACAAAGGGCAAAAACCTTTAAGCGACGCTTCACATCAAACGAAGGGCGGCACAGGTGCCAAACTCACAGGTCACATGTCCCAGTGTTCGACCACTAACATATGGTATGCTCGGCATCAGGGGGTGCGGAATGCACGCGCTAGTGGCGAAAAACATGTTTTGAGGAGGCATCCTCCGATTCCGGAAAACCTTGACCTAGGCACACCAAATTTGGCACACTGACACTACTGGACACGCGCTTTAAGGTGCTGTACAAATAGGCGTGCTGGGGTACACGGTGCACGTGCTGTGCACGTGCAAACCTTTTGATGTTGCACTCCAGGTGTCACATATGCGGGTAGGGCGGGTAGCGCTGGCAAGCTCAAAGTGCCAAATTTACACAGGCCACCCAGAATGTATTCCATGCATAGTTATTGAGCATATCCATCTCCTGGTGGCCCCCAAAGGTGCGCTCTGCACGTGCAAAAAATTATCCGCGCCGGGCGGTGGGATGCTTGGACACCCTATGTGGATTTATGTAAATATCTCGAAAACGGCGTTGTGTAGCGCCGCCGTTTTCGGCACACCTTTTCATACATCTTTTTCACAAATGCTGCATAACTTTCAGACTTAGGTCGCTCAAGGTTAGGTCACCAGGTTACGTCCAAGTGGCCTTACCTTAGGAAAAATTATAATGCCCGTCATAGCTACACAGACTATACAATCGGCTTAACCCTAGAACGCCTAGGGGGGGGGGGTTGTATCAACCCCCCCCCCCTGAGGTTTTTTCGAAGTGCACGCTAAACGGCTTGTCG
This sequence comes from Amphibalanus amphitrite, assembly GCF_019059575.1. Taxonomy (NCBI): domain Eukaryota; kingdom Metazoa; phylum Arthropoda; class Thecostraca; order Balanomorpha; family Balanidae; genus Amphibalanus; species Amphibalanus amphitrite. Next base: position 144,286 of record NW_024882302.1, on the reverse strand, counting down.
TAGCGGGCTGAAATTTTCAATGCCCTCTGGGGCAGCCTTTGCGCATCTTTTGCCGAAAAAAAAATTGATCGGGTCATGTCAGGTCACGGAGTTATGACGTCATAAGAGGTACAGCCTCCGGCCGACAGTTACCAAACGTGTGCGCCGAATCCTCAGGTTTTCTGCCGGTGATACCCACATTGTTTGATGGATCATGATGAAACTTCCCATGCATGTTGGGACAAGCATTGGCTATCGTGTGGTGCAAGAAAATTGACCGGGTCAGGTCAGGTCACGGAGTTATGACGCCATAAGAGGAACAGCGTCCGGTACTATTTTTGAAAAGCGCCCGAACCACTATTTTGCTAATTCTTGTCACCTCAATGGGAATATGCAGCAATATTAGCTTCTATAAGGAGCAAATGGACCTTCCAAATCCAAAAATACAATCAGATTTCAAAAAGTTAAATTTTGATTTTTCGAATTTCTGCCGCCGACTGTGACCTTGCCGACTTCCGGCGCTCCCAACACGCCATTTTTAGAGCTAGGGAAACGAAACACATACCAAACGATAGAGAATTGATCAAGGAACACGATAGTGAAGGTTTCAAGTCGATATCTCCCACCGTTTTGCCGCAATCGCCACGGAAAGTTGAAAAAAGTATATTTTTCTGAAAATTTGACCTTTGACCGGTCAAAAGTAGGTCAAATGTTGACCTAGGACCAAAAAATATGCCACCAATCGCGAGATCTCGTTGAGAGCAATCCGTTGGTTTTTTCCGCTAAGCTCTACGACCTTCCGTTTCGAAACGCCAGGGGGGGTCGTAACAACCCCCCCCCCCCCTGGTCGTTCGTGTTATGAGAAATGGCCTGGTCGTGCGAGGGTTAAAACGTGCAGCAATAGATAAGATCAACAGTATATACGTAGAGTAACTACCTCTACCTCGAAATTTCAATATCACTGACCTAGGGTTCTGTTGATTTTGCGACCTCAGACCACCAGCACGGCAAATCATTTATTTTGTCAAATTCGGGCTCCTACACCTTCAATTAAAGGGGGGCACTGCCGACTTTTGGTCCCATTCTTTCCATGCAACGCCCATAGGGCGTTGCATGGAAAGGGCTATGTTAAAATGCCAAAATCAAAGGGGGACACGGTGCCCCGGTGCCCACCTCGTTCCGCCGCCTATGATTTCAATATCACTTACTTGCTCAATGCTCATTGCTCAGCTCGTATTGTAAGAGCACTGCGGCACAGCATAGATGCAGGCGCTTTGCTACTGCCATCTATGGGTGAAAGATGAAGATAATGGTTATTGCGGTACAGTATTACTGCAGGCGCAAACAACGTAGGTAACAAAGATGCCTATGCTGCGCTGGCCGGCGATTGAGGCGTAAATTTGCGTTGCTGGGTAGGAAAATGTTTAAAAGCCCGAATTTGACAAAATAAATGATTTGCCGTGCTGGTGGTCTGAGGTCGCAAAATCAACAGAACCCTAGGTCAGTGGACAGTGATATTGAAATTTCCAGGTAGAGGTACTCTACGTATATACTGTTGATCTTATCAATTGCTGCACGTTTTAAGCCGATTGTATAGTCTGTGTAGCTATGACGGGCATTATAATTTTTCCTAAGGTAAGGCCACTTGGACGTAACCTGGTGACCTAACCTTGAGCGACCTAAGTCTGAAAGTTATGCAGCATTTGTGAAAAAGATGTATGAAAAGGTGTGCCGAAAACGGCGGCGCTACACAACGCCGTTTTCGAGATATTTACATAAATCCACATAGGGTGTCCAAGCATCCCACCGCCCGGCGCGGATAATTTTTTGCACGTGCAGAGCGCACCTTTGGGGGCCACCAGGAGATGGATATGCTCAATAACTATGCATGGAATACATTCTGGGTGGCCTGTGTAAATTTGGCACTTTGAGCTTGCCAGCGCTACCCGCCCTACCCGCATATGTGACACCTGGAGTGCAACATCAAAAGGTTTGCACGTGCACAGCACGTGCACCGTGTACCCCAGCACGCCTATTTGTACAGCACCTTAAAGCGCGTGTCCAGTAGTGTCAGTGTGCCAAATTTGGTGTGCCTAGGTCAAGGTTTTCCGGAATCGGAGGATGCCTCCTCAAAACATGTTTTTCGCCACTAGCGCGTGCATTCCGCACCCCCTGATGCCGAGCATACCATATGTTAGTGGTCGAACACTGGGACATGTGACCTGTGAGTTTGGCACCTGTGCCGCCCTTCGTTTGATTTGAAGCGTCGCTTAAAGGTTTTTGCCCTTTGTAAGTTTGTCGGCACGTGGCACGCGCCATGTGACACCGGGTGACATGTAACATCCATCATCACCTGCCTCAAGGAATTACCCGTCGAACGGTACCACCAGCATCTCGATCCGATCATCCGTTTGGACGCAATTCTAATTGTATTGGCTCGATGACCTTCCAGAGCACGGTTTTTTGGCAACGTAAAATGGCGCCTTCTCGGCTTCACCTGAATGGAGGTGGTTGCGGGTCCAGTTTATTTACACGTCCGTGACCAAACCTCCCCCGACTGATTTATTAGCAAAAAACCTTTGGTGACCTTTAATGACGTCACATGAACTTATAGCTGCCCAAAAGCAAAAAAGGTCTCAAGGCAGTCAAAGTTGATCGTAGGCCAATCATGAAGCCAATCATGGTATATTAGGCAATTCCGATGCGTTTTAGTGGAAAAATAAGGGAGCTGATTTTTTCTCAATTGACTTTTAATGGGGTGGTCAAGAAATTGACCTGACCTTAGGTCATCGATATGGCGAAATTCAAAGCGAACTGGTGCTAGGCCAAAACAAACACAATGCTGCCTGTTCTACGTCTCTTTCTCTATTCGATCAAAAGGTACAGCCAAAAAAGGAAAATTATTGTCGTGTCACGTGTGTTCAACGGGTAACCTCGAATGACCTTTCAGCAGGTGACTGATGCAAAACTGCACCAGTGTCATCAATAATAGCCTAATTTAACATGATTCAAAAGTATCTCTGAACCGGTCAGATGCGTTTCGGTGGTAGCCGATAATTCTGCCACTCACTTATAAAGGACAGGTCACAAAAATGACCTGACCTGAGTTCAACGCAGGCCGAAAGCCACTTCTTTATTATCGCATATGAATGACAATTGATAAGGCTTTAATCGCCATCAGACAAAATTAAAACTTCCAGTGGGGAAAATATGAGACCTTCATATTATCTTACTATCCTGACCTGATCCTCTATGTTCTGGTTCCGCCGATCACGTGATAGAGGCGCCGACACAGCACTTTCTATTACAGTCGGTCCTCCTGAACGCACTGAAAGTGATACAGGTTCCAACATGCTCAGAAATTCCAATGTTAAAGGGACCCTCCCACCTTAACATTAGATTTGAGTTGAGATAGCCAAAATGGGGTCCCTGGCTCACAATTACCGGTTTCGGCACTCACAACATCGAGAAATGCCTTAAATCGGAAATATTGAATTTCAAAATTGCAGCATTTTGATTCAGAGGGGCTAATGCATAGGAATACCCCTCTGAATGTGTGACGTCCGCGCAGATATCTAACGATTTTTAAATGTTTGACTAAAACGTTTTGTAGCACGCGGTGGTATATGCTGCTTTGCGCGCAACAAGTGCCGCACTTTCAGCTGCCAAACTATTGCTTCCAAATAAAGTCGCTAGGAACAGCGGAGATCCCAAAAAGAAAACAAAAGTAAAAGTCTAATATCTTGAAAACCGGTGAATATTTTTCGGTGAAATTTGGTAGATATTCGTTTTCGCTCTTTCTGAACCGAGCGACATCACTTTCATGCCAATTCATAAACTTTTTTGAAGGTGGGAGGGTCCCTTTAAAGTGTTTGCGAGCATTTTGGCGTCGATATACGGGTGAGTGTGGGATATCATCACCAGGCCGTGGGGGCGGTGGAGCGTCGTCACTTAGATATCAAGCGCCGGCTGCGTGCGGTCTCGGAGTCGGGCGGCGCCGACTGGCAGACGCGCCCGTCGGGAGTGGTTTTTTCTCTCAATAATGAGGTATGCGAGACCACCGGTTACAGTCCTTTCTTTTTGTATTTTTTACGTTATCCACACAGTCCCCTGTCTAAACTGTCTCGCGCGCCCAAAAATCAGTTCTCGCCAGACTTTGTTCAAGAGAAGCTGCGCCTCCCACCTGCGACTCTTCAGCAGGCTCAGCGGCACCGTGACACCATGGCCGATCGTTACAAACGTCAGTTTGACAGACGATATCACGCCCGTGAGATTTGCTATCGAGAGGGGGATCAGATCTGGGTGAAAAATGTGAAAAGGGCATCCAAAATGGATGACCCATGGATTTTCCCATTCGTAGTGTCGTCAGTGGTTGGGAGGAGACACTTGGATTATGTAAATCGGAAGAGCCTGATATGTCGTACTCATGTGCAAAACACGAAACCATGTGCAGGGCTCAGAAAAAGGTGTTTGGTGGTCGCCGACCAAAAGTTTTATTCATGTTGTGGTCGCAGCACAGAGCACCGGCTGCCCAGTACCAACTGTCTATGATGACGCTTTGGTTGTCGGACACGCAATGGAACGTTTTATAAGCCAATTTACTTCTAATGCTGCTATTCCCAGCCCCGTAGCCCGTATCAAGCGCCACCAATGTACACGAATCTGCAATTACAACATGGGTTAAAAGCAGTGGTTTAATCGCTAACGCTACGTTCGGACAGCCCAGTTTCCACGTGGAGTTTCTACGCCGCGATGAGCTCCTCACGGAAACAATCGCCTGTCGGCCGTTTGGCCATTAGCGTTTCGCACTGACCGAACGCGTTTGCGTGAGGAATTCCTCGGCGTGGGAGTTTCACACAGTGAACGGGCTGTCCGAACGCAGCCTAAATACACCATAACAAACAAGAGTGAAATTTTGCGCCCGAATCCCTATCCCTACCACTCCCCTGGCTGACGCGACGGGCGCCATCCCTCCCCTCGGCGTCCCTTCCCCCACGCCGGAAGTCAGGTCTCGTCGGCGATTTTGACAACCACTCTTCCCCATTGGTTTAACACGGGTGGTCGCACACATAGGTGCGGGAACTACTTTCAGACTGGGGGGGGGGGGGGCACACCATAATGGAGATGAACCTAGGGTACCCCCAAATCTAGTTTTATCACCAGTTTTAGGCCACTTATTTTTCATCCCTTGGCTTTTTCAACAAAAAAAAAAGAAAAAAACATTTGCAAAAAAGTGCAGTATTTCGTCTCAAAGTTGTGGGGGCACCGCCCCCACGGCCCTAGAGTTGGGGGGGGGGGGGGCAAGCTGTCCCCACTGCCCCCCCGGCTCCCGCGCCTATGGTCGCACAGAAAACGCCGACGAACGCCGATGGGTAAATGTGGTAGTATTCCCGTGAACGGAATGTGATAGTTTATCCTACAACAGTGGTATCAGCGGCGTATTTAGGAAATCGCGAAGGGGGGGGCAAGGGTTTGGAGGGCGCCACCTCATCCAAGGAGGGCGCCATACGGTCGCGAGATAAAAATCCTTAACGATCGCTGACGGGGGGGGGGGGGGATGAGGCGTTTTTTTACCACGCCACCAGTTTTTTTGCGTAACTTGGTAAAGATTATGCTGCATTGATTTCGCATCGTGTATTTTTGTTTTTACTCCAGGCCACAAAAGGTCAAGTCACCAGCTCAGCTTAAGTGACTATGCTTAGAACTCCTTCTAAGGTTAGGTCACTTGAAATGACCTGGTGACCTTGCTTTTAGCGACTAATGGTTTGCATTTTTTTTAGAGCACTTGTAAGAGCAATGCACCAAAAGGTGTGCCCCTCCCGCTCACCCCCTTCCCTCCCCCGCAAGAACAAACAGAAGCTCGTAGTGGCACATTTTTCGGATTTTTTAACCGCATATCTGAAGAGACGTCCTGGCGCGGGTAAATCTCACACGTGACAAAAAGGTTGCAAGTGATTGGCAATTGGCATAGGTACTAAGTTCCTACTAAGGAAGTGTTCTTGAAATGCTGCGCCGAAGGCGCGCGAAATTTTTTAAAACAATCTCTTCCACCGCTTTTTAGGCACATCTTTATGTGCTCACTGTTCAAAGCTCCTCTCGCTCTTTTACCAAATTTGAAGGTGTAAAAATACCTAAAAGGTTTGGTGGGGCCGCTGCCACAAAAACTGTATAGGAAGCTTCGCCCATGGGTGACAATGTAGAGAAGTTAAACCTCGCCCGCACATGCCATTTTCCCATCCTAGAACGAACATGGGGGGGGGGGTGCCACCCCCCCGCGCCATTTCGTTCCTGTTGGAGATAGAGCTTAGCAGTAAAGACCAAAAAGATTCTTTGGGAAGAGACGAATCCAATGGTACCCAGTTTTACCTTCTCCGGTCAGTCATTGACCTTCCAGGTCAGGTCAAACTAAAAAATGTTGCTGTTTTGGGTCACCGTTGGATATCAAGTGCGCTGCTTATCATATACCGATGACGATGCCGTTTTCTGGTGCCAAGCCAGCTAGAACCTCTTTGTCACACTACCCGACCAGGGTTTTGCTGCTGAGGTCATTTCAGGTCAAGTTAGGTCAAAGTCAATTATATGTTTTTGTATGTTTGTGTGTGTCTGTGTGTATACTGATGTGTGCACCGATTGTTTATGTTTCCATATTACATGAAATCATGATCTGAGAAGCTTTTACCAAAAATGCAGTCAAAAAACTTCACGAAAAGTAAATTCAGCTTGCCTAAAACGCAATTATCTTAGATGACCTAGGTTGACCCTGACCTTGACCTTGACATCTGTATATCGTCGAACAACATGTTCCATGATAGGTGGGAGGTAAGACTGGTAAAAAAGGCCGAAATCAAGGTGTCAAAAGCTCACAAGGCCCATAGCCAACTCAAGATGTTGAGAAATGGCCATTTGGGTCATGACATGACCTGAAAAACAAGGTCATATCTCCGAAACCAAAAACCATAGAAACTTGAAATTTTCTGTGGACATCAAGAAAGGATGGAGGACATAAAAAAATAAAGTGGTATACACATCAGATCACCGTATCGGATTGACACCGGAGCGCGAGATGCGTAGAAACAAGGACAAGCGCACAACGAGAAGGCGGCAGCAACAGAAAGATACTCGTAAACCATAACAGGACTGTTCCTCATGAGTTCGATTAGCCTCCTGGGCTTCTCATCCAAATTACCTCAGACCAGTCCTCATGGCCTTCTCACAGATGCATACAATACATTGTTGAGTACCTACACAACCAGTTTCAATCACCGAAACTCCAGATGCCTGCTGTTGCGGCCGAACCTGTTGACAATACTTAATCATGATTCATATATCTAGATGTCATGATGCACGCAAAGTAAGCTCAATCCCTGAAGACGTAAGACGTTTTTATGCATGGTAGAGCGTAGATAGTTTTGGTATGCTTCATTCATTGTGCTGAATGCACGTTCATTTGTGGCAATTTTTACAGACAAGACATCAAATATGTGCAAGAGAACGGCTAAGTTGGGAAACATGCCAAAGGAGTAGATAAATGATAGGAGGGCAGCGATCAACGGGGGTCGCCAATAGGTAGAAGGGCTGCGATCGACAGGAGGTCGCTAATGGGTAGGAGAGCCCCGATCAACATCCCGAGTTTCGACAGGAGGGCACCGATAGGTAGGAGAGTGGCAAGCAGCAGGAGGGCGCCAATGGATAAAAGGGCGGCGATCAACAGGAGGGCGCCAATAGGACAGGATAGGAGGGCCTTGATCAACAATCAACGGGAGGGTGCCACCAGGTAAGAGGGCGGCAAGGAACAGGAGAGCACCAATAGATAGGAAGGTGGCGATCAACAGCAGGTCCCCGATAGGTAGGAGGGCGGTCACTAACAGGAACTCGCCAATGAGTAGAAGGGTGACGATTAACAGGAGTGTGGCAATGGTGAGGAGGGCGCCTTTGCCCAAGAGGGTGACAATGAACAGGAGGGCGCCTGTGAGAAGGGCGCGGATCAACAGGAAGGTGCCAGTGGTTAGGAGGGCGGCCCCGATTAACATTCAACAGGAGGGACTGGGGAACCAATAGGTAGGAGGGCGCCAATGGCTAGGAGGGCGGCAATCAACAAGAGGGTGCCAAAGGGAAGAGGGCGGCCATGAAAATTTCACACGAGGCGCAATAGGATAGGTAGGAGGGCACCAATAATTAGTAGGGCGCCGACCACCAGAAGGGCGGAATGCGTAGCAAGGTGGCGACCTACAGGAGGGTGTCTTCGGGTGAGAGGGCGCCTATTTACAGGAGAGCGCCAATAGGTAAGACTACGCCGATCAAATGAGGGCGCCAGTGGGCAGGAGGGCAGCGATCAACAGGCTTACATAGGCGACTACCGCTACGCTTAGACAGCTACAGCCTACAAATGCGGTTGGAGGGCGCCCGAGGAGCACTCCAACCGTATTTGGAGGGCGTATTTGGAATGGCGCCCTCCGAGGGCGCCCTCCAACCGTATTTTCCCTGTAAATACTTTCGCGATTGGGGCGCCCTCCAGTCGCGATTGTTTTTTGATTCCATTTTATCATAATTGCATTTGCGATTGGAGGGCGCCGCGATTGAAGGGCGCCTTCGGCACCCAAGGGGGGGGGGCATGGCCCAGTGGCCCTCCTGCCTACGCCCCTGAGTGGTATGTTCGCTCACCGTCCAGTGTCCATGTTGTACCGTGGAAGTAACCATGACCATTGCCTAAATGATGCGCATAAGTGATGCTGAGGTTATGGCAATATTCTTAACAATATTCATGTAGCTTTGCAAAGATATTCTTCGAAAATTTGTTCCATATTTCGCGGTTTTGGTCGCACCATTGAGAAATGTTATAGCATTCGTGGTCGCCGACCTCATCGGCAGGACGGAGCTTTATTTGAGCCCTGACCATGTGTGACGCGCGATACGTAAGTTGTTAAGAATCCGTCCGTTCTTTGCGCCGGTAAAAACAGAACAGAAATGTAATTGACCTCAGTGCTGTATTGGGGTGCAACAGCTTCGTCACCAACAGGTTGAGAGGTAGTCACCGTATCATTTAACGACCAGGCACAGTAATGATAAAGCACAAATCAAGTACAGCTCATTGCTTTCTCTCGTACATCCAAGGAGGGGCTTACGGACAGCCCCTCTAAATTCGCCGTGAAACGTGCACAGTAACGACAGGCACGATTACATTTATATACTTGTATCAGGTAAAGGGTGCATTAATGATACATCGTGAACGGTATCAAAGACACACGTCTGATCTGTATCATATAATGCCCCGTCAGGATTTGGGTGCCAAAGAGGGTTAGGCGTTAATTTTGTCCGAGTGAGGCTCAGGAAAGGACCGCCAAGTCCGTTTCCTACACTCGGCGGCCACAAGCGCTACAGCCAGGAGAGCCGTGCAGTGCCACTCCAGAGGCTAGCGCGCATTGAGACCGACCCGGTCCAGACGAATGCTGAGACACGAGTGGCTACGAGAGACACGGACAGACTGGAGGTCACCGCGGGTCACGTGACATTCAAGCGACCGCCAATTACCGCGCGCCAGAGCACCGCGCCGGCCGCGCGCCCGCAAACATACTGTGCCGCACGGCCCGCCGGCGCGCCGGCGGGCCGCGGCCGGGCGGCTACACACACGCAGCGAACAGTTGCGATATGAAAAATGAACGCGATAACATGGAACTTAACATAAGTACATAAAGTCTGGTGCGGTAAATGGCGTTCGCGTTTGCGTTGTGTGCCGTTTGTGTTGTGACGTTGTGTTCAACGTTGCTTTCTGATTTCTGGAAATGATGAGGGGGTGATGTCCGCATGTTTTTTTTAAGGGGGGGGGGGGTAATGTCAGGATTGCGCCTTGTGACTGGTTGGGCCAGGCCGGGTCACGTGTGCTGGCCGCCCCTGCGGCATGTCCATCAAGACAGCCCATATTCAGCCCAGATTCAGCCCGGATCCAGCCCAGATTCGGGACACCTTCGATCAAGCTGAAACTCGCACACAATGTAGGTCCTGACATGCCCAATCCACATTTCGAGTCATTCGGTGGCACTTCCAGCCGTTTGACCTACAGAGGTCAGCAAAGGTCACGTGACCCAAATTTGCACAGATCAGATCAGATCGGAGGCCTCTTGCACCAAGATCCTCTTGCACCAATGCTTGGATTATTTTGCATCGTATACCCAGTCCAAGTCTCAAATGTAACAATTTGAGTGCAAAATTTAGCAAGCACATGTAGGATTATGTATTGGGCTATTGCAAACAAATTTACCACCGTTAGATTAGCTTATTCTGAAACCGGTTTTTTTATTTTACCTAGCTAGGTAGTTTGGTGCAAGAGGCCTCTGATCAGATGTATTCACAGCACATCCACAGCACGGTCAAGGCCATATATAGTAGGTAGCGACACTGAGCGATTTGTTTACAGCCAGTTTCGATCCCGATGACGCAAATGTGTCGTCACGAGACAAAACAATATGGCCACCTCTAATGAGAACCAAGTGCAATAAGTTCCCGGATGTAGACAGCACTTTTTATTTATTTATTTATTTATTTATTCAAGTGATCACCAACAGGGCGGACCCCCACTGACAGGCGAAGTCAAACTAACACTATACATGATAAACAATGACATACGGGCAAACAATGCAGAGTAAACAGTAGGTAAATATTACGATAAATATAGCTAAAAATATAATGCACAAAAAGTATGTGGGTTAAGATGAATCTAAAAAAAAAACGAGCTTGTAAAAAGGCTCTATGACTTTAAAAAGATGATATATACTTCAAAACATGCGATTTATGTAAAAGTCCCAGTGGCATCGGTAAAAAAATCTGCCCCTGGAACACTGCATAAAAACGAATTGACTAGACATGGTACCCTGTTGAATAAACCCCGCTTCACGGTGTTGACACGTGCACGGGGCTCATAAAACAGTTTCTGTGTGCGGGTCGACCGAGTGGGTATGTGCAGTGCAAAGCTGTTTAATATGTGGCAGCAGTCGTGTCTCCCATGAACCACGTTTCTGATGAAAATCAGATCATGCTGAATTCGACGTGAAGCCAATGACTGTATCCGGAAGTGATTTAGTAAAGCATTGTAATCCAGAGAAATGGAATGTCCGGAGTGTGTGTGTGATAAAAGCCATATTAGAAATTTGTGTTGCACTCGGTCGACCCGCACTGTGTGGGTGTCAGCCGCACCCGCCCATATCACACTGCCATATTCTAAAATCGAGCGTACACTGGAGAAGTAAGCACACAAAAGTGCCTTGCGATGAAATTTGCTTCCCTTCTCACCTGTTTGAAAGGATCGAAACAACAGGCCCAGGCTTCGGTTTGCTCTGCTAACAATGCTGTTCACATGAGCAGCAAATGTAAGCTTGGTGTCTAAAATGATACCCAGGTCACGTATCTCTCCAACATGCTCGAGTTTGGTGGCGTTGATAAAATACTCTGTCCGGACGGGTGCGCGCCTGAGGGTGATCGTGAACGATTTGCATTTGCTGGGGTTTAGGGTGAGTCCCCATCTGACGGACCAGGCCGCCAGACGACCAAGGTCCTGCTGGAGCAGTAGTCCGTCAGATGGCGAGACAATTTGTCGAAAAATTTTGACGTCGTCGGCGTACAGAAGGCACCCGGAATCGACTTCTCGCGGTAAATCATTGATGAACAAAGAAAAAAGTAGCGGAGCCAAAAGGGATCCTTCGGGAACACCGGATAGTACTGCCGTCCATTTGGACGTTTTTCCGTTCACGATGACCCTCTGACGCCTATCGGACAGATATGAGACGAACCATTGTAAAGCAGACTCCTCCAATTTGAAGGAGTGTTTTAGTTTGTGAATTAGAAGGGAATGATTCACACTTTGAAAAGCTGCCGAATAGTCTGTATATATAGTGTCCGTCTGATATCCGCCCGATATGGCCTCCCACGCTGACTTAAGATAAACGGTTAGGTTAGTAATACAGGACCGCCTAGGAATAAAACCGTGCTGCTCGTTGCACAGGGCCGGCGAAACATGATGGTATAACTGATCGTAAACTAAGCGTTCGAGTATCTTTCCGAAGAGAGGAAGCAATGACACGGACCGGTAATTTGATGGATTCTTCTTGTCTCCTTTTTTGTGGATCGGAATAATGTTTGCCTGCTTCCATCTTTCCGGAAAGACACCCGAACTTACGGAGGCGTTACATATTTTGGTGATGGGAACAACGAGCTCATCTGCACATTCAACAATGATGCGCGCACTGATGTCATCGGGGCCACAAGCCTTGTTTACTGGAACGGCTTTCAGGGCAGATCGAGCGGCAGCTTCGGATATATGAAGTCGAGACAGTCTGTCTACAGCGTACTCAGGCGCTTCAGGCAAATCAGTCACATTCGGCTGAGTAAATTTCGTAGCAAACACGTTGTTAAGTAGTTCCGCACGGCCCAGATCGTCACTAACAATGTTACCATCGGGTGCACGGAGCACAGGCGAAATAGATGACTTGTTAGTAACACACTTCAAAAACGACCAATAACGCTTTGGGTTAGTCTTAAAATCTGCAGTGAGCCCACGCAGGTACTGGGAGTATCTGTCACCAGACACGGCCTTAAACTCTCTCCTTCTGGCAGCAAACTCGCACCTGGTCTCCTCAGAAGGGTTACGGCGCAGGCGACGGAACGCGGCTTCCTTGAGACGCAGAGCGGCCCGCACGGCGCCGTCGAACCACGGCGGCACCCTGCGCCGGAGGACCACTGTGGGGACGTGGTCGGCGATGGCGGAGTTCAGTAGAGTGTAGAATGTGTCTACTGCCGCGTCCACGCCTAGTCCGTCCAACATCCCCCATGCGACCAGAGATAAACTCCGGCGCAGCCCGTCGAAGTCGGCTCGCTTGTAATTGAGTGCCGAACGCCTGGTCAAGAGAGGAGCACGGTGCCGAGGCACAGCGACGGTAGCGACAGTCTCGCGATGGTCGGTCACCAAAACACTGTCACTGACATCGACACGGGTTGGTAGTCGACTGGTGAATACCAGATCCAGAGTGCTGTCACCTCTGGTGGGCTCGCACACCCATTGCCTTAGTCCTAGCGCATCACACTCGTCCAAAAAACGGACCGCCCTGTTGGTGTTCCTTAAAAGCCTGGGGGTCGAACCGTTCTCTGAGGTAGTCCACGCTATCTCCGGTAGATTAAAATCGCCTATAAGGACCAGGCGATTGTCCTGAGGTCGATCGGCCGCAAGAGCATCGGTAATCCCCCGCAGCTCGTCGTCGCTGTCGGGTGGCCGGTAGCACACGGCGATGGTCACCGCCGCGCCCTGCAGCCGGATCAGCATCAGCTCCACTCCCTCCGGATCCGGGAGCCGCAGGGGCGACAGCGACGAGCGCACGGCGCAGGCCACGCCGCCACCGAGGGACCCGCGGTCGCGCCGAAACCAGGTGTGATGCTGAAACCCGACACCCAGCTCGGAGTCGGCCACGGTCTCGTTCAGCCAGGTCTCGGTGAACGCGACGACATCATATCGCTCCAATACAGGAGCACACGCTCGGAGGTCACCCAGCTGTTTCTTCAAGCTCCGGGCGTTGACATGGTAGACCGTCAGGGATCCAGGTGGCGCCACTGTGGGGGTCCTGTCCGGCCCGGGGTTGAGCTCGATGTCCCCGGCCAGAGTGTCAGCAGGCCTGTAGTTGTATCGCCCGGTCTGACGTGTTGCACAAGTGTTGGCGCCATATGTGAGGCGGGTCCGGAAACGGCGAAGGGAAATTCGACCAGCTCTCAGACGGGTAGCCGTCCAGAGACCGAGGCCGGCGTCCACGGGGCGGGCGGCCGGAGCAGGCAGATAGATGGCAGAGCGTTCGCTGGCGAGCAGGCAGACGCCGCAGATGAAAAAAGCGACGGCGGCCGCCAAGATACGAACTCTCGTCGGCCCGACTCCCGCAATTCCTGCGGCCCGGCGGGCCGTCCGGGTCCCCGACCACTCGGCCACCGTTCCTTGCGCTCCCGCGGCCCCCGACCTCCATCCGGGTCGGCGCGCGGTGAGTCACCGAGATCGAAACCGACGACATCATTACTGGACCTATGGCGAAGCAAAGTAGTGACATCCCCCTGAGCACGGTGGCTTTTCAGTGTTGCATGTCATATCAGCACAGGGACAAACAATGCTCGGAAGATGGCACGCACACACGCACACACTTGCATGCTCATCGCACACGCTTCTATTCACGGCACACCCGGATCTCTGGACATAACAAGACGTTTGAGGTTGCGATGAAATTGTTGGTCACTGATGGGTATGCGGGCTTCGTTTAGCATTGCTACCCCGCGATAGCACAGCCGACGCCTGCCAGCCTCTGTCCGGATACGGGGTAGCGTGAGGCAGCTGGCTCTACGGGTGTCGTGCATGTGTATCTCACGGGCAGGCGGCAAAGTTGTGCGGTGTATGCTTTCGGGCAGACCTTTGGACAGAATCGTTTGGACAGCAGAGACAGTATGGTACTCGACAAGCTGTCTAGCGTTCATAAGGCCCAGTTCTTGCACGGCATCGGATATGAGCCTGCGTCCAGTCACGACTCGCGCACAAAAATTGATCACTTTGTCTTTTTGTATTTGTTTCATCTGTGCAGCGCCACTCGATCCGTACACACTGAGACAATATCGAATGGTTGATATTACCAACGCCTGCACGAGAGTGAGTAGTACTGTCTTACTGTTAACGCCAGACCCCTTGAGACCCTAATTTTTCGCGATTACTTTTAAATGCGTGAAGGAATTTCAACCAAGCTCAGGACATGGCCGTTTCAAGACAGGCCGAAACTTTTACAATTTAGATATTTTATCGCCATTTCAATATTTCAGGCACTTGTCATTGACTCGTAATGTTAAATTTCGAGCAAGATTTTCATCCGGTGTGTAGAGGCTATCACCAGTCAGTCTGTGATACGTTATGACGTCACAGCTAAGCCCCGCCTCTGTGGTCTTGGCCTGCGGCGGTTTCGGGCCGGCGCGCGGTCACTCTCGCTGTGGCGGGGAGCGGGGACGGGCGACGGTCGAGCGGTGCCGAAAGCCGGCGGAGTTGTGCGTAGCGTCTTGGCTGACAGTGCCCAGAGAGCGACATGATGACTAAGGAGTCATAAATGCTCAATGCACATTGCTTCTACAATGCTGATATGTTCGCTGATACATATTTTTTTATAAGCTGCAAATGACGGGCAGATGGCATATAACTGACATAAGGTTAGGAAATATTCACCTGTATTTAAAGCCTATGGCGTTGCAGATAATGCGATAATGGGATGTCGGATGTCACCAAGTAGCTGCCGATTTGTACATCGCTATGCAACCATCGAACAACGCAATAATAAGTTAATTGCCTGAGCTTCACATCATACGGCTCGCTCGTATTTCAAACAGATACCCTACATCGAAAATCGTATTTGTTAGGAATCGTTAACGTTTGTTCGAAGCACGACTGAGTAGTAGGTTGAGGAGTGATGGTCCTCTTGGTCCTATATACAAGAGTCAACAAGAGCCTAACATTTACTTGACCGTCCGCTGCAATTGATTCATAGCACGTGAAGCGTCAGCGAAATTCATAGTCCTTTACAGATGGCAGGGGTGTCGTTTGTACAGAGGTCGCTGATGGGCACGGGTCAATGCCGCAGTCGTGGGCGGAGCCTAATGTCATATGACGTAGAAAGCCTCTATCCAGGATGGAAAAACAGTTAACATTACCAGTCAATGACAAGTGCCTGAAATATTGAAATGGCGATAAAATATCTAAATTGTAAAAGTTTCGGCCTGTCTTGAAACGGCCATGTCCTGAGCTTGGTTGAAATTCCTCCACGCATTTAAAAATAATCGCGAAAAATTAGGGTCTCAAGGGGTCTGGCGTTAACAGTAGGTACCTCCTGTCTCAGGTTACGTGACAGGGCTCGGGAGGATAAGGAACGGACACCGTGCGAGGAGACTGAGCAGGAATTTCGTCGCTGTCGCAACGCAGTCAAGACGGCTCAACACCACGCGTGCTCGGAGTATTTCCTGTCATCATTCCGCCGCTCAAAGTCCACCACCTGGCGCGACATCCGTCGGTTTCTTATTCCATCCAAGAAACCAGAACCGAGACCTGATGGGTCATCAGACCGTCCAGCGGCTTGGTTCGACCGCCTCAACAGCTACTTCTCCACCATCGGCCCCAGCGTGGCGGACGGCCTGGCGGCGCTGGACACGGGAGAGACGCTGCACCCCCGCCCGCCGCGAGTCTCCAGCGGAGCCTTCAGACCGCGCCCGGCCACTCTGCCCGAGCTGTCCGCTGCTCTCCAGCGTATGGGGACGTCCAAGGCGTGCGGGACGGACGGCATTACGATCTCTATGATCCGACTGACTTTTAGCGTGGTAGGGCCGCATATTCTGCATGTGATTAACAGCGCTATCTCTCGCTGTGAACTGCCGCCCGCCTGGCAAACCGCTACTGTTGTACCATTGCATAAAGGCGGTGATGCGTGTGACCCTAGCAATTACAGACCTATCTCGATTCTACCTGTTGTTTCCAAGCTTTGCGAACGTGTTGTCTGCACACAACTCATGGACTACCTATTAAGTCATCACTTGCTGTGTCCACAGCAGATACGGTTTCCGGCCCGGCCTATCCACCGAGGCGGCCCTGCTCGACACTGTCACGTACCTCACAGACCACGTAGACGCCGGACGTGTGACGTCACTAGTCACAGCCGACACTTCTAAAGCCTTCGACAGTGTCGAGCACGGCCGCCTCCTGGAGAAGCTGGGCTGGTACGGCATTGAGGAGCGCTGGTTTCGTGCGTGGCTCAGTGGCAGGACCCAGTCTGTTCGGGGTGGCCCCAGTGTTGAGAGCGTGTCACACGGAGTGGTCCAGGGTTCGATCCTGGGCCCGGTCCTATTTTTGGTATTTACCAACGACTTGCCACAACATGTACCTGCTGAGAAAATCGTTATGTATGCGGACGACGCCCAGTTCCTCCACTCTGACTTACCGAACAACCTCTCTGACATGAAAATACGTTTGGAAACCAGCATGTCTGCTGCTCTAAAATGGTTTACCCAGAACAGATTAAAAATCAACCCCTCCAAAACTGAGATGATCATGGTAAAATCGCAACGATTGAAAACCGAAACTGGCTTCCATATCCATTTTGGAAACTCTCAAATTTTCCCGGTACAGTCGGTGAGGGTGCTGGGCGTCGCCGTGGACGACGCCATGACATGGGACAAACACATACCATACATTTTGCGCCGGTGCTATAGTGTACTGATCGGTCTGTCAAGGATTCGACACCGCGTGCCGCGCGAGACCCGTAAGCTCCTGATTGAAGCGCTAGTCTTCCCGCTAATAACGTATTGCATGTCTGTATGGGGCGGTTGCACAGTCACACAGCTCAGGAGACTGCAGAAATGCATAAACTTCTGTGTCAGAATCGTAACGAACCTCAGGCGTTGCGACCGTGTGACAGCGTCCCGCAAGGAACTGGGATGGCCTGCTGTACAGGAGCTACTGCGTGAGCATGATCTGCATGTTATATTTAAACTGATGCATGACTCGCATGCCCCTGATTCGATCCGCAGCCGCATCGTCCACCGTACTGCGGTGTCGAGCCGCAGCACTAGGGCAACCAGTGACGGTCAGCTTCATGTCCCGCGCGTGCGAACTGTGCTTGCCCGGCGCTCATTCATCTGTCGCGCAACTCGTTCATGGAATGAGTTGCCTGCGCCTGTTCGAAGCTGCACCGGTCTGGCGGCGTTCCGTAAAAAGGTTAAAAGGTTAAGAAACGGCATGTTTAATCCGGCTGCGCTAGGTCAATGTGGTCAGTTAGTTTATCATGTGTGGTGTGTTTTAACCTCTATAGAATCTGTCCTGTATGTACAGGTATGAGTTTTGAACTGCTGAATGTATGACGTGGTTTACTGAAAACACAATTTCTTGGATGTAACCGAAATATATGAGTATGAGTATGAGTATGAGTATGTTATTAAGTGCGATCAAGGTGCCAGTACACTTGTTTTTGAGATCATTTACATGTGCCAGGTAGCTTAAATGCCGGTCTAAAGTGACACCCAAGTTCCGAACTTCTTTAGTCACAAATTTGGGAGCCGTTGAATGTCAGCGAAACTTCTGGAAATTCTCTCAGCATTGCGGCTGTGCAACCAATGACGAGCATCTTTGTCTTTGTCACAGCAGATTGTGGCCCACCCAGTAGAGCTAGAGCGCTAAAAATGGCACCAATCGACTCGCCAGCATCGAATCTTACTTTCCCAATACCCATTTGACCTCTCCAGGTCATGCGATGACCTAAGGTCATTTGTGGGCTTTGTCGAAAATACATTTGCACAGCAGTTCTCGAGTAGAGGGATTGACCGAATTCCAAATCAAAGGACATAATCGGATAGCCCATAGGCCATAGTAGCTTTCCTCAAAATTCTCTTCTCGATATCTCCCGAGTCCCGGAGCGGTGCTCAGAGGGCCTCCTAAAAATGCCCGAGCGCACACTGGGCCAGATGGCCTTCAAAGCCTCCAATTAATCAGAAAAAAGTCATTTTTTACATCGTTTGAATATGGTTTCATATGCAAAATTGAATGGCGCATCCGATGGTGCTGTTCATTTTTGTCTTTAATAGTGTCTAAGCGGTGTAATGTAGCGCCAAACACAACAATTGCAATGGGTTAAGCAGTACAGTTAAACCGTCAGGTACGCGAGCTAAGTTTGTGTAGCTAGTTAGTCAAAATGTGGGAACCGCGTGATCAAATGATGCATGCCGCTGAACTCCTTATCCCATATGGTTATGGAAACCATCCTGAGAAGGACACGACCCATTATTTTTTAGCATTTTTTGCGCGTTTATTTAAGTCTGTTCAATTATAAAAACCAAAGGTTTCGCAGGTAAGTGTAGAGCTACACATAAATGCCTGTGATATCCGAATAAGATTTTTTCAGGGAATGCACCCCAAAGCAGGGGGATGTCACTACTTTGCTTCGCCATAGGTCCAGTACTGATATCGTCGGTTTCGATCCCGGTGACGTCAGTGCTGACTACATCCGGGAACTTATTGCATTTGGTTCTCATTAGAGGTGGCCATATTGTTTTGTCTCGTGACGACACATTTGCGTCATCGGGATCGAAACTGGCTGTAAACAAATCGCTCAGTGTCGCTACCTACTATATATGGCCTTGCCCCAAAGTCCGTAGATTATGTTTCTGAAGAGAAAAATTGCGCGAGTTTGCGCGTTTTCCGTTTTTTTATGTTTCCGTATTATGATGTGCAATTTTGACGTTTATTTTTGCGACCATCTTTTTCGCATCTCCCAGATTATCTCTGGAACTAAAACTCGTAGCGAAATGCACGAGGCGGCGTTGGAAAGCACTCGCCTAGGTGCACCTGAAGCGCTCTTAAAACTTGGTAATGTAGGTCATTGACAGGTCAAGATCAGGTCAAAGGTCAAAATCGAACATGTTCACATTTGGGGCTCTGGGGACTGCATTGCCGATAATAGCGGACCGAATTTGGGCCAGATCACTCACAATGGTATGGTTACGGAGCGAGCGAAGCGAGCGGAGTCTTTCCTTAGATTAACGGAAATTTCTGAGTATGAGCGGCCGGCCGGCCGGCCGGCCGTGCGGACGCTTTTGCGAGGCTTATATCTCAGCAACCACTTGACACCGATTTACACGCGGTAATTTTTGTATGATAGCTTCATTCCTTCTACCAAGTATTGGACTATTCGCGATGCATGTGGGTGACCCCTTATGCACTTGCCACGTGCAAAACGAAGAGGTGTCAGTTTTGTAATTGTTGCAATATTTCGGTAACTACTTGGCCGATTGCGCTGAAAGTTGGCATGTAGGTAGGCACCCACTAGGCACTGCATATCCATGTGCCAGAGTTGGGGTACTGCTGCACGTGCGCACGTGCAGGGGTCGTTTCCAGATCCCGAGAACGGCTGGACCGATGGCGCTCAAATTTGGTGCACGGTTAGAGACCAGTTAGTAGGGTGCCGTGCACAAGTCAGTTGGGACCCATTTTGCACGTGCGCACGTGCAGGGTGCCGCTTCCAGATCTCGAGAACGGCTGGGCCGATTGTGCTCAAATTTGGCACATCGCTAGAGACCGGTTAGTAAGGTGCCGTGCACAGGTCAGTTGGAGGTACACCCTCGAAATTTCGCACGTGCAAGGCCCACCCTCTCGTTCGCTCCGTTACTCGCCCCAAAAGGCGTTATACTGGTTAAGATAACCAAATAGCATTATTACGAGCGAGCGAGCGCAGCGAGCGAGCGAGTTCATACTGAATTAAGGGAAAATCCTGAGCATGAGCGGCCGGCCGGCCGGCCGTGGGGACGCTCTTCAAAAGCTAATATCTTAGGAACGGGACATCCGATTGACAAGCGGTCTTCTTTACTGAATGTCACTTGGACGTAACAGTTCTGTGGTGTGATGGCCAGTATGCGTGTTTGCCAACCACCGCACGTGGCGCCTGGTAAAGTTGGACATTTTTTAAGAACCCCAAAATTGCAACCTCAATAACGGCACAACGGTTGGGCCGATTGAATTGAAACTCGGTACACAGTTAGGTCTTCATCAGATAATTCATCTGCACGTGTTAAGGTTGGGGTGCTACAGCACGTGCGCACGTGCAGGGGGCGCTCCCAGATCTCGAGAACGGTTGGGCCGATTGCGCTCAAATTTGGTACACGGTTGGGGACCAGTTAGTAGGGTGCCGTGCAAAAGTTAGTTTGGACCCCGCTTGCACTGGCGGATCCAGGCTTGCGTTTTGGGGGGGGGGGCAACTCATGCAGGAGCCAAACCTAGGGTACCCCCAAATCCTGTTTTCTCATCGGATTTAGGCCACTTATTTTTCGTCACAGCCCTGACACTATGAATTTTTTTTTTAACTAAAAAGAAAATATATAAATGGTAGCCCACCCGACCCATGCTTTTATATTACTTTGTAAACACTTACCATTGTTTTTATCGACCAGTTAAAGGGACCCTCCCACCTTAACATTAGATTTGAGCTGAGATAGCCAAAATGGGGTCCCTGGCTCACAATTACCGGTTTCGGCACGCACTCACAACATCGAGAAATGCCTTAAATCGGAAATATTGAATTTCAAAATTGCAGCATTTTGATTCAGAGGGGCTAATGCTTTTGGATACCCCTCTGAATGTGTGACGTCAGCGGAGATCTAATGAATTTGTAATATTTTACTAAAACGTTTGGTAGCATGCGGTGGTATAGGCTGCTTTGCGCGCAACAAATGCCGCACTTTCAAATAAAGTCGCTAGGAACAGCAGCAGATATCCCAAAAAGTAAACAAAAATAAAAGTCTAATCTCTTGAAAACCGGTGAATATTTTTCGATAAAATTTGGTAGATATTCGTTTTCGCCCTTTCTGAACCTAGCGACATCACTTTCATGCCAATTCATTAACCCTCGCATGTGTAGGGGGGGGTCGGATGGACCCCCCATGGTTTTTCGCGAATAACTCGCGTAAAAAGCGGCCGATCGCGACGAAACTTTCAGTACCCTCGCATTGATCAATTTTACACCTACCCTGAAAATTTCATGACCCTGACCCAAATGACCTTTGACCTGTGACCTCTTTTCCGAGACCATGTTTGACCGGAATCGCGATTTCGCGTATGTCGGCTCGCACTAGCCGCGTGTTTGCAAGCTTTTCGTGGTTTCAAACGTTCAAACATGTGATTTGATGTTACTCCCGTGTGTGTCAAGGTCACCTGAAGGTCAGGTCATGTCATTGACCTTTGGTGACCTCAGGTGACCTCGGTTCACTTTTTCGAGTTTTATATGTTTCTAGGCTAGTTTTTGGAGCTGAATTCGAATTTAGCAACCATTTGAACATTTACGAAGTAGTTTTGGTGACTTCGTAACATGTTACGAAGCTGTCAGAGGCGGTTGACACGTACTACGAATACCCGTCACGACGCCTACTGGTTGACCTGACCTGACCTGACCCGACCTGGTCTAAATGCTTCAAGACATCATCTGTGATCAAAACTAACACGATATTCGTGATCAGCACCCCGAAAAACCCCTTAGCAGCCACACTTTACGACTTTCTAACACGTCCCGATTTTCCCGACTTTGGGTCATTGACCTGACCTGGAAGGTCAACCAATGACCTAGGACCTTAAAATTGGGTATCATCGGCTTCCTCTCGTCACGGGCAACACGCTCGTTTTTTCCGCGAAGCTCTAGCTCGATCAGGGGCCAAACGGCAAGGGGGGGGGTCCAACCGACCCCCCCCCCCTACACATTAGAAGCTGGCAAACGCCGCACACATGCGAGGGTTAACTTTTTTGAAGGTGGGAGGGTCTCTTTAACCCGCTTCGAGTCAGTGCTTGGGTCCCTTTGCGGGCCGGAGGTGGTAAAACAGCCCTGTCTAACTCGGCTCCTGGGCCACGCCCTGATTGAACTATGTTTCATTATCGTTTGGGGGAGGGGGAAGACGGGCCACTTTAGGCCTCTGGGAAGGGGGCATGGCCCTAAATGCCCCCTCCCTGGATCCGCCAGTGTAAAAGAGACCATTGGAGCTGCAGTTGGGTACCTCAGACATCAGGGTACGCCCTCAGATGTATGTATAGGACTCGCATGGAGACCTCTTATGCTATAGTGTACTGAAAGGACCCAAAGGAGCCTGTCTATATGGGCTCCCGGAGATAGACGTGGGCCCTCAGGAGCCCGCCAGAGCCCCAATGAGGGATAAGTGAGGGATACCAAGTGCCTGCAATTGCATATTGCATAAGCCATAACGCCTTTACAAATCAATATATTATGCATCAGTGGCAGATCCAAGGGGGGCCACATGGGTCATGACCCCCTTGGTGCCCGGGGGCACCACAGGCCTGTCAGGGGCACCACCGGCCTAGTAGGGGCACCACCAGCCCGCCAGGGGCACCACCAGCCCGCCAGGGGCACCACATGCCTAGCAAGGGCACCACGGGCCTGTGAGGGGCCCCACAGGCTTGTCAGGGGCACCCCAGGTCTGTCAGGGACACCAGAGACCTGCCAGGGGCGCCGCCGGCCTCGCAGGGGCACCATGGGCCTGTCAGGGACACCAGAGGCCTAGCAGGGGTACCACAGGCCTTACAGGGGCACCACCGGCCTTGCAGGGGCACCTTGGGCCTGTCAGGGGCACCACAGTCCTGTCAGGGCCCAGGGGCACCAGCGGCCTAGCAGGGGCACCACAGGCCTGCCAGGGGCACCACCGGTCTAGAAGGGGCACCATGGGCCTTTCAGGGGCCCACCGGCCTCGCAGGGGGCACCACCGGCCTCGCAGGCATCACGGCATCACGCAGGGGCACCTTGGGCCTGTCGGGGGCATCACGGGCCTGTTGGGGGCACTTTAGGCTTGTCAGGGGCACCACAGTCCTGTCAGGTCCCAGGGGCATCAGCAGCCTAGCAGGGGCACCCTAGGCCCGCCAGAGGTACATACAGCCCACCGCTAAAGTAATGTAGGGTTTTACCAAACTCAACGGTTGACTTTTGACTGGCGATTGTTTAATGCGAAGTGATTGAAAAGAAGATGTCAATAGCTAAAGTTGCAGCTGCAAGGGTGACGATACATATAAGCTACATTCAAAGTTTCATTGTAGTCTGGCTAATCGTTCCTAAGCTTCAGAAGCAGAACATACCCATGACTGAAACCCCACATTACTTCTGCTGTGGACTGTACCACAGACCTGCCAGCGTCCAGGGGCACCACAGGCCTAGCAAGGGCACCACGGGCCTGTCAGGGGCACCTCAGGCTCCCGTGCCCCCCCCCCCCCTCCCCCCAGATCCGCCAGTGATGCCACACCACGCGAAACACCGCCAACTACCAACTGCCGCGCCATAAACACGTGCCAACAACAGTCTTTTTTTTAAGGTCGACTCCGCTCGCGCAACTTTTGACTGACCCTCACTGCTACTATATTGCTTCCATATTATGCTGTGGAAAGCTTTACTTCACCAAGTGGCTAAAAACCTCCATCAAGGCATATTTTCTTAGCAATTTTTCTGGCGTTTTTTTTTTGGGGGGGGGGGCAAACAGGCCACTTTAGGCCTTTGGGGGGGGGGGGGGGGCATGGCCCCCGTGGCCCCCCCCCTGGATCCGCCAGTGCCCGCTTGCACGTGCGCACGTGCAGAATCAAGAATGCCGCTTCCAGATCTCAGGAACGGCTGGGCCGATTGCGTTCAAATTTGGCACACCGCTAGCGACCGGTTAGAACGGTGCTTTGCACAAGCCCGTTGGAAGTACCCTCTCGCCCTTGCGCCCGTGCAGGGCTCACTATCTCGCTCGTTCGTTCTTCGCCCAAAAAGCGTTTTACTGGTACTTGTACTAAGTACTGCTTAACCCTCGCATGTGTGCGGCGTTTGCCAGCGTCTAACGTGTTTCGGTTGGACCCCCTGCCGTTCGGCCCGTGATTAGCCTAGAGCCTCGTGGAAAAAATGGGCGTGTTGCCCGTGACGAGAGGAAGGCGATGATACCCAACTTTAAGGTCCTAAGTCATTGGTCGACCTTCCAAATCAGGTCAATGACCCCAAAGTCGGGAAAATCGGGACCTGCTGGAGCTTCGTAAAGGGAAGCTGTTATGGAGTTTTTCGGGGCGCTGATCACGAATATCATGTTAGTTTTGATCACAGATGATGTCTTTATGCATTTAGGCCAGGTCGGGTCAGGTCAGGTCAGGTCTACCAGTAGGGGTCGTGACGGGTATTCGTAGTACCTACGTGTCAACTACCACTAACGGCGTCGTAACATGTTACGAAGGCACTAACACTATTTTATAAATGTTCAAATGGATGCTTAATTCGAAATCAGCCCGAAAACTGCCCTAGAAACATGTAAAACTCGAAAAAGTGATCCGAGGTTATCAAAGGTCAGTGACCTGACCTGACGTTCAGGTGACCTTGACACCCACCGTAATGCGTGTGACGAACATCATTTCACATGTTCGGATGTTTATAATCACAAAAAAAAGACTGGAAACGCACGGATAATGTGAGCTGACATACCTACGCAGAATCGCGATTCCGGAATAACCTCTTAGAAGGTATGTCTTGCAAATTTCCTCAATTTTCCCATTTTTATCTATCTTGAACATCAAAATACGATGCAGAACTGGGTTCAGCGCACAAAACTACCTCAGGAAACATCATTTTGACCCGTTCGGTCGTTCGGTTGATTTATTGGCGGTTTTGAGGGCCATCTGGCCCTGTGTGGAGCAGGGGGGGGGGGCGGGCCCTGAGGCCCCCCCCCCTTGGATGCGCCACTTTAGCCGCCAGGCGCCGGGCCGGGCCCTGGACGGTTGTCGGATCTGGTATCGGCCGCCTGGCGAGTAGGCAGCTCCCGCTGCACTGGAGCCGCACCGGCGCGGCGGAATGCTGCCGGCCTTCGGGAGACGGCGCACACCGCACCGTGGGCACTTTGGCGATCCTAGCGCGACATAAGTGGCAAATACGAGTATTTTGATTTTCACTTTCTTTAGATACTTTTCTACGCAGAATTGTCCAGTGTATCCGAATCTGACCTTAAATCGCTTTAAAAATGATGAGTTATACATCAGAATATGCCACAAAATGAAGGGTTGCGCTGACTAGCACCGTGTTCCTAGGATAAGGCGAAAAATTACATGACAACGGAACGCCTGCTCGCTCGTTTAACCCTATTCCTGGCGGGGGGGGGGGCCTCAGGAGCCCCCCTGAGGTTTTTTGGTTATATCTCCCAAACGCTTTGAGCTAAGAAGCTCAAATTTTCTGACTTTTTCTAAAAGGCTTTTACGCAACATTTCTGAAAATTTTGAGTTGATCTGACCTCAGGTCAGGTCACCAGAGGCGGTTTGGTGACCATACCTCAGAAAAGTTTGCAATCACGCCAGAGCTAGAGTTTTTGACCGATCAATTTCTTCTTTTCAGGCTTTAGTTAGGGTACCATTATGTGCAATTTGTATATCTCAGAATTTTCATATCTGTGACCTGAGGTCAGGCCAGCCTCGTGACCTTTACATTGCAAGCCTATGGGAAAATATTGAAACGCCTCCTGCTTCGTGTAAACGAGTCAAAACCACCCAGTTCTTTCAGTATTACGGAAGATTATCTCATCGGTGATGATCCTGGTGCCGCTAATTGACAGGGGTACCGGTAAAGGTCATCTGAGGTCATGTGACGTCATAAATCGTTTTTCTGTCAATAAATCACGACATGATGGTGCTAAAGACTTGTGAGTGGTACCAAACTGCTCGCCTGGTCAAGGCGCGTCGTTTGTGTGGGGCGGCGTTTGCGTGGGTGCTGTGCGCCGACGCCGCCCGGGTGTAGCGCCCCTCCCGGCGCGCGGCTGGACGCGCCTCTGCGCCATGCCTCTGACTGGGCGCGCCGCTGCGACCGGTGCGGCGGCGAAGGTCGAGGCTGCGGCCCGAGGGGTCAGACGTGTGAGAGGTCGAGGACTGGAGGGTCGCCGCTCGCGCGTGCTGAGTGGACACGAATACACGAAGGACTGAGACGCTGCCTCTCAACTAACATTGGCGCGGTCAAGGTAAGCCTTTTCGCTCCTTATTTAAATGAATATGCACTGGTTAGCGTGATCGTTTATACGACACAATCGCCTCTTATATCGATTGCCGATATTGCTATTTGGGTGATTCCGACCTGAAATTTATCGGGGTGTGGTCGTTTCCGATTAGCTTCTTGATAAATACCAGGTCGTTTACAATATTCACAATACGCATTGAAACCGGCTATTTTTCTCTGCCGTACATACTTGTAGACATTATAGATAATCATAAGGTGATCGTTTAGCGACACCACACTGAGAATAAAATGATTCTGTCTAAATCCTAGTCAGTAGCAACTGAAATGGCTAGTGAACTGTATATGAAGGTTCACAACACAAAACAAATTAGCGGTCTGAAAGATGAAAATTGGGAAACATGGATATTTCGTTTTGAAACCCGCTTTAGTGAGCTGGACGAGACAAGCCTAGCCACTGTGCTGCTCGATGTATTAGACGGCACTGCCCTCGACGTTTGCGGAAAATTAGGGAGGGATGAGAGGAAAAGTTACAAAATCCTCAAGGGTGCGTTGCAAAGGAAATTTGGAGCCAACGTCGATCCACGACGCGCGAATGCAGAGCTCCGTCAGGTACGTCAACAACCGGGAGAAAGCACGGAGGCGTTTGCAGATCGCGTTCGAAAGCTTACAAATATAGGAAATCCGGGACTGTCCAGTGCTCATCTCGACCAGACAGCCTTAGAACATTTCTTGTGCGGCCTCAGTGACCTGAAACTGCAAGAAAAGCTGCACAACGAATGTAACGGAAGTTGGCACAGATTCAGCACAGATTCAGCACAGCACAGATTCGGTAGGGGAAAAAAGGCCCCGGTAGAGGGAAACCTTTATGACCCGTTTTCCCCTAGAAATGACGTCACAAAGAGGTAAAAATGGGTATCAATCGAAAGCTCTCGTTTACCCAGACACAGTCCTGCAGGAAAATTTCACTTTTTCCCCATAGGAAAGTTTGTACGGGAAAATCAAAATTTTGGGTCAATGGGGGGTCCCCCCGATTTCGTTCAAAATCGGCACACAGGTGCTCCACCACCAGCCGAGAAACTTTCCCCAAAACGGTCCCCGTTGCATTGACGTTTAAGGCCCGTAAAGCCCCCTAGACTCGTAAAATATCCGTAAAATCGCCTTTGTACGGACAAAAAAGTGGTGCTATGGTAAAAATGGGTATCAATCGAAAGCTCTCGTTTACCCAGACACAGTCCTGCAGGAAAATTTCACTTTTTCCCCATAGGAAAGTTTGTACGGGAAAATCAAAATTTTGGGTCAATGGGGGGTCCCCCCGATTTCGTTCAAAATCGGCACACAGGTGCCCCACCACCAGCCGAGAAACTTTCCCCAAAACGGTCCCCGTTGCATTGACGTTTAAGGCCCGTAAAGCCCCCTAGACTCGTAAAATATCCGTAAAATCGCCTTTGTACGGACAAAAAAGTGGTGCTATGTTAAAAATGGGTATCAATCGAAAGCTCTCGTTTACCCAGACACAGTCCTGCAGGAAAATTCCACTTTTTCCCCATAGGAAAGTTTGTACGGGAAAATCAAAATTTTGGGTCAATGGGGGGTCCCCCCGATTTCGTTCAAAATCGGCACACAGGTGCCCCACCACCAGCCGAGAAACTTTCCCCAAAACGGTCCCCGTTGCATTGACGTTTAAGGCCCGTAAAGCCCCCTAGACTCGTAAAATATCCGTAAAATCGCCTTTGTACGGACAAAAAAGTGGTGCTATGGTAAAAATGGGTATCAATCGAAAGCTCTCGTTTACCCAGACACAGTCCTGCAGGAAAATTCCACTTTTTCCCCATAGGAAAGTTTGTACGGAAAAATCAAAATTTTGGGTCAATGGGGGGTCCCCCCCCCCGATTTCGTTCAAAATCGGCACACAGGTGCCCCACCACCAGCCGAGAAACTTTCCTCAAAACGGTCCCCGTTGCATTGACGTTTAAGGCCCGTAAAGCCCCCTAGACTCGTAAAATATCCGTAAAATCGCCTTTGTACGGACAAAAAAGTGGTGCTATGGTAAAAATGGGTATCAATCGAAAGCTCTCGTTTACCCAGACACAGTCCTGCAGGAAAATTCCACTTTTTCTCCATAGGAAAGTTTGTACGGGAAAATCAAAATTTTGGGTCAATGGGGGGTCCCCCCCGATTTCGTTCAAAATCGGCACACAGGTGCCCCACCACCAGCCGAGAAACTTTCCCCAAAACGGTCCCCGTTGCATTGACGTTTAAGGCCCGTAAAGCCCCCTAGACTCGTAAAATATCCGTAAAATCGCCTTTGTACGGACAAAAAAGTGGTGCTATGGTAAAAATGGGTATCAATCGAAAGCTCTCGTTTACCCAGACACAGTCCTGCAGGAAAATTCCACTTTTTCCCCATAGGAAAGTTTGTACGGGAAAATCAAAATTTTGGGTCAATGGGGGGTCCCCCCGATTTCGTTCAAAATCGGCACACAGGTGCCCCACCACCAGCCGAGAAACTTTCCCCAAAACGGTCCCCGTTGCATTGACGTTTAAGGCCCGTAAAGCCCCCTAGACTCGTAAAATATCCGTAAAATCGCCTTTGTACGGACAAAAAAGTGGTGCTATGTTAAAAATGGGTATCAATCGAAAGCTCTCGTTTACCCAGACACAGTCCTGCAGGAAAATTCCACTTTTTCCCCATAGGAAAGTTTGTACGGGAAAATCAAAATTTTGGGTCAATGGGGGGTCCCCCCGATTTCGTTCAAAATCGGCACACAGGTGCCCCACCACCAGCCGAGAAACTTTCCCCAAAACGGTCCCCGTTGCATTGACGTTTAAGGCCCGTAAAGCCCCCTAGACTCGTAAAATATCCGTAAAATCGCCTTTGTACGGACAAAAAAGTGGTGCTATGGTAAAAATGGGTATCAATCGAAAGCTCTCGTTTACCCAGACACAGTCCTGCAGGAAAATTCCACTTTTTCCCCATAGGAAAGTTTGTACGGGAAAATCAAAATTTTGGGTCAATGGGGGGTCCCCCCCGATTTCGTTCAAAATCGGCACACAGGTGCCCCACCACCAGCCGAGAAACTTTCCCCAAAACGGTCCCCGTTGCATTGACGTTTAAGGCCCGTAAAGCCCCCTAGACTCGTAAAATATCCGTAAAATCGCCTTTGTACGGACAAAAAAGTGGTGCTATGGTAAAAATGGGTATCAATCGAAAGCTCTCGTTTACCCAGACACAGTCCTGCAGGAAAATTCCACTTTTTCCCCATAGGAAAGTTCATGTACGGGAAAATCAAAATTTTGGGTCAATGGGGGGTCCCCCCCGATTTCGTTCAAAATCGGCACACAGGTGCCCCACCACCAGCCGAGAAACTTTCCCCAAAACGGTCCCCGTTGCATTGACGTTTAAGGCCCGTAAAGCCCCCTAGACTCGTAAAATATCCGTAAAATCGCCTTTGTACGGACAAAAAAGTGGTGCTATGGTAAAAATGGGTATCAATCGAAAGCTCTCGTTTACCCAGACACAGTCCTGCAGGAAAATTTCACTTTTTCCCCATAGGAAAGTTTGTACGGGAAAATCAAATTGAACGAAATCGGAGGGGACCCCCCATTGACCCAAAATTTTGATTTTCCCGTACAAACTTTCCTATGGGGAAAAGTGAAATTTTCCTGCAGGACTGTGTCTGGGTAAACGAGAGCTTTCGATTGATACCCATTTTTACCATAGCACCACTTTTTTGTCCGTACAAAGGCGATTTTACGGATATTTTACGAGTCTAGGGGGCTTTACGGGCCCTAAACGTCAATGCAACGGGGACCGTTTTGGGGAAAGTTTCTCGGCTGGTGGTGGGGCACCTGTGTGCCGATTTTGAACGAAATCGGGGGGGACCCCCCATTGACCCAAAATTTTGATTTTCCCGTACAAACTTTCCTATGGGGAAAAAGTGGAATTTTCCTGCAGGACTGTGTCTAGGTAAACGAGAGCTTTCGATTGATACCCATTTTTACCATAGCACCACTTTTTTGTCCGTACAAAGGCGATTTTACGGATATTTTACGAGTCTAGGGGGCTTTACGGGCCTTAAACGTCAATGCAACGGGGACCGTTTTGGGGAAAGTTTCTCGGCTGGTGGTGGGGCACCTGTGTGCCGATTTTGAACGAAATCGGGGGGGACCCCCCATTGACCCAAAATTTTGATTTTCCCGTACAAACTTTCCCATGGGGAAAAAGTGGAATTTTCCTGCAGGACTGTGTCTGGGTAAACGAGAGCTTTCGATTGATACCCATTTTTAACATAGCACCACTTTTTTGTCCGTACAAAGGCGATTTTACGGATATTTTACGAGTCTAGGGGGCTTTACGGGCCTTAAACGTCAATGCAACGGGGACCGTTTTGGGGAAAGTTTCTCGGCTGGTGGTGGGGCACCTGTGTGCCGATTTTGAACGAAATCGGGGGGACCCCCCATTGACCCAAAATTTTGATTTTCCCGTACAAACTTTCCTATGGGGAAAAAGTGGAATTTTCCTGCAGGACTGTGTCTGGGTAAACGAGAGCTTTCGATTGATACCCATTTTTACCATAGCACCACTTTTTTGTCCGTACAAAGGCGATTTTACGGATATTTTACGAGTCTAGGGGGCTTTACGGGCCTTAAACGTCAATGCAACGGGGACCGTTTTGGGGAAAGTTTCTCGGCTGGTGGTGGGGCACCTGTGTGCCGATTTTGAACGAAATCGGGGGGGACCCCCCATTCACCCAAAATTTTGATTTTCCCGTACAAACTTTCCTATGGGGAAAAAGTGGAATTTTCCTGCAGGACTGTGTCTGGGTAAACGAGAGCTTTCGATTGATACCCATTTTTACCATAGCACCACTTTTTTGTCCGTACAAAGGCGATTTTACGGATATTTTACGAGTCTAGGGGGCTTTACGGGCCTTAAACGTCAATGCAACGGGACCGTTTTGGGGAAAGTTTCTCGGCTGGTGGTGGGGCACCTGTGTGCCGATTTTGAACGAAATCGGGGGGGACCCCCCATTGACCCAAAATTTTGATTTTCCCGTACAAACTTTCCTATGGGGAAAAAGTGGAATTTTCCTGCAGGACTGTGTCTGGGTAAACGAGAGCTTTCGCGATTGATACCCATTTTTACCTCTTTGTGACGTCATTTCTAGGGGAAAACGGGTCATAAAGGTTTCCCTCTACCGGGGCCTTTTTTCCCCCTACCGAATCTGTGCTGTGCTGAATCTGTGCTGAATCTGTGCCAACTTCCGTTACATGCACAACGATGACGCTGTGCTGTCTCTACAGCAAGCCATTCGTGTAGCCCAAAAAGTCCAAGAAAAAGAAAACACCTTGTCTGTTATGCGCACGTTAGGTGGTCAGGACACGCAGACGGTCATGCCCTCCAGCCACACTACAGCCAGCGAAAGCCCACGGAACACAGGAGGCGACCGCACGGACACAACAGAGGTTCTGGCGATGATTGGTGAGTTAAAAGACGAATAAAGGGAGGTAAAGGCTCAAATAAAACGAGGCACAAACGGAACACCAAACGCGATCAGCAGCAATCAGCGTGGCTGTTTCCAGTGTGGCGATACCAACCATTTCAAGCGCAATTGTCCGCAGCTTTTGAACAGACGCCAGCCAGGGCAAGTTAGGCCCCCGGGGGCGACAGCCGGGAACCGAGGGACGGCACCCAACGCACCTAAGAGCCTACAGTGTTTTGGATGCGGGAGACGTGGGCATTCGGTAGCCGAATGCTGGAGAACGCCGGTTTCGGCGGGTGGCCTCGGTTTGTCGAGCGCCCCACAAAACATGGGACACGTGAGCTGTTTGAATTGCGGGAGACAAGGACACTGGGCGGCCGACTGTTGGAGACAAAACGGTGGCAGGAGTCCACAGTACCCAGCCGGACCGCACCAGGGCACGCAGCAGGGAAACGGTCAATGACTGGTGCTGAAGGGCAAGCACCAGTCGGATATGAACAAGAAGCAAGCCCCAAACGCGCTTCAGCGATCAAAATCGAAGTCGAAGGACGCAGTGTATGGGCCCTCGTTGATTCCGGAGCCGATGCCTCAATGATTGGACAAGAATTCGCCCGAGCGGCTGTACAGAAAGGAGCGTCCCACAAAGGAAATTTTGGAACAATAACGCAGGCAAACGGGCAGAAAATACAGGTCAACACACAAGCAGAAGTGTCGTTCTCGATACAAACCTCGCAGTTCATCCAGCCTATGTTGGTCATTCCAGGCTTGATCCGGCCCCCGCCGAAGTTAGTTGGTAGCACTGCTGCTCCACGGCGTACATTTCCTACCAGCCCATAGGATTTACATGTTAAATGGCCTGTTTTCGGCGAGCGATATCTCGGTCAACCTTTGGAGGAATCAATGGTTCTTAGTCTCAAATGATAGATCAATGAAATTTCTTTCGACAATTCCTCTATCATTTTTCACGAAACCCAGCCGATCTTCTACGGCGTACAGGGTAAAGATTTCTCTGCACGCCAGCACCCGCGATCCGCCTCTCCGATCGTCGGCGCGCGGTCCTCGGTAGCGCAGTCGGTAGCGTATCGGGCTACGGATCCGAGGGTCGTGAGTTCGAATCCTGGGAGTGCCGTGTGATTTCGGCTAGAATTGAATGATGTAGAATCTTGAATGTTTGCGTAATCAATTATTGATAGCTAATTGAATGTATCTGCGCACTAATCGGCCCCTAAAACCTGTTATTTAAGAAATTTAAGAAATGCATGTCGCGTGCGCGTCACGACTGCCAACCATAAGCGCTACCATATTCTAGTTTGAACTAACTTTTCGCTAGTCCCGACCACATATAGTAGGTTTTCTAGTAGTTATACTAGAAATTCCCACCAAAGTTCGTCCTACCCTTCACTCAATATACTCTGGCTTGATCTACTAGGTCGTTCTCGGCCGAGACTTCTGCTGCCAGCACAAAACAGTGCTAGATGACAGGGCAGGGGTTTTCAGAGTGGGGAACGTCGAGATTCCTTTACCAACATATTCTGAGTTACGACCGCTACGAGCAAGGATGGTCACTTGTGCCTCAGTCACCATCCCCGCTAGGTCTCAGACCCTCGTTCAGGCCGAGGTCGAGATCCCAGATGGAGGCGTTAAAATCACTAAAGAAGCCACTTGGGAGGGTGTTCTAGAACCTCACTCAGTTGAGAGCAGCCAAGAGTGGAGGGTCCCTCGTTTAGTTGCAGAAGTGACGAGCGAGGCAACCGTGCCGGTTCAGGTCGCCAACATCGGAGGCAAGGCAGTAACGATCCCTCCAGGCACAGAAATCGGTACACTGTACTCCATTCAAGAAAATGGCAAGGGTATGTACGACGTCCCGAGCTCTTCAGCGGCTTCAGCTGAACTCAGTGCAGGGACGCTCGATGATCTCTTAAGCGAGCTCAAACTCGAATCTACTGCCCTTTCAGAGAGTGGCAAGACCTCGCTAACACAACTTGTGTCACGATACCAAGATATCTTCAGCACGGGAGAGTCCGACATTGGAAAAACAAAGCTTCTACAACATCACATCGAAACTGGAGGCGCGGCTCCGATCCGACAAAGGCCACGACGGATCCCAATGAAACTAAGAGAAAAGGTGGAAAGACAAAAAGAAAAAATGTTGAAAGAGGGAATAATCGAGGAGAGTTCCAGCCCTTGGTGCTCACCCATCGTTCTGGCCAAGAAAAAAGACGGCAGTTTCAGATTCTGCGTCGATCTTCGAGCAGTGAACTCTGTCACCCAAAGTCTGCCAGTCCCTCTCCCGAGGGTGGATGACAGCCTCGACAGCCTCGCGGGGGCAAGCCTGTTCTCCACCCTCGACATGGCCTCAGGCTACTGGCAGGTTGATGTCGCTGAAAAAGACCGAGAGAAAACCGCTTTCAGCACGGGAAAAGGCCTGCACCACTTCCGGCCCATGCCTTTCGGCCTCAAGAACGCTGGAGCCACGTTCCAACGACTGATGGAACTAGTGCTGGCTGGAATGGACTCAAAAAGCTGCCTGGTGTACATAGACGACATTATTGTCTTCGGAAAGGATCAAGACGATCATCTAAAGAACCTAGAGGAGGTCTTCCAAAGGATCAGGACAGCAGGGATGAAACTAAAGCCAAGGAAGTGCTGTCTAGCCCGCGACGAGGTAGTATTCCTCGGACACAAGGTGGGGAAGAGCGGTGTGGAGCCAGACCCAGCAAACATAGAGAAGGTGCGTCACTGGCCTCGACCACAGAAAGCCGAAGAGCTGAAGAGTTTTCTAGGGTTCGCAGGATACTACTCGCGATTCGTGCCCAACTATTCTGACCTCGTGCGACCCATCAGAGAAGCTGCTGAGAAGAAGGGTACTGTAGAATGGACTGAAGAGCTGGTGGAAAGCTTTGAAAGCACTAAAACGAAGCTGACGTCGGCGCCAATCCTCACCCTGCCAACCTGCAAGGGCGAGTTCAAGGTTGCAACCGACGCCTCCAATACTGCAGTCGGAGCGGTGTTGACGGAGACCATCAACGGCGATGAGAGGGTGATCAAAACAACAACAAAACCGCAACAAAAAGGACCATAATGCAACCGCAACACGAGGTCCACGACGCACCGCGACGTCAAACATCCAAGTACAGCGCAAACGTTTCGCCCTGCACCGCAGTCACTACACGACAACGTCTCTCTGTCCCCTTCCCCCTTCGCCATCCATCGAGCGTGTCGATACCGAGCACGTCGTTAGCTTGGCGCACTTAGCGGGCAAATGTGTCGCTTAAGGCCGTGTTACACTGCCGAATTTTGGCCACGACCCTGTCGCCGAATCACGTCGTGTAGGAAATCGGCGAACAGTTCACCGACAGAGGCGAACAGTTCGCCGACAGAGCCCGATTTGCAGAAAACGGGTGGGGACCCCCGCTAATCGTGCGCGGGCCGAAGCTGATCCATGATTCGGCGAACATCGCGAATGAATGGCGAATCTGTTGCGAATAGTCGGCGATACCTTGGCAACAAGTCGGCGCACGCAGCGACACGTCGGCGGCGACTCGGCGACTGTTTGGCGACCATGTTCGTTTATTAGAAGTTCGGCGAACGGCCACGAAATTTTCATTTTTCATGAAATTTTCGTGGCGGTCGTGACGAACCGTAAAAGTCGCGCAGTGGACACCGACTGGTCTGCGAAATGCCAAGACCGTGGCCATGGGTGTAACTTTGTATACTTTCGAGGTCCCATGTGGGACCCCAATGCGAACATTTGGGACCCCAATTGTCATTTTGGGACCCCAATAGTGGAGGCCCCGCCCCCCTAGACGCACCAGCTACTTTGCAAACGGAGGTCCGATGTTCATATAGAAGGTTCTCTGTATAAATAGGAGGCCCCTTGGATAAATCGGAGGCCCTGTTGGACAAATAGGAGGCCCCCTGAACAAGTAGGAGGCCCCCTGAACAAGTAGGAGGCCCCCTGAACAAGTAGGAGGCCCCCCGAAAAACAGGAGGCCCCCTGGAGAAATAGGAGGCTCTCTGGACAAGCAGGAGGCCTCCTGGACAAATCGGGGGCCCTAGACAAATAAGAGGCCCCTAGACAAATAAGAGGCCCCTAGACAAATAGTAGGCCCCATGGACAAATAGGAGGCCCTCTGTACAAAAAAGAAGCCCCCTGAACAAATAGGAGGCCCCATGGACAAGTAGGAGGCCCTCTGTACAAATAGGAGGCCCCCTGCAAAAATAGGAGGCCCCCTGGACAAATAAGAGGTCCTAGACCTAGACAAACAGTAGGCACCTTTCACAAAAGGAGGCCTTCTGGACAATTAGGAGCCCCCTGGACAAATTGGAGGCCCCTTTCACAAAAGGAGGCCCCCTGGACAATTAGGAGGCCCCTGGACAAATAGGAGGCCCTCTGGACGAATAGAAGGCCCCTTTCACAAACGGGGGCCCCCTGGACAATTAGGAGGCCCCCTGAACAAGGAGGTCCCCTGGATAAAGAGGAGGCCCCCTAAAAATAGGAGCCCTCTGGATAAATAGAAGGCCGCTTGGAAAATAAGAGGCTACTTTAACCAATAGGAGGCCCCTGGACAAATAGGAGGCCCCCTGAACACGTAGGAGGCCCGCTGGACAAATAGGAGGCCTCTTGGGCAAATAGGAGGCCCTCTAGAAAAAAAGCAGGCCCCTTGGACAAATAGGAGGCCCCTGGACAAATAGGGGACCTCTTGAACAAATAGGAGGCTCCATGGACAAGTAGGAGCTAGAGGCCCTCTGTACGAATAGGAGGCCCCCTGGACAAATAGAAGGCTCCCTTAACAAAAAGGAGTCCCTTCAAAAAAGGAGGCCCCGGGACAAGTAGGAGACCCCTGGACAAATAGGAGGCCCCTGCACAAATATGAGACCCCTGGTCGAATAAAAGACCCCTGGATAAATAGGAGACCCCTGGACAAATAGGAGGACCCTTGGATAAATAGGCAGCCCCCTGGAAAATAGAAGCCCCCTGGATAAATAGGGGACCTTCTCGAGAAACAGGAGGCCTCCTGGACAAATAGGAGGCCCCCTAGACGAATAGGAGGCCGCTTGGACAAATAGGAGGCGCCATTAACCAATAGGAGGCCCCCTAGACAAACAGGAGGCCCTCTGTAACAGTAGGAGGCTCTCTGTACGTACAAGAGACCGGCGCTCGACCTGTAGAAGCTTAGCTGTATGTACGGCCCTCCAGGTATTAAGTGGTTGGTTGCCATCATCACAATAATCGATCAGCATTGATGAATACGTCTAATGGCTGTTGAAAACCATTGCCGAAGTGTGTGCATGAGCCCTCTTCTCATTTCTGTTGAGCCATTTTACAGGAGTGTCTCTGTCATTCAAAGTTATTGCACCCAAAGCACATAGGCTAACCAACCACTCTTTTGCTGGAGGGCCGTACCTACACTATGAGGCTTTCTGTGCAAGTAGTCGAAGTAGGAGGCTCTCTGTACTGTACCTACAATTACAAATAAGAGGCCCCCTGAGCAACTTAGATGCAACACAAATCGGAGGTCACCTATAAAAAAGCGGGACTCTGTTGGAATGCCTGTTTGAAAAAAAAAATTATTTTCCTGATATTCAAATTATTTAATCCTCGCCCGCACATGGGGGGGGGGCAGTGGTTGCCACCCCCACCCCCCTAGGTAGTTTTTCTGCTCTGCACTAAACATTTTGATTGCTATAAGTCGGATGTTTCGTATAGCTGCTGCTCTATCCTTTCTTAGCGTCCACTGAAATGTCAAGTTTCTGTGGTTTTTGGTTTCGGAGATATGACCTTATTCTTCAGGTAATGTCATAACCCAAATGACAAATTTATAATATCTTGCGTTGGCTATGGGTCTAGTGAGCTTTTGACACCTTGATTTCGGCCTTTTTTGCCAGTCTTACCTCCCACCTATCATGGAACATGTTGTTCAATGATGTAGAGATGCCAGGGTCAGGGTCAAGGTCAACCTAGGTCGTCTAAAAATATTGCGTTTTAGGCAAGCTGAATTTACTTTCGTGAAGTTTCTTTGACTGTATTTTTGGTAGAAGCTTCTCAGTTCATGATCTCATGTAATATGGACACATTCACAATCGGTGCACATCTCAGTTACACACAGACACACACAGACATACAAACACATGTCATTGACCTTGACCTAACTTGACCTGAAATGGCCACAGCCAGCAAAAACCTAGCCGGATAGTGTGACAAAGAGGTTCTAGCTGGCTTAGCACCACAATACGGCACCGTCATCGGTATATGATGAGCACGCACGTGATATTCCAACGGGCAACGGTGACCCCAAACAGCAACATTCTTTAGTTTGACCTGACCTGGGAAGTCAATGACTGACCTGATGAGGTAAAATTGGTATCATTGGATTCGTCTCTTCCCAAAGGATCTGTCGCTCTTGACCGCGAAGCTTAAAATGTTGTAAGAAAAAATTGTGGTGATGTCGAATAAGATACCTTCACAAGCAGCGGGCCGACCCATCATATACCGATGACGCTGCCGTATTAGTGCCAAGCCAGCTAGAACAGCTCCTTGTCACACTATCCGACTAATTTGCTGGCTGTGGTCATTTCACGTCAAGTTAGGTCAAGGTCAATGATATGTGTTTGTATGTCTGTGTATGTCTGTGTATGGACTGATGTGTGCACAGATCAGTTTGTGTGTCCCTCTTACACTAGATCATGAACTGAGAAGCTTTTACTAAACATACAGTCAAAGAAACTTCACGAAAAGTAACTTCAGCTTGCCTAAAGCGCAATAATTTTAGATGACCTAGGTTGACCTTGACCCTGACCCTGACATCTATACATCGCAGAACAACATGTTCAATGATAGGTGGGAGGTAAGACTGGCAAAAAAAAGCCGAAATCAGGGTGTCAAAAGCTCACAACTCACAAGGCCCATAGCCAACGCAAGATATTGGGTATTCGTCATTTAGGACATGACATGAAGAACAAGGTCATGTCTCCAAACCCAAAAGCCACAGAAACTTGAAATTTTCCATGGACGCTGAGAAAAGATAGAAAAGCAGCTCTACACAAAATCAGGTTTCTAGCTTTAAAAATGTTAAGTGTAGAGCAGAAAAACTAACTTGGGGTGGCAACCCTCCTCCCAGGTGCGGGCGAAGGTTAACCCTCACACTTTCTGGGGTCGGCTAGATTCCTTGCGCAATGCTGTGCCGTTATTTTTTTTTCTATAATAGAGGCATTGTGTTTTATTGTCAAAAGTGAAAAAGCCAGAAATTTTCGTCGATTTCGGACGCCGCGGGGGATATTTACATAAAATGTCACCCTGCTGGCCTGGATCCACCAGTAGGGTCAGGTGACCTACCATTTCTTTATCAATATTTTTAAAAAAATCATGGCATCAGAGCTGTGACGAAAAATAAGTGGCCTAAATCCGATGCGAAAACTGGATTTGGGGGTACCCTAGGTTTGGCTTCTGAGCCTCTGGTCCCCCAATGAAAATTTCTTAGAGGAGGCCCTGGTGTGGTTCGTAAATTACCGCTTCCGCAATTGGAGGCCCCTAATTGCTTGGAGGCCCCCACTAAATGGAGGCCCCCTTGGACGGTTGAGACCCCAATGGTGATGTCAAAGTTTCACCCATGGACATTATCGCCCATATTTGGCTGCCACAACGTTCACGGTGATGACGGACCACAAACCGCTCAAGAACATTCCCCGCTCGATCAATGTCGACGGAGACGCCACGGGACGACGTGGCAGATGGGCAATCGAACTCACCACATACGATTTCGTCGTTGAGTACCGAAAAGGCTGCGACAATGGAAATACTGATGCTCTGTCGAGACCTATCGCTGACGTCACTGACTCCACAGCCGAGACGGAGGCTAAAGAGCTTCTCGCAGCAGACCACCAGGGCGGTCGAGAAGACATCCCCCCTCGAAAAGCTGCGATTCGAGCAGGAGCTCGACCCCTTACTGGCTGAGGTCAGGAACTGGTTGGTAGCCAAGAGGCTTCCCTCAAAAAAAGAACTAAGGAAAAAGAACAGCTCACTGCGTAGCATGGCTCGATTATTCGACCAGCTCACGGTCGAACATGGAGTTCTAAAACTAAGGCGACATGGCGACAGCGACAACTCGGTCATTGTTCTTCCAAAAACCTATCATGAAACAGTCCTGAACATGCTACATGACGATGTGGCTGCCGGTCATCTGGGAACCGACAGAACTCTCGAGAGAGCAGCAACCAGGTTTTTCTGGCTGGGGATGAGCGGGGACACCGCCCGCTACTGCGAAACTTGCGAGACCTGTCAACGACGCAGTCGCCCAGCACCACAGATGCAAGCAACTCTCCGAACCGAATCCTATTCGAGGTCATTTGAAAGAGTGGCTATCGATATCAGCCGGTCCCGTAGCTCAGTTGGTAGAGCGTTGGACTCCGCGTGGTGAGAGCACGCGTTCCCGGTTACAACAGTCCGGGTTCGAAGCGCGACGGGCGCTTGACATTTATGGGCCTCCTGACAGGTATGGTTGCGGATGGTGGCAGGCCGTAGCCAGGCGAAGTCAGTGAGGGGACCGGCCGTGCGCGGCTATGTGCGCACGTTAAACTTTGGACTCTAAATTCTGCCATAGAACTGGAATGGCGCGATCGGAGGGTAGAGGGCAGGGTCACCGCAACAAGCTTCGCTTAGCGGTGGCTCTGTCCTTGTGAATCCTTCCCATCAAAAGGTTCGGACTAAATTTATAAAAAAAAATAATAATAAAATATCACCGAGATGCCGATGTAGCCTCGCGGTAATAGGTACGCTTTAGTAGCAATGGACTACTTTACCAAATACGTCTTTGCCTACCCCATGCAGAACCAGACAGCTGAAACTGTATCTGACTGTCTTCTGGACATGGTATTGCAGCAAGGGGTGCCAGAACGCCTTCACAGCGATC
Source organism: Amphibalanus amphitrite (assembly GCF_019059575.1). Classification (NCBI taxonomy): domain Eukaryota; kingdom Metazoa; phylum Arthropoda; class Thecostraca; order Balanomorpha; family Balanidae; genus Amphibalanus; species Amphibalanus amphitrite. The sequence goes on along the minus strand of NW_024882302.1, from coordinate 103,387 downwards.
AAGGTCGCCAGTTTGAGTCTGCGGTCTTCCAGTCCCTGTGCAAACGACTAGGAATCGAAAAAACTCGGACATCACCCTATCGGTCTGAGAGCGATGGCATGGTGGAGCGCTTTAACCGCACGCTCAATGACATGTGCTCGAAATTTATCAAACCTTGCGGATCTGATTGGGACGAACATTTGGCTTTCCTCACCTTTGCATACAACACGTCCAAACACTCGGTGACCGGATTTACCCCATTTTTCCTGGTGCATGGGTATGAGGCACGCCTGCCAGTCGATGAGCTTTTCAACCAGAGGCGCGAGGTGTCGATGGTCGACACACATGTCGAAAACAGGCTGCGCCAACTCAGAGACGCATACACCAAGGTTCACGAAAACATCAACAAAGCCTCCAACGACATGACAAAAACACAAAACGAGTCGGCGCGAGAGGTTGAATATGTGCCAGGTCAAAAAGTGTGGGTGAGGGACCATACGGCTCACGTCGGAGGTAAACGTAAGCTGGCCCTTCATTACAAAGGCCCTGCGACCATTTTAAGAAGGCACGGTCCGGAAGGAGACGGAGTCACCTACAAGGTCAGCATGCCCGGTGGTAAGGAGACCAACGTTCATCACAATCATCTGAAACCCATGAAACTTCGAAGGAAAGACGATCCAGCCGAACGACCAGTTACACCCGAACAACACGGACAGCAGACCACTTACGAGACTACGCCTGACCAACACAAACAAAGGACTGACGAGCGCGTATCTCGGGACTCTAACATGATCACGAAGAGTAGTCCATTTATACACTTTTTGCAGATGCCCAGTGATACGGCTGCGGGACAAACACCACAACCGACGAGCACATACACCACATGATACGGGAGAGTATCCCGGCCTCCGGTAAGATATCCAGCCCTGTGAATGGCGGCTGTGTGACCTGTGACCCTAACTATGAGTAAGTTAAGGAAGGAAACCATGCATGTCTGTCGATGCGTATCAATTGTATTATGCCGCCAGGTATGAACGCTGAAGGCGTGGAAGTTGGAGGAGAGGACGTCGTTCCGTCGACGGAGCGCTGCAGGCGTCTGGAGGATCGCTGCGTCGACCTCCAGGACCAGGTGGACGAGCTGCTCCTACGGGTGGAGGCCTTGGAGAGGAACCGAGCGCCATCTGGACCTTCAAAAGCGCCTCCAGATGGTAAGGTAGCCACCGCAACAGCAAAAAGCGCAGAGCTAGACGGGGCACCATTCGATCGTTCGATGGTGGAACCACCGATTGAACCCGACGGTAAAAAGCCCAAGGTCGATGCTGTCGACGCGCTCCTCGCTGAGGCCGAGGCGATGGGGCAAGGACAGTACGACGAGGACTTGAAAGAAATAATAAATATGTACACGTCCCCACGACCTGCGGACGAGGGTGCTGGTTTTGGGCCAGCTGATGAGGTGGCATCTGACCTGAGACAGCTGCTACAGGAGCCTGCTTTCCGGGTAACGTTGGTAGGAGAGGCGGTCCCGGGCTCAGGAGCGGCGGCCACCACGCGGCAGACGCCCCACCCAGCCCCTGAAGGAAGGCTGCACTTGATCATAGGGGATAGCCTAGCAGTGGGACTAAAATTCGCGGTGGGTGCAGGGGATTACATTCTCAACTTGGCCATTCGGGGGAACACTTGGAATAAAGAGCGGAAAAGGGTTCGGGAGCATGTTGAGCAGTGGCGGGATTCGGCTAGCGATCATAACCTCAGCCTGGGGAGGATTTTTGTGTGGCTTGGGGGGAACGATGTATATGGAAGGCCCCACGACACGCCTGTGGGTCTATGTCAGGATGATGTGGGCGCCGTGTTGGCTGAGCTCCAGTCTTACGACCTTCTGTTAGCAGGTCCGACTCCACGGCTGTGGTGTGACGCCGGGGCCCGCTACGAGGATACTGCGGCGTTCCGGGCGGACCTCCCCCTGCGGGAGGCGGCCCTGGCACGAGGACTACGGTTTTTACCGTATCTGGGCCGCGCGCTGACCTGTATGGTGAAGCGCCGCCATCTGGTCAGGAGCGATGTCGCGAGCAGGTGGTTCAGCCCGGACGGCATCCACCTCACCGCGCTCGGCTACGATAAGATTCAAAAGAAGCTTAAGCCCTTGTTACACTGCCGAATTTTGGTACACGAATGTGCACGAATATGCAAGTCATCCTATGTCGTAGACCGATTCGGTATCTTTCTGCCACGGACCACGGTCTTGGCATTTCGCAGACCAGTCGGTGTCCACTGCGCGACTTTTACGGTTCGTCACGACCGCCACGAAAATTTCATGAAAAATGAAAATTTCGTGGCCGTTCGCCGAACTTCTAATAAACGAACATGGTCGCCAAACAGTCGCCGAGTCGCCGCCGACGTGTCGCTGCGTGCGCCGACTTGTTGCCAAGGTATCGCCGACTATTCGCAACAGATTCGCCATTCATTCGCGATGTTCGCCGAATCATGGATCAGCTTCGGCCCGCGCACGATTAGCGGGGGTCCCCACCCGTTTTCTGCAAATCGGGCTCTGTCGGCGAACTGTTCGCCTCTGTCGGTGAACTGTTCGCCGATTTCCTACACGACGTGATTCGGCGACAGGGTCGTGGCCAAAATTCGGCAGTGTAACACGGCCTTAAGCGACACATTTGCCCGCTAAGTGCGCCAAGCTAACGACGTGCTCGGTATCGACACGCTCGATGGATGGCGAAGGGGGAAGGGGTCAGAGAGACGTTGTCGTGTAGTGACTGCGGTGCAGGGCGAAACGTGTGCGCTGTACTTGGATGTTTGACGTCGCGGTGCGTCGTGGACCTCGTGTTGCGGTTGCATTATGGTCCTTTTTGTTGCGGTTTTGTTGTTGTTTTGAGTTGTATGTACATATTTTTGGAAGGATTGTGGGTCGAACCTTTATGGGGGGAGGTATGTGGGGCGGCGTTTGCGTGGGTGTTGTGCGCCGACGCCGCCCGGGTGTAGCGCCCCTCCCGGCGCGCGGCTGGACGCGCCTCTGCGCCATGCCTCTGACTGGGCGCGCCGCTGCGACCGGTGCGGCGGCGAAGGTCGAGGCTGCGGCCCGAGGGGTCAGACGTGTGAAAGGTCGAGGACTGGAGGGTCGCCGCTCGCGCGTGCTGAGTGGACACGAATACACGAAGGACTGAGACGCTGCCTCTCAACTAACATTTGGTATGCAGCATGACCATACCCCACAACCTCGTTGATGAATGACCTGACCTTGACCTCAGGTCAAATTTTAAATTGACCTGTGAAGGTCATCACAAACTTATTTCGCATCGCCTCGGCGAGAGCAACAAAAAAATGTATTGGTTTTATGTCTCTATGTTTCTTAGTTTAAAAGTTATATAGGTAACTAATTCCAAAACATTTTATCGTTGATGACCTCTGGTGACCTCAATATTGACCTGACCTGAAAATGTTTTTTGTAAAAGTTGTAGATCTTTAAACGACCTATCAAACGCCGTTCGCCGTTTGTCGCTGCGATGTGTAGTTTTTGAGATCTGAAGGGGGGGGCCGAATCGGCCCCCCCGCCAGTTTCTTGTCCCGGCGGAGCCCGCCAGGAATAGGGTTAATCAAGCACCAATTCGATGCTGCGACATGGTTACGGAGCGAGCGAAGCGAGCGTAGTCTTTTCTTAGATTAACGGAAATTTCTGAGTATGAGCGGCCGGCCGGCCGTGGTCACGATTCTACGACGCTTATATCTCAGCAACCACTTGACCGATTTACAAGCGGTAATTTTTGTAGAGTAACTTCATTCCTTCTACCAAGTATTGGACTATTCCCGATACATGTGGGTGACCCCTTATGCACGTGCCACGTGCAAAACGAAGAGGTGTCCGTTTTGTAATTGTTGCAAAATCTCGGTAACTACTGGGCCGATTGCGCTGAAAGTTGGCATGTAGGTAGGCACCCACTAGGCACTGCATATCCGTGTGCCAGAGTTGGGTGCTGCTGCACGTGCGCACGTGCAGGGGTCGTTTCCAGATCTCGAGAACGGCTCGACCGATTGCGCTCAAATTTGGTACACAGTTAGGGACCGGTTAGTAGGGTGCAGTGCAAAAGTCAGTTGGGACCCATTTTGCACATGCGCACGTGCAGGGTGCCGCTTCCAGATCTCGAGAACGGCTGGGCCGATTGTGCTCAAATTTGGCACATCGCTAGAGACCGGTTAGTAGGGTGCCGTGCACAAGTCACATGGAGATACCCCCTCGAAATTTCGCACGTGCAAGGCTCACCCTCTCGCTCGCTCCGTTAGTCGCCCCAAAAGGCGTTATCCTGGTTGTTATGAGCGAGCGAGCGCAGCGAGCGAGCGAGTTCATACTGAATTAAGGGAAAATCCTGAGTATGAGCGGCCGGCCGGCCGTGGGGACGCTCTTAAAAAGCTAATATCTTAGGAACGGGACATCCGATTGACAAGCGGTCTTCTTTACTGAATGTCACTTGGACGTAAAAGTTCTGTGGTGTGATGGCCACCATGCGTTCTTGCCAACCACCGCACGTGGCGCGTGGTAAAGTTGGACATTTTTTAAGAACCCCCAAAATTGCAACCTCAATAACGGCACAACGGTTGGGCCGATTGAATTGAAACTCGGTACACAGTTAGGTCTCCATCAGATAATTCAGCTGCATGTGTTAAGGTTGGGGTGCTACAGCACGTGCGCACGTGCAGGGGGCGCTCCCAGATCTCGAGAACGGCTGGGCCGATTGCGCTCAAATTTGGTACACGGTTGGGGACCAGTTAGTAGGGTGCCGTGCAAAAGTCAGCTTGGACCCCGCTTGCACGTGCGCACGTGCAGAATGCCGCTTCCAGATCTCAGGAACGGCTGGGCCGATTGCGTTCAAATTTGGCACACCGCTAGCGACCGATTAGAAGGGTGCTTTGTTCAAGCCCGTTGGAAGTACCCTCTCGCCCTTGCGCACGTGCAGGGCTCACTATCTCGCTCGCTCGTTCTTCGCCCAAAAGGCGTTATACTGGTTTTTATAATTACGAGCGAGCGAGCGCAGCGAGCGAAGCGAAGTTTTTTCAATATTTAAACGGAAAAATCTCAGTATGAGCGGCCCGGCCCGGCCCGGCCCGGCCCGGCCCGGCCTGTAACGCTTTTGAGAGGCTTATATCTCAGCAACGGCTGGACCGAGTGGCCTGCGGTCTTTTTTGCTGGGTAGCGTAGCCCCATCCCTTCTACCCCGTAATTGACTAGTTTTGACACATCTCAGTGACCGTCGTGGCACGTGCCACGTGAAAAGTCAAGGGTGTTCAAGCTGTTTTGCAAAAGTAGTGATTTTGAGAGGCTCATATCTCAGCAGCCGCTTGGGCGATTGTCTTGCAGTAATTTTTGTAGGGTAGCTGCATCCCTTCTACCAAAGGTCGGATACTCCTGATCTATGTGAGTGACCCCCACTGCACGTGCAAAATACAAAAAGAAGAGGTGTCAAATTTGTTCCCATTTCAATAACTCGGTAATTACTGGGGCGATTTCGCTGAAACTTGGCACACAGGTAGGCCTCCAACAGGCAATGCATTCCCATGTATTGCGGTTAGGGTGCTACTGCACGGGCGCACGTGCAGGGAGCGTTTCCAGATCTCGAGAACGGCTGGGCCGATTGCGCTCAAATTTGGTATATGGTTGGGAACCGGTTAGAAGGGTGCCGTGCAAAAGTCAGTTTGGACCCCGTTTGCACGTGCGCACGTGCAGAATGCCGCTTTCATATCTCAGGAACGGCTGGGCCGATTGCGTTCAAATTTGGCACACCGCTAGCGACCGGTTAGAAGGGTGCTTTGCACAAGCCGGTTGGAAGTACCATCTCGCCTTTCCGCACGTGCAGGGCTCACTATCTCGCTCGCTCGTTCTTCGCCCAAAAGGTGTTTTACTGGTCTGAGCAATATGAGCATTGATGAGCAATATGAGCATACCTATACATGACAAGCTCGAAACATAATCCAAAGGCATGATTTTTGAATGAAATACAAAACATGTTAATATGCCACTTGTCTCGGAGATTTGACTCGGCAAATCATAGCTTTACAAAGTGAATTACGCGGTGTTACGTGTGGAAACACATATCAAAATATTCTCCCATAAATTCTGCATTGAAATCAACTCTTATCTTTTGCCCAATTTTGCCCAAACAACTACTACGAGACATCAAAGCAGAGGGTGTCGCGTGGCTCCCAGCGCTCCGCCGCGCTGCCCGGCGCCGCGGCAGTCAGCTGACTGCGGCGTACCGCCGCAGGAGTAAAGTCGTGCTAGGAGGGGCAAAGTCCCCACAGTGCACCGCCTTGGCCCCGATTTGTCAAGCTCAAACCATAAACACAACGGCGGCCAGCAGACCCTAGCGGGACGTCGACCAGCACGCCCCCTCCAGTCAGCCGATCGGTGTTCAGCGGAATGCTCCGGGTGTGCTCCTAAGTGTTCCGGGTGTACCCTGGACTCTGGAGTGTTCCGTGTGTGTCCTGAGGTGGTACGTATGTATGTACTCTGGAATGTTCCTGGTGGGGTCTGGGGTATTCTGTACAGTGTACGCCCTAGGGCCTAGGGTGTGCTGTATGTACTCTGAGGTGTTCCGGGTAAGGTCTGGGGTATTTTTTGTTCTCTAGGGTGTTCTCCGTGTGAGAGCGTTTCGTACGAGCTCATCTCAGGATGAGCTCATCTCAGCACCTCCCACAGATGCGGTGCTCTGTGGGTTACCGCTTAGTTTCCGATAGGTTTGGCGTCAACTGAATGAAAGCCAGCGTATTCGAGTTACGCGGGCCACGTCTGACCGCGTGGGCTACTATCTCGCCAGTATGTGTACACTCTACAGGGTGTCTCAAAGATTCGTTGACACATTTCCAAGGCCAATTAAACACATAAGAACCAGCCGAAAACCTAAGGTTTTGATATGTGTAAACTTGACAAAGCTGCATGCCTTGCCAAATGATAAGGAATGCTTGATACCAACTCCTGCGCTGTAACTCCAAAGATATGTACCCACACCGATTTGCGTCGCTCCAACAGCTGCCGGAGGCTGACAAAAGGTTTCCTGCTTTTAAGCTCTTGCAAAGGAAACTCCTGCAGCTTCTGCGTCTAAGTTAGCTTAACGAGCTTCCAGGCAGCATCAGTTTCTCCCTGAGAGCTGACAGCTTGCATCGAATTCGACACAATCCATGAGCATTTTGTAGGTTTTCTCTGGCGCCATTTCAATAACTGAGACTGGCACCGATATCCCAATCACTATTTTTCTTTTCAAAACGACCCCATTCCTGAACAGATGGAGAGTGCCAGGGGTAAATTTTTCGCAGCATATCGTAGCCACCTGTTCTATCTCCCACCTGTTTCTAAGACCCATTGTGCAAACTATGTGAATTCCAAACGATTGTCATTGCCCATGCACTAGTGAACTCAGCACGTAAAGGCGCGTCGAATGTTATACTTTTTTGCTTGTTTAAGTGTACTTAAAAACTTAAGTACACCTTAAGTACAACTTAAGTCTTAAGAATGGTCGACATGCTTAATATTGCATATCATTCGACTCGGCTCTTCAAGAGGAACAGAATGATACCATTTTGAAAGCTGTATCTTTATTATGTGACAAGTTATTGGCACAAACGTCATTTGACCTCAGTTGACCTCATTTGACCTGACCCATGGATATGTACAGTCTGACTTAAAAGTACCGCGCAAAGTGACGGTGGATCCATCAAGCCTGACTGAGGAACGACTGCTAAATTTGAGTCACCGAAGCAATGGACATCCTCGTCTTTTCCCCAGGTCAATTGATTCGGTGACTTTCAAATTCCGAAGCAATGGACTTCCACTAATTTGAGTCACCGAAGCAATGGACATCCTCGTCTTTTCCCCAGGTTAATTGGTTCGGTGACTTTCAAATTATAGCAGGCCCTTCCTCGGTCAGGCTTGATGGATCCACCGTCATTTTGCGCGGTACTTTTAACCCGCGCCCTGCTGGGGGGGGGGGGGTGTTTGAACACCCCCCCTGTGGTTTTTCGCGAATATCTCAAAAACGGCGGCGCGGAGCGCCGCCGTTTTTGGTACACCTTACCATACATCAATTCTACACATGTTGTGAAAATTTCAGACCAAGGTCATTCAAGGTCAGGTCACCAGGTCACTTGAAGTGACCTCACCTCATAAAAACTTTCAATGTCTGTCATAGCTACACCGAGTGACCGATCGCTTTGAAACTTTCAGCGATTGCTAAGAGCAATAGCATGTACAAAATGTATATCTCAGAATTTTGATATCGATGACCTAAGGTCAGGTCAATTTTGCGACCTCCCCATTATAAGTCAATGGGAGAAAATTGAAATGCGCCTCTTTTGGATGAAAGACATTATAAACACTCCCAAACACAGAATTACAAGTGGTTTAGACACACTGAACTTGAAAATGGTGTCCGTGACCCTTGTTTATGCCCTGAGGTCATCTTAGGTCACGAATGGTATCTAACAGTTTTCCGCAAATAACTTTTGATAGAGGCATGCTAGAGCGATGAAAACGCCTTAGATGTGCTCAGCTCGACGATACGGATCGACTGATATGCAACATGACCCTTTCCGGTCAGGTCATGACCTTGACCTGAGGTCAAATTTTCAAGTTGACCTTTCAAGGTCAAGACATAGTTCATTCGATGCGTCTTGACGAGAGGAACACGATGCCGGTAAAAGTAAGCTCGTACAAGGCTTGGGTCAAAAGTTATTGCAGAAAAACTGTTTTCGAAAAAATCGGTCATTTTTGCCGTTGTTGCCCCCTGCAGGCAAAACCGTTGACGTTTGGTCAAATCTGAGAGAATTACCCAGAAAGGGCGTTAATAGGGCTATCGAATGCGCTTTTCCGCGGCGCTGTAGCTCTATTCGTTCCCGAGTTATGCGTTGGCTTCTTGGAAATTTTCGACATTCGACCTGGAAATCGGCGAAATTTTGCCTTCAATGACCTCTGGTGACCTGACCTTTGACCTGACCAAAAAATTGACCGAAGTGATTTCGTCATTATTTTTGACGCTCTTTCGAACGCCGCCTTCGGCGTATCGCTACGTGGCCCAGGAGCCGAGTTACAAGGGGGGGTGTTCAAACACCCCCCCCCCCCCCCAGCAGGGCGTGGAAATCCAGGACCCCCAGCAGGGCGCGGGTTAAGACAGGCTGTACACCAAACAAAGAAGCACCAAGTGACATAATATTACGTACTGAGGTTTCAAAGCACAAAAGTGATAGAACGAAGCGGATATCTCCAGTATTTTCCGAATTGAATATTTCCCATAGGTTTAATCCTCGCCGGCCGAGAGGGGGGGGGGGGGTTCGCGATAGCTCCGAACACACTGGCGATAGAGAGCTGAAACTTGGCATACCTGACCTTTGAATCAAGCCGGATCTTTTGACACCAACCGCATTTTTGGGTCAGGTCAGGTCACTGACCAATGACGTCATAAGTGAACCTCTGCACGGTCTTCAGATGTCGTAACTTCGCAACGCCCTCACTGCCAGAGGAGATGTCACAGGGAAATGAAACTTGCAGGATTTAGTATCCATTATGAGTCTCACAACTTGTATATCTCAGATTTTTCCTAAAGGTCATATGAGGTGAGGTCATTTTCGTGACCTCACCATTATAAGTCAATGGGGAAAAATGAACACTGCTATTCTGGCGCCGAGAACGATCTCCAACTATCTCAAGCACACAGAATCGTGATTTGATGCACTCCTTGCAAGGTTAGATGCGTCATTTTTGCAATGTTGACCTTGCGTGACGTCATTTATGACGTCATCAAGGTCATATTAGTTTTTCGTCAATAACTCTTGATCAAATTGAGCTAGCGAGTCGGAAAAGCCACCAATGGACTCAGGAAGACCTGGCGAATCGAATGATATGCAACATGACCTCTTTCGACCAGCTTCGTGACCTGGGGGTGCTGACCTGACCTTGACTTGAGGTCAACACCCCAAGTTGACCTGACCCGGACAAAAAGTATATCATTCGACGCGCCTGAGCGAGGCGAACACGATGCTGCCAAAATCGCGGCTCTGCGGCCGTTTTTTGCGAAGTTATTCACCAAAAACTGAACCGTACCTTGGGCACTTGACCTGACCTCAGAGGTCACCGGTTGACCTAGGACCTTAAAATCGGGTACCAATCTCTGCGTCTCGTAACGACGCACACGCTCGTTTTTTCCGCGACGCGCTAGCTCCACCAGGGGCGAAACGGCGATGGGGGGTCGTACCCGCCCCCCCCCCCCTCGGCCGGCGCGTATGTAGAAAACCAATAGGTCCGGCGAGGGTTAACATTACGACGTAATGACCTCTGACCTCAGGTCAGTGACATAAAAACGAACTATATGTTATACAACTCGGTGAACTTAGCACATCCTGAAAGTTTGAAGGAAATCAGTCCAAAGCTGTGAGTTGGGCAGGTGCATAAAGAAAATTGAAATTTGATCATGACCTTGTACCAGTTTTTCTGACCTGGTGACCTGCCCCAAGGTCACCCGGACTTGAAATTTTCAGGTCAAATGTAAAAAGGTTGCTTCATAGGCTGTGCCAAATTTGGCGGCGTTGCACGCCGCCGTTTTTGCGCTATCTTTGAAAATCCTTAGGGGGGAGGGGGGTTGCATCGACCCTCCCCCTGCCAGGGCGAGGATTAAGGCCTCAGGCAAACCAGCGACCTGTGAACTTAGGTCAAAGATCCGAAGATGTTTTTATCAATAGCCTTGACAAAAACGGTCGCAAAGCAGCGATTTTGTTGCCATTGTATTCACTATTCATCACGCCTATTGTAGGAGTTTTCTACAGCCGCGCACACCTGCTGCGCATGTGTCGGTGTGCCACCGCTTGTGTAAATATCCGCGCAAACACACTGCGCATGTAGCACGGTGTTGGCTAGTCCGTCTGGCCAGAAGCGTTAGGCGCATGCGCGCAGTTCAACGTTTTGTCTGACGTCCGTAATTTATGGACATGAGTAAATTCTGAAATTTTGTAAATACACTCTCCATATGGCCTTGCACTCTCCTACTCATCGGCGCAACAAGACTTTGGCGGAAGACGAGGAAGCGAGGGCGACATGAAGAGCCCTGTTAGCTAGACGAGTATCGGAACGGAACACGCTTCCCTATCACCACGATCGGATGACGTAAACTGGGACGACCGTCCCTCAGTTTACACCTAGACGCGCTGAATGATATACTTTTCATGAACAGCGTTAAGCTAAGTGTTGACCTCAGGACTCAGGTCAAGATAAGGTCAAATTTGGCATAAGTCACGACATGACGTTAAAGAGGTCGAGACTCGAGTCACATATCATTCGGTTCAGCAGCTCATTCAGAGTTCAATGGGGCCTTCCGCGACTCTAACGCAATTTGTACGCGAGTTATTGGTGAAAACCCCAAATGACATATGACATCACAGGCATCGTATATGATGTCACTCACATGGTGTGTCAAAAGTGGAAATAGCCGCCCGGCCTTAGTTCGCCAGCCTTGTCAATAGATGGCAGTACCACAATTTGGGCAGCGGATCGTGCAATTGACGTCAAATTTTCGTTATCTGCTAAGAATTGAATGGCGGATCTTTTCATGCAAGAATCAAGTAAATCGGTCCACAACTTTTCTAGCAACAGAGATATGAAGTCAAACACCCTGCCAGAGCGGCGGCGCGGCGGCCGGCGGCGGCCGCTACGCGCCGCTTGGGAGACTGGCGGCGCTGAACGGCTCCGACTTGGCACTGCACTAAAACCTGTTAACTGCTTGGAATAGTTATTATAGCAAAATTTTCATTCAAGTGAGGAATAACCAAGGGCAGGAAGTATGTATGCTTGTGTGCGTACTGTGTAAGCCAAGAAACTGCATTAACAGATACTCGCTAATATTAGATCCAGCCAAGTTCAAACGCATTCCAGGGGATGTGTCTCTGATGGGTCAACAATATTTATCGTTCGAGGGCGGATACAGTTTTAACAATACAAAAATTATTTTTGCACAGCTCTATTCCTTGAATAATTCTCTTCAACGCCTCATTCCTAGTTAAGCGAATTAGCCCACCATGGTTGAATAAACAAGGCGATTTCGCCACAAGGTCGCGGAAAACCGACCGAAAACGGCCGAGCTCAACGTTAATTTGGGCATGCAGACTCTTAAAAACTCGAATTGGGCGGGTAGGGTTTCCCAGGTATTGGCTCCAAAACACCGTATTCGGCTCCCGAATACGTCCAAGTGACCCGCCTCGTTCCTAGTTAAGCTCTAATTAGATCAAGTGACTCATAATGAGGGAAAAAGCGACAAAAAGCATGAATTTCCCTATGGCGGCGGGCTGCCGGGTTGCCAGACGGCGCACCGGCTATTTCCACTTTTGACACACCATGAGGCGGACGTCATACAATTAGACATGCAATCATGTAAACAATGTATGAATTTAGCCCCTGCCTGCTCATGCCATTTCGCCATCCTTAAATGCACAAACCCTCTGATGGCCAGCATCCCCTCTGGGCTCTGAGGAGGGGGGGGGGCTGTATCTGCCCTTAACCCGCGCCCCACTGGGGGGGGGGGGCTATTCATAGCCCCCTGCAATAACTTCCAAACCGCTCGACGTATCGACGCTAAACTTTCAGTACCTTTGGCTGCATCAATTTGGCACCTTGTGTCAGAATATGAGCTTCGTAGAGCTATCAAAGGTCGGCCGGAAATGACGTCAGAGTGACGTCATGTTCGGGCGATTTCGACGCAAAACATTGAACCACGGCAATCGCTCCCAAGAGCTCAATTTTTAAGCTAAATCCAATTTCTTTACATGAAAGGACTCAGAATGGACTATGCTATCAAACTGCTATCTCTGATTTTCAAAATCATGAAAATTTGGAAAGTTATATATAATAAAATTCAAAATGTATATTTTTATCTTTTTTCAAGAACTTTTTGACATTTCGAAAAAAACGGAATATATGTGATAGAACACATGCTTATGACGTACTCTAGCACGTTTTAGCTAAATATCTTCGAAAATGGCCAAGGTATCCGCATTAGTGCAAAAAATTCACAATTATAAATTGTTCAAATCAATTTTTCAGTACGTATTTGACATCGGACACCAATATAAGCACCATCGTGTTCCTGAGCTCAAACTGCATCCAATAGACACCTTTTTTTCTGAAAAAAAAATTAACTTCAAAATTTGCCCTTCTTTGACCTGAAAGTGACCTGACCTGAGCTAAATGACCTTCATCAACTTAAAATGACCTCGAATAACACAAACGACATCAAATTCGAAATATATGGCCTAAATGGACCATCAAACATGCGTCCGTGACCGACGCATGATATAATATTTCCGTGACCTGTGATGACCTGACCCTGACCTGAAAATCAAAATACATGTTTGGTACCCTCAGGGTATCTAAAGCATCTGTTCACGAGTGTGTAAACCACAAATGAGCCTGATCAGACATGTAAGACGGCGGCCAGAACCCAAAATGTGAACTAGCCACATGCTAATAATTTTTACTTTTACCTGACATGTGACGTCATCGGTGACCTCGAGGTCAATGAAATAAGTTTTTTTCGCTCGACAGTTTCACCGGGGCTATCAGACGCCCTTTGAATTTTGACGATCGGCCCAGTAGTTTCGGAGTTAGGAGGGGGGGGGGGGGGGGCTATGAAGAACTTCCCCCAGTAGGGCGCGTTATACGCAGACCCCAGTGGGGCGCGGGTTAATGGGGCACCGTGCCGGACCCACTGACCTCTGGGCTCTGAGAGTCCGTTGCTGGCATCTGGGGGAGCTGCTGGCATCGCTGACCCCTGCTCGACTGCAAAATACGCGACTCTTGGTTAGGATGGAAAATAAGGATAGGTAACTGGAGTAGGACGAAAACTGATTGCTAGTCTGGAGAAGATAGTGGATCGTCAGGACCATTGTGTCAGGAAGGTATCCAGGTCACAATGGTCAAGCTCAGCCATTGCGAACTCGGGGAGATGCCCTGAAAGCGCCGTCATAACAGCCGACTAATTACTTACCCGACCACATCGGTCACCGGTAGACCTAAGACCTTAAAATCGGATACCGATCGCTGATTCTTGTAACAACGCACACGTTTGCTTTCTTCGCGAGGTTCTAGCTCAATTAGGGGCAAAATGGCTAGGGGGGGGGGGGCGGGGATCATATCCACCCCCTCTTTACCGTGTTCGCGAACAGTTCATGAACGTTCGTGAACTGAGGCCTCTTGCACCAAACTACCTACCTAGGTAAATTCAGATTTTACCTAGATTCTCTTGCACCAAACTATACCTATCAAAAAACGCTACCGTGAAAATTTACCTAGAAATTCTACCGAGCGGCGTAAGAACTTACCAATTGATAAAGTCCGACCGGCTGTTTTCCTCTTGCACCGACAGCCGGAAAAAGTAATCGCGGAGGAATTTTTGACGGTTTGACGGTAAACGCGGGCTTCCAAAATAACTAGCAAAACCTCAGGTAAAATGATTCAATTAGTAACAACAGGCACAATACATGATAATCCACGGGTACTTTTATGCAAATTAGCTCCGTAGCAGAACAGCCAGGTTAAAGACTCACTCGTTGCCATGGAAACGAAGCTTATTTGTTCAAGTAATTTAATATCAAAATAAACTTCAATCGGTATTTACGCAAATGAAAAATGATTTAATAATACCAAAATGTATATTAATAAAAACAATATCCATTTAATTGTTTTCTTAAGTTACTATTTGTTTGCGCCCACATATGTATAATTCGTCGCCAAACAGCCAATCAAAACAAATCCTAAAAACGCGAGCTGTCAAATTTACCTAGGTAGGCAGGTAGGATGGTGCAAGAGAAGCTACCGCCGTAGGTATAGTTTTACGAGGTAGGTATTTTGCCGATTCTACCTAGCTAGGTATTTTGGTGCAAGAGGTCTCTGTTCGTTGTTTCTTCACTTAAGTTCGGTCGATGACGTCACTTGTTCGCGAACTTCGTGTACAGTTTGTTTGTTTGTTCATATGGAAAATTAGTCAAACACCAAACCCTGCTAAAAGTGTAGTTAAACCGCATGTGACTATGCAATTGTTACTCCACTGGTTACTTTACCTCTTCCCCTCAGGTTACCGTACTGACCAGACGCGACGCTGACTGACGTAGATGGAGGACGTATCAGGGAATGCGAAACACCAAAACGGTAAGTTCGTCCAGATTGATTTAGGGTGTAGCTATTAGTGGAAGATGATGATTTGGTGAGCTTTTGACAGGGCGCGCCTACAACTTATTCGAAGCGATGGCGAAACGTGGCCCAAAAACAAGGGTTACTTTCCGAAAATTTTGCGTAAGTAGCGGTTTAAAAAATTAGAGCCGAACTTTTTTTTCGACTTAAACTGTGATTTTAACCCGCGCCCTGCAGAAGGGGGGGGGATTAAACACCATCCCGCTTGGGGTTTTTCTCGAATATCTAAAAAACGGCGGCGCATATCTTCATCTTCTCTGCACATGTGGAAATTTCAGACCCAGGTCACTTAGCATCTTAACCCGCACCCCGTATAACACGCCCTACTGTATGAGGGGGGGGGGGCGCTATTCATAGCCCCCTCCTAACTCCGAAACTACTGGTCCGATCGTCAAAATTCAGACTGATAGCCCAGGAAAACTGTCGAGGGAAACCGAGTTTCATTGACCTCGAGGTCACCGATGGCGTCACAGGTCAGGCCAAAGTAAAAATTATCGATGCTTGGCTTGTTCACATTTTGGGCTCTGGCTGCCGTCTTACAAGTCAGATCAGGCTCACTTTTGGTTTACACACACGTGAACAGATGCTTTAGATACCCTGAGGGCACCAAACTTGTACTTGGATTTTCAGATCAGGGTCAGGCCATCACAGGTCACGGAAATCTTATATCATGCATCGGTCACGTGACACATGTTTTATGGTCCATTTAGGCTATAGATTTATAATTCGATGTCGTTTATTACGGAGCGAGCGAAGCGAGCGGAGTCTTACGTAGAATAACGGAAATTTCTGAGTATGAGCGGCCGGCCGGCCGGCCGGCCGGCCGTGGTCACGATTCTGCGACGCTTATATCTCAGCAACCACTTGACCGATTTACATGCGGTAATTTTTGTAGGGTAGCTTCATTCCTTCTACCAAGTATTGGACTATTCCCGATGCATGTGGGTGACCCCTTATGCACGTGCCACGTGCAAAACGAAGAGGTGTCACTTTTGTAATTGTTGCAATATCTCGGTAACTACTTGGCCGATTGCGCTGAAAGTTGGCATGCAGGTAGGCACCCATTAGGCAATGCATATCCATGTGCCGGAGTTGGGGTGCTGCTGCACGTGCGCACGTGCAGGGGTCGATTCCAGATCTCGAGAACGGCTGGACCGATGGCGCTCAAATTTGGTACATGGCTAGGGACCGGTTGGTAGGGTGCCGTGCAAAAGTCAGTTGGGACCCATTTTGCACGTGCGCACGTGCAGGGTGCCGCTTCCAGATCTCGAGAACGGCTGGGCCGATTGTGCTCAAATTTGGCACATCGCTAGAGACCGGTTAGCAGGGTGCCGTGCACAAGTCAGGTGGAGGCACCCCCTCGAAATTTCGCACGTGCAAGACTCACCCTCTCGCTCGCTCCGTTAGTCGCCCCAAAAGGCGTTATACTGGTGTCATTGAAGGTCATTTGAGTTGAATTTAGCTTAGGGCAGGCCACTTTCATGCCAAAAAAGGTCAAATTTTAAAGTTGAATTTTTCACCAAATAGGTGTCTATCGGATGCAGTGTGAGCTCAGAAACACGATGGTGCTATTTTTATTGTTGTACAATGTCAAATACGTACTGAAAAATTGATTTGAAAATTTATTATTGTGAAATTTTTGCTATAATGCGCACAACTTGACTATTTTTGAAGATATCTGACTAAACATTGCTAGAGTAAATCATAAGCATGTGTACTTTCACATGTATTCCGCTATCTTTTTCTCGAAAAGTCAGAAACTTTTTGAACAAAAGATAAAAATATAAATTCTGAGGTTTATTTTATGTAATTTTCAATGTTTTCAAAAACTATGAAAATCGGAGATATCAGTTTGATAGCGCACTCTATTCTGAGTCCTCCCATGCATAGAAATTGGATCTAGTTTAAAAACTGAGCTATTGAGAGCGATTGCCGTGGTTCAATGTCTTGCGTCGAAATCGGCCGAACATGACGTCACTCTGACGCCATTTCCGGCTGACCTATGGTAGCTACGAAGTTTATATTTTGACACAGGGTGTCAAATTGATGCAGCCGAAGGTGCTAAAAGTTAAGCGTCGATACGTTAAGCGGTTGGGAAGTTATTGCAGAAAAACGAGAGGGGGGCTATGAATAGCCCCCTCCCCCCCCCACCCAGTGGGGCGCGGGTTAAGGCAATGTGAGAAAATTGAAAGGCGCATGTTTTGGACCGAAGTCATAACAAACACTCTCAAAAATTGAAATACAAGTAAGTTTGACACACTGAACACGAAAATGAAACCCGTGACCCCTTTTATGCCCTGAGGTCATATCAAGTCAGGAATGGTAGAGCTGACAGTTTTTCGCAAATAACTTTTGAAAGAGGTAGGTATGCTAGAGCGATGAAAATACCTTAGTTGTGTCCGGTTCGACCATACGGGTTGACTGTTATGCAACATAACCCTTACCGGTCAGGTCATGACCTTGACCTGAGGTCAAATTTTCAGATTGATCTTTCAAGGTCAAGTGATAGTTCATTCAATGCGTCTTTGACGAGAGGAACACGATGCCGATAATAGAAAGTTTGTGCAAGATTTGAGTCAAAAGCTATTGCAGAAAAACCGATTCCGAAAAAATCGTCTATTTTGTCAGTTTTGCCCCCGCAGGCAAAACTGTTGACGGTAGGTAAAATCTGAGAACAATACTCAGAAAGAACGTTAATAGGCCTATCGAGTATCGAATGTGCTTTTCTGCGGCGCTGTAGCTCGATTGGTTCCCGAGTTATGCGTTGGCTTCTTAGAATTTGCCACATTGGACCTAAAAAGCGGCGAAATTTTGCCTTCAATGACCTGTGGTGACCTGACCTTTGAGCTGACCAAAAAAGTGACTGAAGTGTTTTCGTCATTATTTCTGGCGCTCTTTCGAACGCCGCCTTCCGCGCATCACTACGTGGCCCAGGAGCCGAGTAAGAAGGGGAGGTTGTTCAAACCCCCCCAGTTGGGCGTGGAATCCAGGACCCCCCAGTGGGGTGCGGGTTAAGAGGGGTGCTATGAATGCCCCCCCCCCCAGTGTGCCGCGTTACAGAACATACCCCAGTGGGGCCCGGGTTAAAACATGCTTCAGTTGTTGATGTCTATGAGAAAATGCATATGCCGCACGCATCAGCTGAAATCCAGTATTTCATGAAATGTCGCATTGCGTGGAATGCCGGCAAAGACTGAAATGTTCGTAGAAATACGCGTGTCACAGCAAATGCTGGATTTTTTTTTATACATTTCATGGAATGGAAGGCGGAGACCAGGCAGTCGCTTAAATATGGCCGAAATAAACTGAGTATGTATGTACACTCGCTGCCTAGACGTTACAGGATATGCTCAGGCGACTTTCTCTAACGATCACCGCAGATGTCCGAGTTCACATACCTTTTTCGTATCCAAATCTCACCGGTGCACAGTGGGCGATTTCGGTATTCTAGCGGCACTTTACACTTCACAGTCTATATCTCTAGTGAGCCTCTAAACTACTGATCTCTGGTTTTGTACGTTGTTTCAATGTGTTTCTCCTGACATACGCAATCTTATCATAAACAGTCGCGTTTTCTTTGCAACATGCCTCCATTAGGCTTATAGCAGGACAAAACGTTAACCAAAACGTCTTTGAGTATTGTCAAAGTTATGACTTACCGCTCTTCTAGACGTCTATAACAGATCATCCAGCTAGTTGTAAACCTTGTGAGCCAGGTTTACAACTGCAATGATATTGCAGATGCTAAGTCTAAATTCATCTGTCGTAGAAAAATGTCGACGGATAATCATAGCAAATGGCACGCATAAGAACGTGTGTTTTGAACGGTGATGCCAAAAAATTATGCCAAAAGTTATAGTGCTGAAGTTACACCCAAGCCTTGCAGTTTGCCCGCGCCGGGCGGGGGGTTTGAATACACCCTGCGGTTTTTCACAGATATCTCAAAAACGGCGGCGCAGAGCGCCGCCGTTTTTGGCACACCTGTTTGTGGATCTTTTCCGCACATGTGAAAATTTCAGACCCTAGTCGGTCAAGGTCAGGTCACCAGGTTACGCCAAGTGACCTCACCTCAGATAAAATTAGAATGCTCGTCATAGCTACACCGACTGAAAGATCGCCTTTAACCCGCGCCCTGCTGGGGGGGTGTTTGAACACCCCCCTTGTGGTTTTTCGCGAATATCTAAAAAACGGCGGCGCGGAGCGCCGCCGTTTTTGGTACACCTTATCATACATCAATTCTACACATGTTGTGAAAATTTCAGACCAAGGTCATTCAAGGTCAGGTCACCAGGTCACTTGAAGTGACCTCACCTCATAAAAACTTTCAATGTCTGTCATAGCTACACCGAGTGACCGATCGCTCTGAAACTTTCAGCGATTGCTAAGAGCAATAGCATGTACAAAATGTATATCTCAGAATTTTGATATCGATGACCTAAGGTCAGGCCAATTTTGCGACCTCCCCATTATAAGTCAATGGGAGAAAATTGAAATGCGCCTCTTTTGGATGAAAGACATTATAAACACTCCCAAACACCGAATTACAAGTGGTTTAGACACACCGAACTTGAGAATGGTGTCCGTGACCCTTGTTTATGCCCTGAGGTCATCTTAGGTCACGAATGGTATCTAACAGTTTTTCGCAAATAACTTTTGATAGAGGCATGCTAGAGCGCTGAAAACGCCTTAGATGTGTTCAGCTCGACGATACGGATCGACTGATATGCAACATGACCCTTTCCGGTCAGGTCATGACCTTGACCTGAGGTCAAATTTTCAAGTTGACCTTTCAAGGTCAAGTCATAGTTCATTCGATGCGTCTTGACGAGAGGAACACGATGCCGGTAAAAATAAGCTCGTACAAGGCTTGGGTCAAAAGTTATTGCAGAAAAACTGTTTCCGAAAAAATCGGCTATTTTTGCAGTTTTTGCCCCCTGCAGGCAAAACCGTTGAAGTTAGGTCAAATCTGAGAAAATTACTCAGAAAGGGCGTTAATAGGGCTATCGAATGCGCTTTTCCGCGGCGCTGTAGCTCTATTGGTTCCCGAGTTATGCGTTGGCTTCTTGGAAATTTTCGACATTCGACCTGGAAATCGGCGAAATTTTGCCTTCAATGACCTCTGGTGACCTGACCTTTGACCTGACCAAAAAATTGACCGAAGTGATTTCGTCATTATTTTTGACGCTCTTTCGAACGCCGCCTTCCGCGTATCGCTACGTGGCCCAGGAGCCGAGTTACAAGGGGGGGTGTTCAAACACCCCCCCAGCAGGGCGTGGAAATCCAGGACCCCCAGCAGGGCGCGGGTTAACCCTCACCCGCACATGGGGGGGGGGAGGTTGCCGGGTTCCGGACAAAATATCGAAAAGCAAAATATCGAATAGCAAAATATCGAAGACAAATTATCGAAGTGGCAGAATATCGAAAGCAAAATATCGAATGCGCAAAATATCGAAATATATAGACAAAATATCGAAAAACAAAATATCGAAAAGGCAAAATATCGAGCGCAGAATATCGAAAAGACAAAATATCGAACGCAAAATATCGAACAGACAAAATATCGAACGCAAAATATCGAAAAGGCAGAATATCGAACGCAGAATATCGAAAAGGCAAAATATCGAACGCAAAATATCGAAATGACAAAATAACGAACGCAAAGCGTCGAAAAGGTAAAATATTGACTTGAAATGGCCCTCTGCGGACTCCTTATAGAGTCCTGACTCTAGACTCCTGTCCTGAGTCCTGTCCAGAGTCTTGCGGACTCCTGCTCTGTCGAACTCTGTCGAAATTAGGTTTCGCTCGACAGATCTTCCGGGGCTATCAAACATAGCCGGATCCAACCCAGAGTTTTGGGAGGGGCAAACCATCACAATTTATTGTTTCTGTTCATGCACTGCCATAGACGTAATGTTAAAAATGATGTTCTTTGTGGAGGGCAATTGCCCTATTTGCCCTCCCCTGGATCTGCCACTGCTATCAAACACCGTTTGAGTTTTGAAAATCGGTCCAGTAGCTTCGGAGATAGGAGGGGGGGGGGGCTCCAAATAGCCCCCCCTCAGTCAATTGTGTTATGAAATATACCCCAGTCAGGGGCCATGCTGACCTCTGATGGCCCTGTGACGGTCTCTGAGAGTCCTCTTGACGGCCTCTAGGGCCTAACGAAGGCTTCAAGGGCCCACGCTGGCCTCTGAAGAACCCTACGACGGCCTCAGAGGGTCTCAAATCAACGCAGGCAGATGCCAGGGGACATGCTGGCCTCTAAGGGCTCTGCAAAGAGTTCAGATTCAGAGGGCACTCAGAACGACCTTTGTGGGCCCTACGAAGGTCTCCGAGAGCTCACGCAGACTCCTGGAATTCCACACTGATTCTCAGGCCAAATGTCGGCTTGTTGAATCACTTTATCCGCTCTTGGTTCCCCTTTCGCCGGCCTCTGAGAGTCCCAACGCCGGAACTTATGGGGCCATGGGCCCTACACCGGTTTTAGGGCCCCTACATCGACTCTTGGGACTCATGACTCATTATATATGGGTCTAAGCGGCTTCTAAGAATCCCCATGCAGGTTCTAGTAGCCGCCAGTCGAATATTTGGGCTCACACGCTAGCTCCCACCTCGCTAGCGCACGGGGTCCCACCCCGTGCACGCTCCAGGGGCCTACCTGCCTCTAAGACCCCACACATACTTTTGGGGCCCAAATGCTTGCTCCTGAAGGCCCCACTGAGACTCCCAGTCCTTTCCTCTATTCAGTCCTCCATACTGGCTCTTTAGGCTAAACATCGTCTCCTGGTGGCCATCCCGGCTTTGGAGGGTCTCCATACATACTTTTTGTGGTCCGATGCCAGTCTCTGAGAGCCATCAAAAGCCTTTCGAGCCTACGAGTATACTGCTTTCTGAAACCCTTCAGCAACTTCTGAGGGACCGACCCTGGTCGGAGGGCTCATTCGGTCTGGAGAGTCATGTAGGTCTCTGGAGGAGCCTCTAAGGGTCGGTTTCCAAGGGGCTTTTAAACACGGTCTTCTAAGAACGGTCTCGTAGGGCCCTTAATGGTCCACTGCGGATCCAGAAAAGTGGGTTGAGATGCTGATGGTGGCTAGACTAAAACAAGATTAGATGATAAAAACTAGCTGCATTTGCTTCGTTATGCTTTATTTGAGATAGGTACGTACACTGTAATTTCAAATATTTTGCAGAACTTGTGTGTTTGGGGATAGTTTTCAAAAATCTTCGTTTTTCATAAAGGAATGATAATCACTCTAAAAAATATGGGGAGGGGGGGCGAAACTTCCAGAGGGCCCCTTGAGAAAACTTTGCACCCCCATCCGAAATTACCTTCCGCCGCCACTGCTGAGATCTACAAAAAATATCAGAGTCTTCCAAGTCTTCATGGACCCGCTGATTGCTCTTTGAGGCCTACAGATAACAGAGGGCCCGCTGAGTTCGACAGAGCTCTAAGGAGTCCACAGAGGGCCATTTCAAGTCGATATTTTACCTTTTCGACACTTTGCGTTCGTTATTTTGTCTTTTCGATATTTTGCGTTCGATATTTTGCCTTTTCGATATTTTGCCTTCGATATTTTACCTTTTCGATATTTTGCGTTCGATATTTTGCCTGTTCGATATTTTGTCTGTTCGGTTTTTTGTCTGTTCGATATTTTGCGTTCGATATTCTGCCTTTTCGATATTTTGCGTTCGATATTTTGTCTGTCGATATTTTGCGTTCGATATTTTGTCTTTTGATATTCTGCCTTCGATATTGTGCCTTTTCGATATTTTGTCTTTCGATATTTTGTCTTTCAATATTTTGTCTTTCGATATTTTTTCTTTCGATATTTTGTCTTTCGATATTTGGTCTTTCGATATTTTGCGTTTCGATAGTGTGAAAAAGAGGTTCTAACTGGCTTGGCACCAGAAAACGGCATCGTCATCGGTATATGATAAGCAGCGCACTTGATATCCAACGGTGACCCAAAACAGCAACATTTTTTAGTTTGACCTGACCTGGAAGGTCAATGACTGACCTGAGAAGGTAAAGCTGGGTGTCATTGGATTTGTCTCTTCCCAAAGAATCTTTTTGGTCTTTACCGCGAAGCTCTATCTCCAACAGGAACGAAATGGCGCGGGGGGGTGGCACCCCCATGTGCGTTCTAGGATGGGAAAATGGCATGTGCGGGCGAGGGTTAACCCTATTACTGGTGGGGGGGGGGCGAATCGGCCCCCACCTGTAGTTTTTTTTGCTCTCGACGGAAAACGACTTAACCCTCGCCCTGGCAGGGGGGGTCGATGCGTCCCCCCCTAAGGTTTTTCGAAGATAGCGTAAAAACGGCGGCGCGCAGCGCCGCCAAATTTGGCACAGCCTATGGGGCAACCTTTTTACATATGACCTGAAAATTTCAGGTTCGGGTGACCTTGGGTCAGGTCACCAGGTCAGAAAAACCGGTACAAGGTCATGGTCAAATTTCAATTTTCTTTTTGCACCTGTCCAACTCACAGTTTTGCACTGATTTCCTTCAAACTTTCAGGATGTGCTAAGTTCAACGAGTTGTATAACATATAGTTCGGGTTTTTTGAGGTCACTGACCTGAGGTCAGTTAGAGGTCATTACGTCGTAATGTTAAGCCTATGGGAAAATAATAAATTCGGAAAATACTGGAGATATCCGCTTCGTTCTATCACTTTTGTGCTTTGAAACCACAGTACTTAACAGCAGGTCACTTGGTGCTTCTTTGTTTGGTGTACTTATCCATGGGTCAGGTTAAATGAGGTCAACTGAGGTCAAATGACGTTTTTGCCAATAACTTGGCACATAATGACGCTAGAGCTTAAAAAATGGTATCATTGTGTTCCTGGTGATCAGCCGAATCGAATGATATGCAATATGATGCAGTTTGGTTAACTTTAACTTAATTTATTAATTTAAGTTTACTTAAAATTTAAACACAACTTTAAGTACACTTAAGCAAGCTAAAAAGTATATCATTCGACGCACCTTGACGTGCTGAGTTCACTGGTGCTTTTCTTTTTGCTCTATCTTAATTAGATCAAAAGTTATAAGCGAAAAACTTTTGACCTGTTTTTAGCGAAATTTTTACACTTATACCCTCCAAAACCCCCCTAAATATTGACCTAGAGCAACCAAATTTGCACAGGGGCGAGAAATCCAGGGGGCCCACCAACCTACCAAATTTGGTGTTTCTAGGTGCCATAGGAGCCAATCGCGAGGGGGGTCGCATCGACCCCCCCCCCCCCTGTCAGGCCGTGTTATGAAAAATGCCCTGCCAGGGCGAGGGTTAAGCTAGTGGCTCAAAATTTGGTGACTTTTCCTTGCTATTTATTGGGCACATTGTGTCAATTTTTTTTAGTTTCTAGCTTGCGCAGAGGCGTCTCCAGGACGATATTCTCAGGGGTAGTTTTGGCCCAGATTTGACTGTTTCGACATTTGCCGCTAAGCAGCGACTTACTTAGGTTTATACTGGTGACCAGCGGCACCACCCGTCATATGTATGCGCCTAAAGACTATGTGACGTCATTTTACAATGAAAATATTAGAATAGGCGGATCCAGGGTACCTGAGAAAGGGGGGTAATATCAATGTACTGCCGCCCGTCTTAGCGTGCCTGAATCCGCCTATGCTTACACAAAAAAAAATAATTACACTCTTCGGTTCTTCGGAGCCAAGTACTCCCATTAAGATGCTTCCTTAACTCACTCTTGCGCGCGTCACGTGTTGACCTACACTCGACACACTCTTAAAGAGTATGGATGGAGCTGAAGAGCTCATAGAACACTCACTACGACACTCATAATACCGTTATGAGAGCCGTGCGACACCCAATATTAGTGTCATTTTTGCACAAGAAAAACAGCCGATAAGCTTGTGCAAAAATGACACTAATATTGGGTGTCACACGACTCTCATAACGGTATTATGAGTGTCGTAGTGGGTGTTCTATGAGCTCTTCAGCTCCATCCACGCTCTTTAAGAGTGTGTCAAGTGTTGGTCAACACGTGACGCGCGCAAGAGTGAGTTAAGGAAGCATCTTAACCCTCGCCCTGGCAGGGCATTTTTCATAACACGGCCTGGCAGGGGGGGGGGGGGGGTCGATGCGACCCCCCCCCCTCGCGATTGGCTCCTATGGCACCTAGAAACACCAAATTTGGTAGGTAGGTGGGCCCCCTGGAGTTCTCGCCCCTGTGCAAATTTGGTTGCTCTAGGTCAACATTTAGGGGGGTTTTGGGGGGTATAAATGTAAAAATTTCGCTAAAAACAGGTCAAAAGTTTTTCGCTTATAACTTTTGATCTAATTAAGATAGAGCAAAACGAAAAGCACCAGTGAACTCAGCACGTCAAGTCGCGTCGAATGATATACTTTTTAGCTTGCTAAAGTGTACTTAAAGTTTTTCTTAAATTTTAAGTAAACTTAAATTAATAAATTAAGTTCAAGTTAACCAAATTGCATCATATCGCATATCATTCGATTCGGCTGATCACCAGGAACACAATGATACCATTTTTTAAGCTCTAGCGTCATTTTGTGCCAAGTTATTGGCAAAAACGTCATTTGACCTCAGTTGACCTCATTTGACCTGACCCATGGATAAGCACACCAAACAAAGAAGCACCAAGTGACCTACTGTTAAGTACTGTGGTTTCAAAGCACAAAAGTGATAGAACGAAGCGGATATCTCCAGTATTTTCCGAATTTAGTATTTTCCCATAGGCTTAACATTACGACGTAATGACCTCTCACTGACCTCGGGTCAGTGACCTCATAAAACCCGAACTCTATGTTATACAACTCGGTGAACTTAGCACATCCTGAAAGTTTGAAGGAAATCAGTGCAAAACTGTGAGTTGGACAGGTGCAAAAGGAAAATTGAAATTTGACCATGACCTTGTACCGGTTTTTCTGACCTGGTGACCTGACCCAAGGTCACCCGGACCTGAAAATGTCAGGTCATATGTAAAAAGGTTGCCCCATAGGCTGTGTCAAATTTGGCGGCGCTGTGCGCCGCCGTTTTTACGCTATCTTCGAAAAACCTTAGGGGGGGTCGCATCGACCCCATCCCTGCCAGGGCGAGGGTTAATGGGAGTACTTGGCTCCGAAGAACCGAAGAGTGTATTTATTTTTTTGTGTGTAACGAAAACGTGTATTTTGTGCTCACGTTGCATATTTTACATGATATGTGACACATCATGTCATAAGACACATGATATGCCATGACAAAAACTCAAAACATCATCCCAAGCTAGCTTACCTGATGAATCCGCCTATGATTTTTGAAATATCCAAAATACTGGAATATATATGAAGGCCCAGTTCTTTATGAAGGGTTTCCTGAAGTTTCATCAAAATCGGTCAAAAAATGAAGAAGTTATATAGCATTTTTAGTGATAAGGTGTAAAACGCGATTTTTCGAAAATTTTTGCTTCCAGGACCCCCAACTTTGAGCTTTTTTTCCTTTTAATTCAATCTGAAAGTTCACGATGAGAGCAATCGAATGGCGTTTGTCTTATTAAGATCAGACATTTACACTATTTTTTTTTCTTTACTATATTTACACTATGTATAGTTGTTGAGATATCAAGGGGGGCCGAATCGGCCCTCCTCCACCAGTTAACGTAGTCCAGAGAGCCCACCAGTAAAAGGGTTAAACTTTCACCGATTGATGAGAGTGACAATATCTAAAAAACAGTTCTCTCGGAATTTTGATATCGGTGACCTAAGGTCAGGTCAATTTTGCGGTCTCTCCATTATAAGTCAGCAGGAGAAAATTGAAAAGCGTCTCTTTTGCACGAACGCCATTCTAGACACTCTCAAACATCGGGATGCGGGTACAATTGACACACTGAACCGGAAAATGGCACCTGTGACCCCTCGTTATGTCCCCGATGTCATCTCAGGTCACGAATAGTATCTAACAGTTTTTGCTAATAACTTCCGATAGAGGCATGCTAAAGCGATGAAAACGCCTTAGATGTGTTCGGCTTGATGATGCAGATCGACTGATTTGCAACATGACCTTTTCCGGTCAGGTCATGACCTTGCCTGGAACTGAGTTCGAAAATTTTACGCAAGATTGACATGGATATAGCATAAGAAATGCCAACTGCGCGGCGCTTCGTAGCGTAGATTTTGCTACACACGTAAATACTTAGCCGATCGGCGATCACCCCCCCCCCCCCCCGGTGACGGATAAATGTTATGTCCCGCGAGTGTGACTTTGCCCCCCCCCCCCCTTTTGCTAGCGGCTGCGACCGCCAGTGGTACCCGTCCCCCCGCCCCTCCCCCTCGGCCGCCGAGGGTTAAGAAAAACTCTAATAACTCTGAGAAAAGCAAATAAAAGCGGTTGATATTAGCAGGGTACTGAAACCAAGGATCATGCTTTTATGAAATGGTGTTTTAATTGCCGGTTCTCGTGGACTGCAAAAGATGCGCATTACCGAAGCCTTACATGCAGTATTTGCGTGATGCATTTTGAAAGGGTTGGTATAGTGCAAACAATATACAAAATTAAAGGCATTTTGAAACTTAGTTTTTGGGCGCATGATTCTCCGCAAGTTATGTAGTACGAAACAAAATTATATGCAATCGTATTTTGGGCACCGTTCATGATTTCACAGGTCACGCAATAATGAGGACCGGATTACAAGCAGAGACGGGCATTTCAGCCTTTCGAGATTGGATCGTGATTAGATGCATATGCTTTGAAAATGCCTTGGTTAACCCTCGCCCGTATTGGTGTTTTTTCCAGCCGCGAACGTATAAGGGGGGGGGGGGGGGTCCGTTGGACCCCCCTTGCCGTTTCGCCCCTGATCGAGCTAGAGCTTCGCGGAAAAACGAGCGTGTTGCCCGTGACGAGAGGAAGCCGATGATACCCAATTTTAAGGTTCTAGGTCATTGGTTGACCTTGCAGGTCAGGTCAATGACCCCAAAGGCGGGAAAATCGGGACCTGTTAGAACGTCGTTAAGTGTGGCTGCTATGGGGTTTTTCGGGGTGCTGATCACGAATATCATGTTAGTTTTGATCACAGATGATATCTTCATGTATTTAGGCCAGGTCGAGTCAGGTCAGGTCAGGTCAACCAGTAAGGGTATTCGTAGTAGATGGCAACCGACTCTGACAGCTTCGTAACATGTTACAAAAGGCACCAAAACTACTTCGTAAATGTTCATATGGTTGCTAAATTCGAATTCAGCTCCAAAAACTGGCCTAGAAACATGTAAAACTCGAAAAGTGAACAGAGGTCATCAAAGGTCAGTGACCTGACCTGACCTTCAGGTGACCTTGACACCCACCGTAATGCATGGGGGCAACATCATATCACATGTTTGAACGCTTGAAACCACGAAAAGACTGCAAACGCGCGGCTAATGCGAGCCGACATACGCCGAATCGCGATTCCAGCCAAACATGGTCTCCAAAGTATTATTATTATTATTATTATTATTATTATTCTTGTATTATGACCTCCATACAACAATGGCTCTTCCGGTCACACAGTAATGATCACAAAGTGCTGAAGTGACAAGCACACATAACATCGCATCTTCATGGCGGCAAAGTTCATGACGAGCACAATAAACACAAAGTAATTCTAAACCACTTTTTTCTCAGTAACTACTGACAGTACAGGTGACTAGTTTTCAGAGTCACTGAGCCACGACCGCGCTCGTTTTCGGCATCCAGCTGAGGTCCTAGCACCCCTGACCTGCGCTGGAGCCCTGTTCCAGTGAGACACAGCGCGGAAATCAAAGAAACGTCGCGCTTTTTCCGTATGTACGCGCGGGACCTGAAGCAAGCTCGCGCGAGTCGTACGTGTGACTCTTCCGGTAACATCATGACGATAGCATAGTCTATCGCGAAGACACTTTGGCACCTGACAGTTTTGCAAAATTTTATGAACCATCGCCAGGTCACTTTCAATGACAAGATTATCTAGCCTTGGCCATCCAAGCCTCTGAAGCAAGGGTGAAGCGTGAGCGGATCTCCGAGACCCAGTGACAATCTGTGCACTATGATTTAGCACTTTCTGAATCCGATGACGCTGTGACAGCCCACAACCAGACCACACTGTCATACAGTAAACAATATGCGGCAGTACGAGCATTTCTACGATCATCTTTTTTACACTCTGAGGAAGTTTGCGTGCCATCTTCGAGAGACCACTTAGTGTCGCGTAGCACTTGCGCACAATGACATTGATGTGATTTTGGAATGTAAGATGCTGGTCTATTTCAACCCCTAAAAGCCTGGTGTGTTGAGATGGATGCACCACTGACTCACCAAATTTCAGTTCTAAGTTTGACAAGTCTCTCCGTTGCTGTGAACGAAAGATAAGAACGTCTGTCTTTTTTGGATTGATTCGTAGACTGTTTTCTTGGAACCATTTGTTTGCTTCTTCAAAAGTTTTTTTCTACATTTGTCTTGAGACCTTCTAAACATTACATTTGTCTGAGACCTTCTAAAGTAGGTCACAGGTCAAAGGTCATTTGGGTCAGGGTCATGAAAGTTTCGTCGCGATCGGCCGCTTTTTACGCGAGTTATTCGCGAAAAACCATGGGGGGTCCGTTCGACCCCCCCCCCCCTATACGGGCGAGGGTTAATGTAAAAAATGACATCATTTTTGACATGCTAGGATATCTGGCTACACAATAAGCTATTGTTTGGTTACATTTTTAAATGTTGTGCCCGGACCCTGAAGCGTTAGAACGCCTGAATCGCCGACTGTGTGGTGGGAGACGGGATGATGGTGTATGATACCAGATATTGAACTACGGATGGCCGGTTCAAATCCCCTTGGATCTAGTATTATTGTTAAGTGCTCTAGCGAGGAATATATTTAATTTACTTAAACTAATAAACAAGATTGACATTTTCCTCGACATAAAAAGTGTAAAAATCGAAAAGTACCGATATTTAGAAACGGAGAGCTTTCGGCCACTTGCCTTTATAAAAATATCACGCCTGACCATATCAAACTGGCCTTTATCAGCTATCACGTTGGTTTGATAAATGCCAGTTGCCGAAAGCTCACCGTCTTTAAATATATGTAGGCTCCTCGGAACAAGTTCCTTTCTAACTCAAACATAATCTAGTCTAACCTTACCGAACCTATAAACCAAGGCCTAAATCCTACTTTAACCTACATATCAAACGTAACCGAACGTGTTATGTGAAAAGTAGATAGGTTAGGTTGGTATGGGTTAGGTGGTGTTTGGTCTGGTTTAGTGCCGAGCCAGAAACCTTTATATACGAAAAAGGCACGGGAACTCGCACATTTGCGGTAATCGTTACAAAACGTACCGGTCGTCACTAAAGCATTTCATGCAATGCCTTGGGAACGGGTGTACTCAGTTAATTTCGATAATATTTCAGTGACTACCTGGTCTCCGCCTGGCACTAGGTGAAATGTCAAAAAAAAAAAAAATCGGGCATTCGTTGTAACGCACTAATTTTTCCGACGATTTCAGGCTTTGCCAGCATTCCACGCAACGCCTAGGCATTACATCAAATGCCGGATATCAGCCGATGCCTACGACGGATAGCTAATTACTTCACAGGACGGAAGATTTCTATTCCCATTGAATTTTTAAATCAATACTTTCGATACTAATCAATACTAAGTCTATCAATACTTTCGAGCTAAAATTGTATTATATAGTGATATAGTGATTATAGTGATAAATTCCTTGATAAATTTAAGCACATTATTATTGAGCATTATGAGTGAATTTTATGAACAATATCATTGCGGGGTGCGCCGTCGGGCCCACACTCCCGGACAGACACTGCTCAGAGGATGTTGTTTGTCTCTGCACTGATTTGTGGTTGGGGCGGGGGCGCGGCTCGGTCCGGCAGCGAGGATGTTGTTTGTCTCTGCACTGATTTGTGGCTGGGGCGGGGGCGCGGCCCGGTCCGGCAGCGAGGATGTTGTTTGTCTCTGCACTGATTTGTGGCTGGGGCGGGGGCGCGGCTCGGTCCGGCAGCGGCCCATCCCCGGCCGGTGGTGATCGACACGGACCCGGGCGTGGACGACGCCCAGGCCATCGGCATGGTGCTGGCGGCCGACCGGCGCCGCGAGCTGCGCCTCATCGCCATCTGCGTCACATTCGGCAACTCGACCATCGAGCACTGCACCCGCAACGCGCGCCGCATCCTCGGCACCTTCAACCGGCTGGACGTGAGTGGCGGGCACGGAGGCTGCAACCAGCCCTTCACCCGTGGGTGGCGGGCACGGAGGCTGCAGCCTGCAACCAGCCCTTCACCCGGGGTGGCGGGCACGGAGGCTGCAACCAGCCCTTCACCCGGGGTGGCGGGCACGGAGGCTGCAACCAGCCCTTCACCCGCCTCCTGCTGGTGCAGTCTGATTTCTCCATAGAGTGCTGGGGTGGGGGTGGGGGTGGGGGGTTGCGTTTTCACGCTGTCTTACTCGGATTTTGGACCACGTAGCAGCACGTGATTAGCTGGATTTGAGTGTCAAAAATAATTACCGAAAGATGGGGCTCTTTTAGACGGGATTTACAGTTGGTTTTGCCTCTCCCTTTCAAATGGTTCATTTGTCATACTCACAGCCTTTATTGTGTGCAAGTTTCAACTTGATCTGAGGTGTCTCGAATCTGGGCTGAGTCCGGGCTGAATATGGGCTGTCTTGATCGACATATTCTACGTACAGGTCTCGCGGGTTTTAGCGGTAGGTTTTGCACCTAGAAAATTTAGTGTACTTCAGGCTATATCTTCGTCGTCTTAAGCTTTTAAGTGTTGAAGATGCGATCGACTTGTCGGTTCACAAGCCGGCCACGATCGTGTACAATGGCTTCATCGCAGATCGATTACTTTCTGAGATATAACCGGAAATGTAAAAGTGCAAAACCTACCGCATAATCTCGCGAGAGCCGTACCTTTTCAGAGAAGCATGAACTACCAAACGATATAATATATTCACCGTATGTTCGCTATGTGGTAAGAGCCGTGTTTCGCCGGTAGATTCCTATATACAGCGGAGCACACTGCGGCCTGGTGAATGGCAAGCTGGGTACCACGGACCTTTTCCACGGCTCGGACGGCCTGGGAGACACCGAGTTCGAGCAGCCGCCGCCCCCGCTGCCCAGACAGAGCGAGCACGCGGCCGCCGCACTAACGCGACTGGCCAGAGAGCACAAAGGTGAGCTGCCCACATAGTCACCGTGCTGCCCACCACAGCCACCTTCATGGCTGCTCGCCGGACCACACTGCTATATTGTGAGAGAGCACAAAGGTGAGCTGCCCACCACAGCCACCTTCATGGCTGCTCGCCGGACCACACTGCTATATTGTGAGAGAGCACAAAGGTGAGCTGCCCACCACAGCCACCTTCATGGCTGCTCGCCGGACCACACTGCTATGTTGTGAGAGAGCACAAAGGTGAGCTGCCCACCACAGCCACCTGCATGGCTGCTCGCCGGACCACACTGCTATGTTGTGAGAGAGCACAAAGGTGAGCTGCCCACCACAGCCACCTGCATGGCTGCTCGCCGGACCACACTGCTATATTGTGAGAGAGCACAAAGGTGAGCTGCCCACCACAGCCACCTTCATGGCTGCTCGCCGGACCACACTGCTATGTTGTGAGAGAGCACAAAGGTGAGCTGCCCACCACAGCCACCTGCATGGCTGCTCGCCGGACCACACTGCTATATTGTGAGAGAGCACAAAGGTGAGCTGCCCACCACAGCCACCTTCATGGCTGCTCGCCGGACCACACTGCTATGTTGTGAGAGAGCACAAAGGTGAGCTGCCCACCACAGCCACCTGCATGGCTGCTCGCCGGACCACACTGCTATGTTGTGAGAGAGCACAAAGGTGAGCTGCCCACCACAGCCACCTGCATGGCTGCTCGCCGGACCACACTGCTATGTTGTGAGAGAGCACAAAGGTGAGCTGCCCACCACAGCCACCTGCATGGCTGCTCGCCGGACCACACTGCTATATTGTGAGAGAGCACAAAGGTGAGCTGCCCACCACAGCCACCTTCATGGCTGCTCGCCGGACCATACTGCTATGTTGTGAGAGAGCACAAAGGTGAGCTGCCCACCACAGCCACCTGCATGGCTGCTCGCCGGACCACACTGCTATATTGTGAGAGAGCACAAAGGTGAGCTGCCCACCACAGCCACCTTCATGGCTGCTCGCCGGACCACACTGCTATATTGTGAGAGAGCACAAAGGTGAGCTGCCCACCACAGCCACCTGCATGGCTGCTCGCCGGACCACACTGCTATGTTGTGAGAGAGCACAAAGGTGAGCTGCCCACCACAGCCACCTGCATGGCTGCTCGCCGGACCACACTGCTATATTGTGAGAGAGCACAAAGGTGAGCTGCCCACCACAGCCACCTGCATGGCTGCTCGCCGGACCACACTGCTATATTGAGAGAGAGCACAAAGGTGCGCTGCCCACCACAGCCACCTGCATGGCTGCTCGCCGGACCACACTGCTATATTGTGAGAGAGCACAAAGGTGAGCTGCCCACCACAGCCACCTGCATGGCTGCTCGCCGGACCACACTGCTATATTGTGAGAGAGCACAAAGGTGAGCTGCCCACCACAGCCACCTGCATGGCTGCTCGCCGGACCATGACACTGCTATATTGCGTCCTAGCACACATGTGGTGTAACCGAGACGTGCCCTCTCAATGAGAACAGCGCATGCTGCCTAAGTTACGAGTCGGATGGCTTGCTCCACTGCCTGAGTATTGAGTATGGGTATGCACTGGATAGAAATTAATTTGTTAAGCAGCTCCAGCGGGTTGAGGGTCAGCCTCTTCCAGCGAGATTGCTATTGGTGACTGTCACGCGTTCTTCAGACCGATCTATATGAGCTGCATATAGTGCAGTTGACTACAGAATGGTGTTTCACTTTTCACAGGCAACCAGTTGCCTGGAATAGTAGACTGTGCCGCATCACACGTGCCGATTTCACAGTTTAACCCTCGCCCTGGCAGCGGGGCCTCGGCTAAGGGATTTTGACGACTGGCGCAAATGATCAAAATGTGTCGAATTTACAACTAATAAATATGTAGTGCGTAAAGGGCAGCAAAAGTGAAAACGATGTGAATGTTTGCAAAATGCATATTTAACCTAGTCAAATGTAACGTTCTCGCAGAAGCATATCGACTGATGGGGTGAAAAGAGATAACAGTAAGTCGTAGTATTCGAATTTTGAACTGTTCGTTAAGTTGGCTACTCTTCCATGGTTTTTACGTGTTGTGAAATATTCGTTTACCTGCAATTTGTAGATCAATCTCGCGCATCATTTCAACTTTTATTAGCAACAACACATCAGGCTAGGTCACCGAATCGCGTAACTGACCATTACACTCAAACCATGCCACTGCAGTGGCAGTTTGCACAAACAGGCACCCCCGAAAACCAGTGCACTGTTTTCGGGGGTGCCTGTTTGAGAACGCCGATTAGGCGTCGTATGACTGGGTATGTATATCTCTTCTACAGCGACCCAGCAGGCCTAAAAACTTTTTGACAAACTCACGCTGCTTACAGATCAAGGTGCTTGTTCCGTCGCTGTCTTACCGTTAGGAGCGCGGCTGCGGGTCATAACTGGCTGGGCCTGCGCCGCTGACACTAATCATGAGTCGATCGTTTGCCGTGGCCAGATGCATGCCTTGCCTAGGCGATGGCTGCTGCGGATTGTGTTGTAGTGGGGCACTGCCAGTTCGGTA
This sequence comes from Amphibalanus amphitrite, assembly GCF_019059575.1. Classification (NCBI taxonomy): domain Eukaryota; kingdom Metazoa; phylum Arthropoda; class Thecostraca; order Balanomorpha; family Balanidae; genus Amphibalanus; species Amphibalanus amphitrite. The sequence continues at coordinate 68,473 of NW_024882302.1, read as the reverse complement.
CCCATACTGTGAGGAGCGACACAGAGCATAGATGACAGCAGCTTCTTGCAGACACCGGATGAGCATTTCGTCATCGCCACCAAGGCCGTATAAGAGAGGTAGAATCATCCCGCAATTTCCAATGGGCCGGTCGCTGAGCATTAGCGTGACGTCACTGATGGAGACCGCGCGGCGCCCGGCTCCAAGGTGTACGTCGGGTACAGTTGGCGCTGTATCGTTGTTATTACTGAACGTAACGACAACTTATGACTCTAAGTAACTTTTTTATCCACCTATAGGTGATTCCTTTGCTGGTGCATTGCCTACCCGAGTCCCAGGGTTGACAGTCATGGAATATGGGTCGGATGGGCGACTTCGCGACTGGATAAGGAATGATTGCGATTGTTGTGTACCGCACCGCCGATTGCATTTTCTATCTGCACCCGCGGGGAGGGGGGGGGGGGGCACGTGCCCCCATCGGATCAGGGGCCTCTCGGGCCCGAGGGGCTCTGCGACGCCAGTTGGCGGCTGGGGGTCCACGCTGGTATCTTTCGACTCAGAAGGGCCCCACGGGGCTCGGAAGAACACCTTAGGTGCTCCGAAGAGTCACACTTCTCTCCATAAGAGCCCCACACCAGCTTTTTGGTGTCCCTTGTCCGCTTTAGAGGGCCCCTTGCCGGCCTCTCGGGGCCCATTGGCGACATCTGAAGGCCACTTTCCGGCCTCTAAGGGCCATTACCGGCCTATTTGTGACCACCAGCTCTAATGGTTCAACACACGTCTGTAGCCACACACCAGAGGGCCCATGACGGCCACTGTGAGGGCCCTCACCAGCGCCTCGACACCGGCGTCTCTGGGAGTCCCAAATCTGATGGCCTCCACCAACACCTCATAAGGCCCTAAGGTCCTATATCGGCGGTTCTTAGGGCCGCACACGCCATACCAGTGCCTCTAAAAGGTTTCCAAATGGTGGCGATGAGGACCTTACACCGGTGATTTAGACGGTCCTACCGAAAGCACAACACAATCCCTTAGTGTCGCTGAGCCTTAACCATATACCGAACTTAAAGGATCCCATTACTATCACCTCCCCCCGTAATGTCAGCAGCAGCGCGCCAGGCAGCCAAGCGGCCACGAGCAACTCGATTGTTGGCGCCTAGCACCGGCAGCCGGCAGGTAGCCCACGCCCGGCTTGTTATCGGCCGTAAGCAGCTCTAAAACGGCTGCAGTAACTGGTCGATAAAGTAAGCAGATGTGGAGACTGGAGATCAAGGCAGATTGAAGACCAACGAGCTTTTATACTTTACGTGGGTGGAGGGTCGAAGTCTGCTACCAACCCGTGAGCGGATTTTATCAGCAGCCGGTTCACTATTATAACCATTGTCCAGGTCGCGGTCCGCAGATACTTTCATAGGGAGCCGAATTACAGCAAATAATCCATCCATGGCTGCATCTAATTCATATTCGTATTCGTGTATTTGCGGCTACGTCCTCACAAGTGTGAGGCTTTTCAGTTACCATGGTAACTTGTCAATGGTACACTTGTTTCTAAAGTGGATATAAGACTACAGATACACATACTATATTCGCGAAGCATACAACTCAGTGATGGTTATGCGCACGATTTGCCTCGAGCTGACGGGCAAGGTCTTCCTTGAAACGAGACATGGTCATGGTATCCTGCATTGCTGCGGGCAGATTGTTTAACTTTTGGCGCCTAAATAGGCGATCCTGCACTTCCCTGTTCCACTCTTCACTCTCGGCAGGCGCAGCTGCCCTACCCGTCTCATTCCTCGGTCATAATTGCCATGTTCAGACATCTGACGCGGAATCTCCGGCTCGGCAAAACGCAGTACCGACTTGGTGAGCGACAGCTGGTGGTACTTGAAAAGACTACGAGCAGGCAAAACACCCAGTCGTTCCGCTTCAGACGATATCCCGTCGAACTTCTTCTTGCCGGTGATCACACGTGTATAAAAATTGACAAGGTTTTTGACACGGTGCATCTGCTTCTTGTTACACGTGTCGTAAATCGGTATACAATATCGGATCGTGGACAACACCAGGTATTCAACTATCTGTCGCAAAGTACAGTGTGGCACAACAGGTCTAGCGTGTATGAGTGCGATCAACATGCCTGTACACTTTGCGGTGAGCTGATTATACGGCTTACTTATAAACTGAGAATGCCTTCTGAGAATGCCTGCTGCGCAGTTAATCTTCCGTTGAGTTGACCCCGACTCCGTACAGAACTGTCGACCCCGACCGACTCCCGCAGACCTGGCAGGGCAGGTGCGCGGACGGTGGAGTCGACGGATTTTCGCCGACACGGACTCCGACTCCGGTTTCGAAAATCGACTCAGACTCCGATTCCGCCTCTACTCCGCACTTCGCACCCCTGCGTTCTACTACCCACGGCCCGGCCGGCCGGCCGGCGCCAATTGGCGGTCCACCAGTGACGTCGCTGGTAGTGTTATGCTGATTGGCGAATAATACACGGGCGGTCTCGGGATGACAGATCGCCACTAGCTTGTTTTGCGAGTCAGTGTGCTGTCTTCTGGCCTCAGTCATTTTGTGCCAGTCATCGCAAACGTCGTTGACAAGTTGTGCCGCACTCTCCGGCCCGAACGGTCAGATCTCGACCGGCAGCCCAAAACTCGGCCACTGAAATTGCTTTCAGCATCTGTGACATTGCACTCACCACGTTCTCCTACTCCACATGCAGTCTCTCCGTAAGGAAGTTGATGGCAGAACTGACAGTTTTCTGTCGAACGGCACCAAAGTTGCGCTTGGTGGTCACATTGGTGTTGTGGCACCGAGTACCAGCCTCCTCCACATCTCCCAACTTCTCTTCTTGGCCAACGGGAAGAGACTCGGTTTCCATCAACTTAAGCGTAGGAACCATGGGTGCAGTGGGTGCAGACAATGTATTCTACACCCACAATAATCTGAACCAAAACCCCTTTTCTCATCAACACTACTTCTCATGCAGCACGGCAAATTCAGGATACGAGTATGTTGCCCACTATCCATCTTCCGAAGCATTTGCTACTGTGATGGTCTTCAAAACTTTACCAAGGCTCTAAGCTTTGGAACAGCTTGCCCCCTCAAGTGAGGAACGCCTCAAAGAATGAAGTAATAAAGTACATTCTAACTAAGGCAGACATTGACAAGCCATGATTATCGGTCATATGCTCGTACTTATACAATGTATCGTTTCAACATGTGCAATTGCCAGTGTTCCATTTGATGTCACTCGCCAGTCACTGCACTATACGTTTGAGGACTATACTTCTTTGTATCAGGAGAATATTGATATGGTGGCAGTTTGAGTCTGTTCATGTAACGTGCATGTAGCCTGTAGGTAACATGCATAGGTATGTTCATACGTGGATCATGTTAAGTGTTATGTACTTGGTGAACTGTATGTATGTACCTACCTCGTGCCTATTTTCACCGTAATGCCCACGTTTCTGTGGTTGGTGAAAATAAATGAAATAATAATAATAATAATAAACACTTTTATTTGTGCTGAAGAAAAAAAAGGAAATGGACCATGTGATTGAACACATGCCGATGACCCACTGTCAAATTTTTTTAGTCCGATGTCTTTGAAAATGGCTAAGCTGGCCGCTTTTACTTTTTGCGGTAGTCAATATTGACAATATTAACCCTCGCATGTGTGCGGCGTTTTCCAGCTTCTAATATAAGTAAGGGGAGGGGGGTCGGTTGGACCCCCCTGCCGTTCGGCCCCTGATCGAGCTAGAGCTTCGCGGAAAAAAAAACGAGGGTGTTGCCCGTGACGAGAGAAAGCCGATGATCTCCAATTTTAAGGCCCTAGGTCATTAGGTGACCTTCCAGGGCCCGTATTCAGGTCGACGGCGTAACTTAAGTTTTACTTAAGTTCCGCAAATACGTAAGTAGTTTTTGGATTCAGGTTGACAGCCTAAGTACCATTTTGGCGTAAGTACATACTTAAGTAAAAATTGTTCAATTCCAGACAACTTACGTAAATCTTGCATTTTGGTATTCAGGTCGAACGGCGCACGTAAGTGAGGCGTAAATTTGGCATTCATGTCAAATCTACTTAAGATTGGCGTAAGTATGCCCATATGTTTATCATTGTGAAGTTACGTGTGCTCCGGAGGACACGTAAGTCATTTTTTGAATAGAATGGGAGCTTGAATCACGCATTTATGAAACGCTTCAGATGAGTACTTTAACCCACGAGCCGCTGGGGGGGGGGGGGCATAAAGTTGCCCCCCCCCCTTTACGTTTTGTGGAATATCTCCGAAACCTGATGAGCTACGAACGTGAAACTTGGCATAGCTTCAAATGAATACCTAGGCAATGTCTGAAGAAAGTTTGGTGGTTGTGGCATCTAAGATGACGTCACAGTGACGTCATAAAGTTCTGTCGTTTTCCGATATGGACCGTTTCTGATGACGCTGAGCATGAAACTCAACTGTAAATGAACTAGACAGCACCTGCTGTCATCCTAAAACATCTAAGTACACTTCCATCTAGTTCCTAACCGATAATCGGCCCTTTATATTCGGTCCCATATACCTGATGTATCGTGAGGAAACTGAGAGTCGCAAATCTATAATTTGACTTATGACGTCACTGTGACGTCATTTCAAATGGGATCGACACCAAATTTGGACACAACCTCGGCTAGGTATTCAGGAAGATGCGTGCAAAGTTTCGTTTCTCTATCTCTTCGCGTTGCGACGATATCGCCGCGGAAGTAAAGGGGGGGCAACTATATGCCCCCCCCCCCCCAGCGGCCGGCGGGTGGCGCGGAGGCCCAGCGGCCGCCGGGTTAACCCTCGCATGTGTAGGGGGGGGGGTCGGATGGACCCCCCCATGGTTTTTCGCGAATAACTCGCGTAAAAAGCGGCCGATCGCGACGAAATTTTCAGTACCCTCACATTGATCAATTTTACACCTACCCTAAAAATTTCATGACCCTGACCCAAATGACCTTTGACCTGTGACCTCTTTTCCGAGACCATGTTTGGCCGGAATCGCGATTCTGCGTATATCGGCTCGCATTAGCCGCGCGTTTGCAAGCTTTTCGTGGTTTCAAACGTTCAAACATGTGATTTGATGTTGCTTCCATGCATTAGGGTGGGTGTCAAGGTCACCTGAAGGTCAGGTCAGGTCATTGACCTTTGGTGACCTCGGGTGACCTCGGTTCACTTTTTCGAGCTGTACATGTTTCTAGGCTAGTTTTTGGAGCTGAATTCGAATTTAGCAACCATTTGAACATTTACGAAGTAGTTTTGGTGCCTTCGTAACATGTAACGAAGCTGTCAGAGGTGGTTGACACGTACTACGAATACCCGTCACGACGCCTACTGGTTGACCTGACCTGACCTGACTGTGATCAAAACTAACACGATATTCGTGATCAGCACCCCGAAAAACCCCTTAGCAGCCACATTTTACGACTTTCTAACAGGTCCCGATTTTCCCGACTTTGGGTCATTGACCTGACCTGGAAGGTCAACCAATGACCTAGGACCTTAAAATTGGGTATCATCGGCTTTCTCTCGTCACGGGCAACACGCTCGTTTTTTCCGCGAAGCTCTAGCTCGATCAGGGGCCAAACGGCAAGGGGGGGTCCAACCGACCCCCCCCCCTACACATTAGAAGCTGGCAAACGCCGCACACATGCGAGGGTTAAAGTTGAATTTTGAGGTCACAGGTCGGGTCAAGGTCAGGTCAAACACCTGAAATCGGGCTTTCAGTAGCATGGACTTCAGGACTTCGCAATGGGCGGCTCTCGTCATAAACTCTGTCAAAACGGTGCACAATCCATCATATAAGGCCTACAAGAGTGTCAGCTCCCTTAGTGTCGCTGAGCTTTATCTGACCATGTTGTTTGGTCACAGGGGGCGTGACGAAAGCCGTCAGCTCAAGTGGGGAGACGTCGTTTTGAAAACTGATGAGACAGGGTCCGAGTACCTAGAGTTTAACCCGGCAGGCGGTGGGCCTCCCGGCCACCTACCGCGCGGTGGGGGGGGGGGGGGCATTTTGTGCCCCCCCCCGTATCTCCGAAACTACTGGACGGATCCGGAAAATTCCAACAATGTTCGATAGCCCTGTCAAATTTGGCAGTAAAAACTAAATTTCATTGGCCTCGGGGTCACCGATGACGTCACAGGTCAGGTCAAAGATAAAATGTTTCACCGTTCACCGTGGCTTCTAGGGAAAGCGCTATAACACCGAGTAAAACGCATTTTGTCGAAAATCAGCGACAGGGCGTCAGTTGTCCAGTACATATGTTGCTATTAGAGGTCACTGGTCATACCAGGTCAGGTCACAGGTCAGGTCACCAAAGGTCACCAAGGGTCACCACATGAACCCAACTTTACTAAGGTTGTGCGATGCATGTTTTATGGCCAGTTTTTCATTTCCAACTCAATGGTGTTGGTTATAAGACCATCTGGTACGATTTAGGTCACTTTCTGGTGGAGGTCAGGTCAAGGTCAGGTAAAAAAGGTCAAATTTCAAAGTTGATATTTTTGCATAAAATGGGTATTGATACGATGCAGCTCGTCACGGGGAGTCTAATGATGGTCTTTGTTTTGCACTACGAGGTCTAGCCCTCGCCCGTATAGGGGGGTTGAACGGACCCCCCCATGGTTTTTCGCGAATAACTCGCGTAAAAAGCGGCCGATCGCGACGAAACTTTCAGTACCCTCGCGTTCATCAATTTCACACCTACCCTGAAAATTTCATGACCCTGCCCCAAATGACCTTTGACCTGTGACCTACTTTTCGAGACCATGTTTGGCCGGAATCGCGATTCGGCGTATGTCGGCTCGCATTAGCCGCGCGTTTGCAGTCTTTTCGTGGTTTCAAGCGTTCAAACATGTGATATGATGTTGCCCCAATGCATTAGGGTGGGTGTCAAGGTCACCTGAAGGTCAGGTCAGGTCATTGACCTTTGATGACCTCGGTCCACTTTTTCGAGTTTTACATGTTTCTAGGCCAGTTTTTGGAGCTGAATTCGAATTTAGCAACCATATGAACATTTACGAAGTAGTTTTGGCGCCTTCCTAACATGTTACGAGGCTGTCAGAGGCGGTTGCCACCTACTACGAATACCCTTACTGGTTGACCTGACCTGACCTGACCCGACCTGGCCTAAATACATGAAGACATCATCTGTGATCAAAACTAACATGATATTCGTGATCAGCACCCCGAAAAACCCCATAGCAGCCACACTTTACGACGTTCAAACAGGTCCCGATTTTCCCGCCTTTGGGGTCATTGACCTGACCTGCAAGGTCAACCAATGACCTAGGACCCCAAAATTGGGTATCATCGGCTTCCTCTCGTCACGGGCAGCACGCTCATTTTTTTCGCGAAGCTCTAGCTCGATCAGGGGCGAAACGGCAAGGGGGGGTCCAACGGACCCCCCCCCCCCTATACGTTCGCGGCTGGAAAAAAACACCAATACGGGCGAGGGCTAGAATTGCTAAAAATTGAGTTTGAAAATTTGACGTCATCAATTTTGACCAGTTTTTTGCTATAACTTGGCCAAAAAAAGAGGTACCGTAAACCGGGGTGAGTTGATATGGGGTGGTGAGTTGATATAAATTGCTCGAAAAATGTTAAAATGTGTGCTGCTCATCCATTTGTAAACCAATTTTCATTTTTATTTTTCTGTGAAGTGAAGCAACCAATAAGTGATGCATATAGCTGAGAAAGGCATGCATGTGGTGCAGTGCCTTCTTAACACATTACTTTTTTCAAAGTCCTTTTTTTCTTCTGATTTTGAAACTAAGGAAAAGTCCCCACCCTACAGCAAAGACGGTGGATATTCATGAAACAACATGCACTGGGAAAGAAACTACCATCAATTTACTGTTGATCCCAGGTAGTTTTGGGTTTCATCTATAACAACGCTCTTTTATAATTTTAAGAAAAGTGACAGGTGGTGAGTTGATATGCCATCAGGTGGTGAGTTGATATGCATGATAAAAGCTGATACCAGGCTGGTAGGCAGGCAAATTAGCATGAAATATGGGTCTGCAGGTAAGACAAAGTCAATTAGACCAACTCTTCTCCTTTTCTTTCCCCACATCATTCCATCAACCCCCCAAAAGCTTTAGTTTTTTTTTCTGAATGCTTGAGACGAGGCTTGTTAGTATCACTGATGTTAGTTGTCGGACTTTCGTCCCTGTCTTGAGTTGAGATGTTACTTTCACAACGTTTCACCCAGTAACTTCTCCGGCCGTAGTCAAACCCGCCTCGATAGTGGAGTGGTTACAACCGTGGACCATCACCGGGGAAACCCGAGTTCGATTCCCGCTGACTACAGGAGCTTTCGAACTGTTTGATGCGTACGGCGTTCCGCCACCAACATCCAGGTCCTTCTGAGGGTTCAAAGAACACCTGACGAGTGACGACGGCCGGAGAGTAACTGGCCGAAACGTTGTGAAACTAACATCTCAACTCAAGACGGGGACGAAGGTCCGACAGCTTACATCAGTAACCCCAAGGTTTTCTTCTGTGGACATACCTAACATGCAAAAGGCACAGCACAACTCCCTGTCAAGTCTCAAGATGGCTCCCTACAAGCTACAAAGGAACACTATAGAACACCTATATTACATACAGATTAAAAAACTGTTATAATTATTCGTAGTTTCGAAAATGACAGAACTGTCATTTCTGTATGGCTAACAGCGCGGGAATTCTGATCTCGTGAAACTGATAAGTTTTCCTGCTTGGCAGTTGCCAACCGAGAATGAGTGACAAAATGAAATGGAACAAACAATGTAAAGAAATTGACTGGTGTTTAGCCCTCGCCCGTATTCGTGTTTTGCCAGCGTTTAACGTATAGGGGGGGGGGGGGGGTCCGTTGGAATCCCATCGTCGTTTGGCCCCTGGTGGAGCTAGAGCTTCGCGGAAAAAATGAGCGTGTTGCCCGAGACGCGAGGAAGCCGATGATAACCAACTTTAAGGTCCTAGGTCATTGGTTAACCTTCCAGGCCAGGTCAATTACCCAGAAGTCGGGAAAATAGGGGGTTATTTGAAGTTCGTAAAGCGAGTTTATTATTTTTTGGCTGTTGCTGATCACGAATATCATGTTAGTTTTGATCACAGATGTCTTCGTACATTTAGGCCAGGTCAGATCAGGTCAGGTCAACCAGTAGGTGTCCTGCCGGCTATCCATAGGGAGTGTCAAGTGTCAGCTACCACTGACGGTGTCGTAACATGTTACGAAGGCACTAAAACTACTTCATAAATGATCAAATGCATGTTAAATTCGAAATCGGCCCGAAAAAAAATACCCTAGAAACATGTAAAACTCCAAAAAGTGAACCGAGGTCACCACAGGTCAATGACCTGACCTGACCTTCAGGTGACCTTCACAGTTGACACCCACAATACTGCGTGGGACCAACATCATTTACATGTTTGGACGTTACAATCACAAAAAGACTGGAAATGCGCGGATAATGTGAGCCGACTACGCCAAATCGCGATTCCGGCCAAGCATGGTCTCGAGAATCAGGTCACAAGTCAAAAACCATTTGAGTCAGGGTCATGAAGTCTTTAGAACATGTGTAAAATTGATAAACTCGAGAGGTACTGAAAGTTTCGTCGTGATCGGCCGCTTTTTGCGCGAGTTATGTGCGAAAAGCCGAGGTGGTCCGTTCGCCCGCCTATAAGTGCGAGGGTTAATTTTGGCTTTTGATGCCGAATTCTGTTTTATGTCGCTTATTTCACCTTATAGAATACAGTCCGAATTAGATTCGCTTCACTTCACTTCATTAATATTTTGTTGACTACCAGTCAACAAAAGCTCAGAAGTATATGTATTCTTTCATTTCAATCCATTATCTCTGTCAGAGGCATATCAACCTTGACCCGCAACTGACAATATGTTTTAATTACAAGAAAATACACTTGTAATTCCAAAATATTTTGCCAGTTTTGATACCGTTGGCTTGAGGACACGTGACTAGCCAAGTTCAGAATGTTCTAAGTAAAACTAAGTATCATAAAACGAAAAAATGATGCTGCTAAAATCAAGCCATTTTGATAGCGCTGTGTTGGACATGATTGCGTTTTCATGAATGTGAGGTCTGCTGCCAAACTACTACCATTTTTCTGATGGTTTCTTTTAGGATGTGTTCTCACATTCTTTTTTTAAACACTGGCATTTTATCAACTCACCTCTGAGCTTCTTTAGCCGAGAAATTTTGAAAAATCCAAAACCATATCAACTCACCACCCCCCAGGGGGTGAGTTGATATGAACTTTGGCGTTTTAAAAAAGGGGCTTAATATATACATTTTTTATTCATTTTTGCTGATTGCCTGCCCAAGGCATGTGCCATGAAACTGGCACAAAAAGAATTCCGAAAATGAATGTGACTTTTAAAGAAATCTAGAAAAACCTCAAAATCCATATCAACTCACCCCGGTTTACGGTATCGATCTCAAATTTGGTATGTAGATAGAAGGCGGTAAGGACTATCACATATCTTCTGGTTTTTCGAAAATCATTTTTTTTATTTTTCGGCTATTATATTCAAAAAAAATATTTTTTTTTTAATTTTTGGGGGTCAAAATCCAAAACATTCAAAAATCCGACATGGTAGTTTTGTAGCCTCCTAAATTCTACACCTTTATGTCTGAAACATTTTTCTGTATCTCTAAAGCTGTAGGCCTGACAGCTCTTCTCGCGAAACCCTTTTTTGGGTCGAAAATGGCAGAAATAACGTCACTCTGACGTCATGAGCGTCCAACCTATCATAGCCTTTGGATTTTTTTTTTTTTTTGGCACAATGTGCAATAGGTATTCACGGGAGGGTTCTGAAAGTTTGCTGACGATCGGCGCAGCGGTTCTCGAGATATATCGAAAAAAACTAAGGGGGGGGGGGCAAAAAATGCCCTTCCCACCGCCTGAAAGGTTAACGAGCGACTTACCAAGACCCGAGACGGAGGAAGTACTTCCGGTGCTCGGGCGTTCAACCCAAAAGTCTTCAAAAACGAAGAAGATTCCAGCAGATGTCCCATCGAGGCTTACAAGAAGTTTGCCGCACACCGCCCAAAGGAAATGCTGGATGACGATAGTCCATTTTTCTTGGCGGTAAAAAACTGCTAGTCCCCAGAGAAAGACACAACTTTCAAGGGTACAAGAAGGCTCCCATGGGGAAAAATAAGCTAGCTTCATTCCTCAAAGAAGCGTGTGAAAAAGCAGGCATCAGAGGAAAAAGAAGCAATCACTCGGCACGCAAAACGTACGTAAAAAGAGCTCTAGACACCGGATGGCCACAGGAATGTGTACGGCCCAGCTAACTGGGCACAAGTCTGTGGCGAGTCTAAAACGCTACGCTGTAGCAGACGTGCATGTTCAGAGGGCTCTGTGCACTAGCATCATGAATGGGTCAGAGTTTCCGGCCACAAAGAAAGACGAAGTCATCCTCGGAGGTCACCGTGGCACCCGGCGCTACCTTCGTTTTTAACATCAGCAACTGCCAAAACGTGAACGTTTCAGGAAAGTAGGCGGTTCTTGTACATATGTACATAACTGTCGTTCGTCGAGCAAAGTGAACGAACCGCGCATTACTTGGTAAACCACCAATTTAAAGACTCATAGATTAGTGCCCGACTGCATGCACTTGCGTCAGTGTCTTACCGAAATACAGTTTTGGATGTTTGATCAATGTCTTTGTTTCATCATTATTAAACGAAGTTTTTCTTTGCTTTGGCAGGTTTCTCTTTCTCAGGAAATGCTTCAAAAGTTCGCTAGTAAAATGTTTTGCCCATGGGCCGAAACCTTTGTCCAATTGCCTTTAACATTATGCGGTTTAATCCAAAAAGCTTTTACCGCGCTAATGCTAAAGGCATACTTCGGCATATGCTAAAGCAAAAGACCGCGTATGTCCCAGTGCGCATATGCAATTTATCAAAGTAGCCTTTTGTTACTTGTTTGCATAAAGCGCGTAAGCAGTGTCGACATCATTGTCCCTACCAGCTTCTAGGCGCACCCCCAGCTGACCGGCTGCGCTGTCCCCAGGCGAGCTGGCCATTTTGGCTCTGGCTCCGCTCACCACAGTTGCTCTGGCGACGCGCCTCGACCCGGAGTTCAGCAGCAACGTCGGCGACATCGTCATCATGGGCGGCAACTTCACAGGTGAGCAAATCGGCCGACAGGCGCGCACCATCGCACACTGCCGCTATCAGGGTTTGAATGTGGCCAAAATGAAGTAACTCGCTAGCCGATGAACACAATGGGGTTGGGAACTCGATTTTTTAAGAATGTATAGAAACCAGTATAACGCCTTTTGGGGCGACTAACGGAGCGAGCGAGAGGGTGGGCCTTGCACGTGCGAAATTGCGAGGGGTACCTCCAACTGACTTGTGCACGGCACCCTACTAACCGGTCTCTAGCGATGTGCCAAATTTGGGCACAATCGGCCCAGCCGTTCTCGAGATCTGGAAGCGGCACCCTGCACGTGCGCACGTGCAAAATGGGTCCCAACTCCCAACTGACTTGTGCACGGCACCCTACTAACCGGTCCCTAACTGTGTACCAAATTTGAGCGCAATCGGTCGAGCCGTTCTCGAGATCTGGAAACGACCCCTGCACGTGCGCACGTGCAGCAGCACCCCAACTCTGGCACATGGATATGCAGTGCCTAGTGGGTACCTACCTACATGCCAACTTTCAGCGCAATCGGTCAAGTAGTTACCAAGATATTGCAACAATTACAAAAGTGACACCTCTTCGTTTTGCACGTGGCACGTGCATAAGGGGTCACCCACACGCTTCGGGAATAGTCCAATACTTCGGTCCTTGGGGTCGGCCTTGATCGAGATCGTTGGTTGCGGACCCACGGACTGGGCCACTGCCCAGTAAGTGGTTCGTTGTTTGGAATTCTTTCATGTTTGCTTCATGTGGTTTGCATGAGACTTACGCCAACCTAATAACAGATATGTGGCCGAAAATATTGTGTTCATTTTTAATTAAATACTGAGTTAGAGTACTTCGTTTGTCATGTGACATCCGTGGCGGGTCGAAGACGAGATTTGGCGCTCACTTTCAACCTGGTTGTCTGATCTTGCAAGCCCCTTTTATCGACTATCTTGATCACTGCGCTGCTGTGCAAGGTATTTTCTTTCATGGGCCGGGAGAAAAGCATCGCTGGACGACAATTTCGTATTAAATGACTATGTTAATGATGTTCTCTTTTATATCATTTTTGAAGCACGCAAGCAAATCTCATGCTGTTTTGAATTTCAAGAACGTGACGTTTTGAGCTAGACACCTTAGATTATTCGGAACATGTCTCGATCACCCAACAGTACTTCAATACTGAGGAGTTCGATGCATGAAAACATTCGATAAAATGAATCTGACTTTCTGCCTGCACTGCTATTAGCGTTATGAGCGACGAAACACTTATCTCGCCAGAGGATGGACGCGCAACAATGGGTGGAAGCACACCTCGCTGTTGCAAGTGTGTATCTAACCCGTGTAGAACCTGCCGCTGCGTGAAACTGGGAAGACGGTGTGCCACCTGTCGATTCGGAGACAACTGTCCGAATTCAGTACCGAAGCTCACACAATTATGCGACATTGCTACAGAAATCGCTACTTTGAAGCAAAACAGTCGGGTTCTACCTCACATCCCAAAAGGAGCGCGTATCGCGGTAGCAGACGAGCTTGCTCACCTTATCAACGACGCTGTCGAACAGGGCACTGAGGAAGCGTGGCGCAGGCTCACGTGCTTTGGATACTCTACGCTCAGTATCAACAGAGAAGCGCGAACAGCAGAAAAGACCTCTTTGGCCACACAAGTGCGCCTAAACCTATCACAGAACAGTGACACCAACAAGGTCCGTCCTTCCAAACCATCCAAACGCTCACATGCACATCGCCCGGTGGGCGAGATGACAGCGATGTCACGACGCGTGGCCTCAAAACTGACGGACGGCGATACCCGGGGAGCGCTACGAGCTCTGACCTCAGATGACTCCTTCGCATCTCCAACAGAAGAAGTCATCAAAAGGATGCAAGAAAAGCACCCAGAACCGCCCACTGACCTGCGAAACGTTCCGCCACCTGACGACATCCACGTGCCGTTAGTGGCTTCCGAGGCCGACGTTTTGAAGGCGATCAACTCCTTTCCGCCGAGCTCCAGTGCAGGTTTGGATGGGATTCGCCCCGCCCACCTGCGCTCCCTCCTCACTAAACACACCGCCGAGGCTGGAGCTCGCCTACTCACAGCTCTGACAGCGCTCACGAACTTGGCGCTCAGCGGCCGTCTTCCGGAATGCGCAACACCAGCTTTCTTTGGCGCGTCGCTGATTGCTCTTCGAAAGAAGGACGGCGGCCTGCGTCCCATCGCTGTCGGCAGTGTGTATCGCCGAATCGCAGGCAAGGTCGCCGCCACGGCCGTCTCGGCGGCCATCGGAGCTCAGCTGCGACCAGTACAGCTTGGTGTGGCCACGAGGAACGGCTGCGAGGCGGCAGTACACGCCACCAGAGCATACATCGACGAATGCGAAGCGTCCGAAAACAGCAGAGTTATCGTGAAGCTGGACATTTCCAATGCCTTCAACACCGTGCGCAGAGATGCGATGCTGGAAGCTGTGAAAACTCGTGCGCCAGAGATATACCCGTTTGTATGGCAGGGCTACAACAACGCCGCGCCACTTTTCATCGGCGACAGTAAAATCCTTTCTCAGACAGGAGTCCAGCAAGGCGATCCGTTGAGCTCCCTGCTGTTCTCTCTGACAGTGGATTCTGCCACCAGGGCTCCAGACACAGAAATAAACACCTGGTACCTGGATGATGGAACGCTGGCTGGCCCACCATCTGACGTCATCTCCAGTATCAAACAAGTGAAGGCAGAAATGAGCGAAGTGGGGCTCGCCATAAACGCAGGCAAGTGTGAAGTCACCTTCCTGGGAGGCTTCACCGACGATACCAAGCTCAGCGCCCTGCACATGCTACAAAGTGTTCTTCCCGACATCCGGGAAGTCCCCGTGGATGAGTTAGAGCTTGCTTGGTGCGCCTGTACATGACGCTCAAACAAGACGTGCGCTTCTACAAGGCCAGCTCCTGGTAGAGAAGCTTATCAAGCGCCTTCAGGCTCTGGACGAGGCACATCAGGCGTTCTTCCTACTGAAGAACTACGTATCCCTTCCTCGCCTGTTGTACCTTCTTCGAAGCTCTCCAGCCTACCGCCACCCCGCCCTGCTCAACAGGATTGACGAAGCAGTTCGCCGTGGCATGGAAGTGATCACAAACGTCCAATTGCGTGACATTTCATGGCGACAAGCGACATTGCCAATCAGCCTCGGTGGGCTAGGCGTAAGGAGAGTAACAGACGTTGCCCTTCCTGCTCACCTCGCATCTCAAGTAGCATCCGCTGACACGATCGCATCCATTAACGGCTCCGCCGCTAATCGCGTCAGTGAGCTAACGAGGTGCTTGATCTCAGAGTGGGAGCGTCGCACAGGCTTGCCTCCACCGGAAGCGCACAGGCGGCGCTACCAAAGAGAATGGGATCGAGCTGAGACAGCAAGAATCAGTGAACGGCTGCTGGAAGACAGCAAAACCGATGTTGACCGAGCCCGACTCCGAGCTGCCGCACAACCACACTCTGGTGCCTGGCTGAACGCCTTCCCAGCCGCCAGCGTGGGCACGCTGCTCGACCCTGACACCCTGCGGACGGCCGTCGCCCTGCGGGTGGGAGCAGATATATGTGCTCCTCACCGCTGCCGCTGTGGAGCCGACATTGACGAGCGAGGCCTGCACTGCCTGTGCTGCCAGATGAGTGCTGGCCGGTTCCCACGCCATGCGGAACTCAACAGCGTCATCAAGCGTGGACTATCAACCGCTGGAATGACGTCTGTTCTCGAGCCGGCCGGCTTAGACCGCGGAGACGGACGTCGCCCTGACGGCATGACGACCTTCCCCTATGCAGAAGGGAAGTGCCTCGTCTGGGACGCTACCTGCGTCGACACGTTCAGCGCTTCGTCAGTCAAGGCATCCGCGGCCCGTGCGAGCTCAGCTGCAACCGTCGCCGAGAGGCGTAAGCGCCATCGCTATGCCGACATAAGTCGACGCTATCTGTTCCGCCCTGTCGCCGTAGAGACATCCGGAGCGCTCGGCCCGGACAGTTACTCCTTCTTGAAGGAGCTCGGCCGCCGTATTGTGAAGACCACAGGAGACCGACGGGACTTTGAACGCCTCATGCAGCGCGTGTCTGTGGCGGTGGTGCGCGGCAACGCCACAGCCGTTCGACTTGCGAGCGTCAATGTAAGGCCGAGTCACAGAACCAACATTGAGCCAAAATCACTTCCATGGCCACCCACAAACTCAACTGGCACCGAAGCAAAGCTCCCACCGCAGCTACCAACCACCACGTCTCCTACGACCAGACCAGCAGAACAGGAGATACTGGATCCATTGAACATGGGACTTCCCAACAATGGTATAAGCATGTGCCAGCACGTGGGCAAGAGCGTCAATCTGGCTGACATTAAGCGGCAGCTGAAGTCGAACCGGCGGATCGGCGCCTGCGACAAGAAGGTGCCGACCCCGTGCACGGCACCCGCGGATGGGGAGGAGCGGTCGGTGCCGTCGGGCGCGCAGCTGCCGCACGGCGTCTGGCTGTGCATGCAGTGCGGCCACCAGGGTTGCGCGAGGCACGCCACGCAGCACTTTAACACGCCGCGCTCCGACTCGCACACGCTGGCCGTCAATGCCGCCGCCGACTGGGGCGTCTGGTGTTTCACATGTAACGAGAAAGTGTCACTGAAGAGTAATAAGAAACTTCACGAAGCTGTGCAGTTTGTCAAGAAAAAGCAGGGAACTCTACGTCCCGGGGCCACGCCATCCAAGGAGGACACTCCGCCTCCCAAGTCTTCCAAGGGCGCCTCCGCTAAGGAGAAACAGGCTCAAGCGGATTGTGATAACGAATCACTTCCGAAGGTCAAGGGTCTGATCAACCTGGGCAACTCGTGTTACCTGAACTCGGTGCTGCAGTGTCTGAGCCAGTGCCACTACCTGACGCACTACCTAGACATCAGCAGCCGCCCAGGACGAAAGGTCACAGTCAGCGCTGACGGCGAGACCATGGAGCTGGTGCTGCCGGAGGGCGGGCCCATCACCGCCTCGCTGTGCGACTTTCTCAAGAAGATGCACATCACGGGCACCGACTCCACCGTCTCCCCCAGTCATCTGCTCAGAAAGATCGCCCTGAAGGTGCCCCAGTTTGTGGGCTGCGACCAGCAGGACGCACACGAGCTGCTGCGAGCGCTCATGGAGCAGGCGCGGCTTGAGGATCTCCGGCGGCACCAGAAGCAGATCCTGCTCGGTCTGGGGCTGCCGGCCAAGGCCGACCCCAAGGAAGTACCCGACGACATGAAGGCGCGTGCCAAGGCGCTGGGCCACCAGGTATCGCATACGACCATCGACTCCATCTTCAGCGGCCAGCTGGTCAGCCTGGTGGTGTGTCAGGCCTGCATGGCCTGCACACACCGCATGGAGCCCTTCCTCGACCTCTCGCTGCCCGCCGCCGAAGATATCATCTTCAGCCTGCTGTCGGAGCTCGACCCGCCGCCGGCCTCGGTCAGTGGGGATTCGACGGAAGACGAGCTGAACGAACCGCCGGCCTCAGTCAGTCCGGACCCGCCGGCTGACGAGCCGCCCGCCTCGGTCAGCCCCGACCCGCCGGCTGACGAGCCGCCTGCCTCGGTCAGCCCCGACCCGCCGGCCGACCTGGCCGCGGAGGAGCTCTCGGAGCGGCTCAGCGCGCTGATTGTGGACAGCGCCGGCGCCGCGGCCGCTGCGGACTCGTGTGGGGACGAGCCGGGCCCGCTGACGGTGAACGGCCGGCCGTCGTCACCGGTGGAGGCGGACGCGGCGCCGGCCGGGCTGGTGCCACTGGTCGGGGAGAGTGCTGACAAAGCCCCCGAACGGTGCGCCGGAGACGGCGGGAGCGGACCAGGTGGGGGAGAAGCAGAGCTCTGTGCCGGCGGAGAACTGCGGAGAGGCTGTGGAGGCGCGTGAGAACAGTCTGGGCGCTCCGAACGGTCACTGCGGAAGGGCAGCCGAGGAGGCCCCGCGGGAGGGCCAGTCGCCGTCACCCGGTGAGGTGCCGGGCGGTGTGCCGACGGAGGCAGTGGCGAACGGCCAGAGCTCAACGGCAGGGGTGGCGGACGGCGGCGAACTCCAGTCTGCGCCGAACGGCGGGACCTGCGCGCCAACCGAGTCTGCCCCGGCCGAAGGGACGGGGACCCCCTCACCGGCGGCCGATCCCTCGGACGGCCCGCCGCCGCCGCTGAGCCGCTGTGAGTGGCTCAGTCGAGCGCTGACCACCCTGGCGCCGCGCTACCAGGCGGCCGCTGGCGAGTGCAGCCTGCTCACCTGCCTTAACCAGTACACGGCGCCCGAGCTGCTCACCGGCAACAACAAGCTCGGTTGCGACAACTGCACCGAGCTGCGCAACAAACGGCTCACGGCGGCTGAAAAAGCAGCTGAGAAGAAACTCGGCACAGTATACAGCAACGCCAGCAAGCAGCTGCTCATCTACAGTCCGCCGCCGGTGCTGACCATCCACCTGAAGCGGTTCGAGGTGTGCAGCTTCAGCCTGCGGAAGGTGAACCGGCACGTGCAGTTCGGCGAGCGGCTCGATCTGGCCCCCTTCTGTTCCTCCATCAGCCAGGACCTGCCTCAGATGCGGGCCGGCCAGCGGCGGGTGCTCTACTCGCTGTTTGGTGTCGTTGAGCACAGCGGTCGACTGACCAGCGGCCACTACACAGCCTACGTGCGCGTGCGCCGCCGTCACGACCAGCTCACCGTCACCCCTGCGCGACTCACCACACTCGTCACCGACGCGTTCGCCGTGGCGTGTGAGCGGGCGAGGCAGCGCGCCGAGCAGACCCGACCGGAGACCACGGACGGACCGTCCCCGGTCGCGAGTTACCTAAGTGTGGAACTACCCAGCGCCGAGCCGGCCGGATGACGTCACACCACGGCCAGTGCCGGCGCGACGGCAGACTGGCGGAGATTGGCATGGTCTTAACTTGGCGAAGAGGCATCGGACGCCAAACTTCTGCTGCAGCTATAAATCACATTTCATGTGTTTCTTCCATGTGAATGAGCTATTAAGTCCTTCAAATACCTAATGTGTAGGTGAGCGTACCTGCATTTAGCAGTGTGTGCTATGCTATGTGGATTGAAAACTGGGGGCACATCCGACACACTGCGCAATGGATTCCGATATTGCTTGGCTGATTCTGGCTTTGTGTCTTCGCACGAACCATTGAAAGGCAGGACGTCATTTTTAAAGGTTGTCAGGTGCACTCAAACGTTTTAATAAGCAACTGCTGATTGAATTTCTGGCGAGGGGTGGTGGAACGTTCTGTTCACAAATGAGTATCTACCTACCTAGTGCCTACCTGCATTGGCAAATAACTTGGTCGCGGTCAATTAGGCATGATTCACGAAGTCCCTTATCTTTTATTAGACTTATTAAGCCCAATGTGCAACATCTGCTTCTTTTCGTGTTGTATCGGGTAGCAAATGAGAAAATCTGCCTCTTCTCCACAGCCCTCAATTCAAGAAACCGTCCTTTTCCTTATCACATCAAGGCCTGGCTACACTATGCGTTTTCTGCGTGCGTTTTTGCAGGTTTGCGTGTTTTGCGTAATATCGTTCTAGGAAAAAAGTTATAAACAATATAATTTTTACTTTGGTTATATACAAAAGCTAATATAACTCTTATGTAACTAAAATTTAAGGTGAAAAACATCACAAAAACGTAATATCGTTCCCTTTTCTAGAACGATATCACGCAAAACACGCAAACACGCAAAAAACGCACGAAGAAAACGCATAGTGTAGCCAGGCCTTCATTCTATAACATAATTTTCAAACATGAGTATCCTCCCCACAAAAAAACTGAAGCAGTTTCCTTCGGCTCCAATGCGCCGCTCGCCCAGGGAGACGGAAGTGTTATATTCTCGGCGGTCCAGTCTGCATTCTGCAGCACACTTAAACTTGGCGGACCCCCAGCGCACGACTGAACGATTCGTATTGTTGTGAGTGACTGTGACGACAGCAAATGAATTCACTGGTGGTTTCGGAATAATTAACAGGCGGCGCAGCCCAGTGCCTCTTACAATGAATTACAGTGGCGAATGCACTATTGCAGAGAAGAAATGGATTGAGCAGATGCCCAACCTCGCTGTTAACATAAGATAACATAGATTAGATCAACTTAACATTAGATACGCTTTACATTTTAATCAGGCAATCAGTGGAAACAAACGACTTGCGAGTTGCGACCCTTCCGCCTTACATAACTCGGCAGAATGCCCCTGAGTCGGCTAAACTACACTGCATCTCTTCAAACCCTAAGTATTTTACAATTTACCACTCAGCTATGCAACAGGCTTATAATTCACTGCTCAAGTCTCAACTCCTTTTCCCCTACCATCTTTTTGGCACCGTCAATCGCCATCTGCGCTGCCCACTGTCCAGCAAATAATCCGGCCGCCTCCAGTTCTCTGGCAGGGGCTTCCAAACTCAAGCGAACTCGCCGAAGTTTCGCCATTCAATGCGCAGGATCTGTACAATTGAGTTTGAGAGCCTCTGGGTTGGCTCGGCGCGCCTGCGCTGCGCGGTTGGTCCGGCCAAGTACGCGAGTGACGTCATGCTATAAGCGTCATCCCCCGACTAAAGTCACCAATCACAGCCCTAGAATCGACTTGTAGTTCCACACTTAGGTAACTCGCTCCCCGGTCAGGCCCGCAGAGGAGGGCCGGGAAGACGGGGAGGGCGAGGACCCCGCCGCCGCGCCACAGGAGTCACAGACGGATCAAAAACAGCCCGCCCCGGAGCCCGAGACGGAGCCGGAGCCGCAGCCGGAGGCCGGGCGGTGGTTTTACGTGAGTGACACGCACGTCACAGAGGTGACTCTGGACAAGGTGCTCAAGGCGCAAGCTTACATGCTGTTCTACGAGCGAATTGTGTAAGCGACTGCGGTAGCTTGGGATGGTGCTCTGTGCACGGGGCTGTGACGGCGCGCGAATCGTGTCCCTCAGTCTGACCGAGGTGTGATTTCGGAAAGGTCGTTTTTGAATATACCAAAGTGAAACGCATCGTGACACGGCGACACCGAGCGACCGGCATCACCTGATTTAGTGGCATTGTTTTATTGTGTCCGTCTGTGTGTGCATGATACACTGATGATATTCATGGTGGATAGTTTGTTTGAAATAAACCCTTGTACGATAGGCGTTATCACAAGTGTATTCGCGGCCATTGGGGCGACGTAAGAAAAGAAGAAAACATCTGGCCCCAAGAACTTTGAATTATCAGTTAGCATGCAAATTTTCCTTGATGTGTAGAGAATCTACGAATAATTATTAATGGAAATTGCATTTAAAATTTTCCTATTATGTTTTTTTCCATCGTTTGAACAATATATTCTTTTACTAAGCTAGAAACACTGATTATAAATAGTTCCAGCATCATCGTCAAGAACAATAAGGACGGCTTGAAGTGAATACAACTATCTAAACGGTTTTGTAAGATGTGAAGATCCCTTCTAAAATTACCTGTAGAAGTATTGAAGGCAAAAGTTCACCTTTTTCACAAGACGGATGTCTATAAACTTATTCAACGTGTGACAACTCAGCCGGTATTTAGTCGCCTACAGCCCAGCTTTCCCTAATGACCGCTAGAGGCGCTGCTATCGATGTCCGCCCGTACCGCCTAACGATGTCCAATACTTGGTAGAAGGAATGAAGCTACCCTGCAAAAATTACCGCATGTAAATCGGTCAAGTGGTTGCTGAGATATCCCGCGAGTTGCTTGGGGGGGGGGGGCGTTCAACGCCCCCACTTTTTTCGCCGGGCCATAGCATAAAAACGGCGCGCCGCAGGCGCGCCAAATTTTGGGTACCTCTAGGGAATTGATAGAAGTTTATTGTGACAAAGTTTCAAAAAAATCGGTCGGAAACTTTTTGAGATATCGAGGTTTTAGTGACGTCATGATTTCTGAGTTTTCGACCAAAAACGGCATATGTTCAAAAAACCATATAAAATCACAGAATAGACATACAGACATGCCGTACACGCCATTACACTGCCAATACCATGAACAATCAAATAGCTATCTTCGATTATTGATTATCGCTCCGCATTTTCCAAAATCTTGAACTGAATCTTGGCAATTTCTCGTGACTACCTCACGACCATGATGCCTACATGCATTTCTTAAATTTAACTTTTTGAGCCAAACGCGTACACATATGATAAAATGAATGTCACCATCGTCTTCTACGCCCCAAATTACCTATAAAACATGTGTCACAGGCTGCGAATATCAGTTTTGATTTTCGGGGATATGTGCCTACCCGGTTGACCTGACCTTGACCCTGACCTATGCTTGACTGACCCCTACATGGAACTGACACTCTTGTAAGCCTTATATGATGGATTGTGCACCGTTTTGACAGTGTTTATGACGAGAGGCGCCCATTGCGAAGTCCTGAAGTCCATGCTACTGAAAGCCCGATTTCAGGTGTTTGACCTGACCTTGACCCGACCTGTGACCTCAAAATTTAACTTTAAAGTATTCATCTGAAGCGTCTCGTCGCGTTCTTTCGTTTGCCGCCTCGTGCGTTTCGCTGCGCCTATTGGTTCTCGAGTTATCGGCTGGGGGCATTTAACGCCCCCCCCCCCCCAGCAAACGGTGGGTGGCCAATGGCCGAAATACCCCAGCAACTGCCGGGATATAAGCCTCGCAAAAGCGTCCGCACGGCCGGCCGGTCGGCCGGCCGCTCATGCTCAGAAATTTCCGTTAATCTAAGGAAAGACTACGCTCGCTTCGCTCGCTCCGTAATCAAACTATTTTCGCAGAATTTATGGTGCATACAATTTCCTCATAAAATCAATATGCTGAGACACAGACTTCTCTATACATGGACTGTGCACTGATCTGGCCGAAGTAGCATAAGGGGCCCAAAATTGTGGCAATACGTTTGAAGCATTTGCCAGGGAGCATGGCCATTTTTCTTTGAATTATTCATTTTAACGTTCTGGAACCTTCGCTTAAATGGAAAACAAAACATTTTCCGCTATGTTTTCCTGCCAGAATTGCCAATCTTGAGTCAAAATTCCAGGCTGTGGACTTAAATATCAAGCGAAGATCAGAGGCATGCAAGTGTTTCTGTGCATTTTGAGTTGTGTGTTCAATGGTAGGTACTGTCATAAAACAGAAAGTTATACTCCCAGCTACAAGTGGACTACTTTTCACCATCGATCAGGTTGAACAAAGACAGTTTTGGTTCCCACACGTATGTATTCGTAACGATTCCCAACGGCCAGCATGGGCACAAACACCGATTTGGTCCACTATCCCAGCCCTTGGGCCGATTCTCCTGGGACGTCTTGGGTCGGCTCGTCAGAAGAGGCAGCAACAGCATGCTCTGTGATCTCTGTGACGGCTCGCTGGTCGTTTTCCAGGCGTTGATGAGATACAGGGTGCATGCTACATGTTCTTGAACAGGCATGAACTCAGCTCGCGCCCGTTGGTTTGCGGATCTTGTCCGAGTCCACACCGCGCCCACTGCACACTGGTCGGAAACGCCCTCATGAGAGGCCATGGGCGATTCCGGAGTTTTGGATGATTTTTTATATAGATCGATTTGAAATTGATCAAATTATTATACTTAGGCCAAAAAAACTAATCCGGGTGACTAAAAATAGCTGTAATCAGCCCCCGAAGATGGGGTATTCCAGAACTCGGAAACTGACGCGGAGCAAGAGGTTTCTTGAGCCGGATATTCAGAGTCTTATTGCTGACAGACATTAAATTGAAATCCCACATATTATGCATCAAAATGTTCGTTATGAAGTTGCCGACTGGTCAGTGCAAAATTTTTGGTATACTTTTTCCCTAACTAAGATGTACTATAGTTTTTTTATGAAGGCTCTTCTACAGTGATTCTGGAATATAACTGCAAAGTTTAGGTAAGGAAACAACAGGTAGTCCCATCTAGTTCCACTCTGATTTTTTGTGAGATGAAGTAGGATTTAAATTTACACCAGGGCAACATAAAAGCTAACTGCGCATATTTGCGCAAAATTTGCAGGAGCCGCTCTTCCTACCCAACTACCGCCCGCCCCGCCCCAGTTTCGGCTCGGCCGCCGCGCCCGGCTTACGCTGACCTGTGTGGCCTGCACGCATCCATGCGTAGTTGACTGGTCATTAAAAACAGATGCGCTTGAGTTTATGAATTTTGTGAAAAGCGCGTTTTATGTATGCATTTATGTATGTATTGACATCAAAAGCCTTCCACATATTGCGTGGCGATTACGGCTTGCATTTAGAGAGCCTTGCTATTGACAACCATCACTCGGCTGAAGAAAGTGGAAATTGAAGCCTTCGTGAATATAAGACGCTGCAAATATAGGACACCTGTCACTGACGTCGGGTTACCTTGGGCCGTCTCTTTACATTAGATCACAATTCCGGTATTTAACCCTGGCCGGACCGATTGGTTTTCTACATTGACCGGAGAGGGTTGGTACAACTCCCTCGCCGTTTCGCCTCTAGTTGAGCTAGAGCCTCGCGGAAAAAAACAAGCTTGTGTGCCGTTATAAGACGCAAAAATTAGGTACTACCCGATTTTAAGGTCTTAGGTCAGCCAGTGACCTCTTAGGTCAGGTAAGTGCCACAAGGCACGGGCTCGGTTTTAGGTTAGGGGAAGTTGGGGCAATGCCGGAGTTGGGGCAAAGCCGAAATTCGAGATATTTCGAAAACCGTAAGACATGGATGCCACCTGTCAGTGATGCTCTGAAGCTTAAGTGACTACAATTATCGCATGTTTGTTACGAGTCGTCATTCGGAATACTTCGACTGTGAGGGCGCCAAGAGCGTTTTCAAGGTACGTTTCCCTTGTACTACATGCGCCTTTGAAGCTGCATTTCTTACTCATTATGCTACCGTTTGTCTGGCCAATTCGGTCAAGTAATCTTTAGCATGTCTTTGCATAAGTGTGCTGCCTATTTGAAATTTATACAGCACGTTGAAAAGTTATGGGCCTGCAAATGAAAGTATGGCAGGTTGGGGTAATGCCGAAAACGTGCGATTACGCACGTGTTAAAAGCACGCTACGTGGACTTTACTGCTGTAGAATAGCAACGCGTATTTTTAGTCACACAAATTACACTTTCAACCGACACAACGGCCTGTTACCTATAAGGAATGATTTACCTGGCATGTTTTTATTATATCACACAATTATAACTTCCAGTGTGCACCGCGTCCTCAAGCTCTTAAAACGCGTGTCAGCTTTGATCAATTCTGGATAAAGTTTGAGATAAAATGGCAAAACATCAATGTCGGCATTCCCCGTAGATCATTTCTCCCATTTTCGGCTTTCCCCGCAGTCCGGGGCAACGCCGAAAAAGTCACTTCTTTGATATTTTTAGTTTGTGCGCTTAACGGTATGCGAATTCATCAAATGCGCCTGGTATGTTTGAAAGGCAAAAGACTGGCCTCTCGAATGACGCCAACAAGAATAGCTTATGTTGTCTACCTTGCGTGCTACGGGCGTCAGAAAAAAAGTCTTCGGCGTTCCCCCAACTTCCCCTAATTACTTTGCCAAAAATGGTCGCACTGCCGCGATTTTGGCATAATCGTGTTTGTCTAGCTCAGGCGCGTTGAATGCTATACTTGGTGTTCGGGTGACAGTGTGGCCAAATTGGTTTAGCGTTAGGGGGAGGATGTATAAAAAAGTTGTATGAGGATGTCACTATTTTCAAAAAAAAAACTCGTCTTCAGTGTCATTTTAGGTGCAGTTTTTACAAGTTATGTGGAAAAACTATACCTGACGTCAAGCTCTGGTGGAAAGTAAAAAAAAAATCAAATATTGTCATCAAAGATGAAAAAACATTGCAAGCGTGACAGTACGAGTATGACGGTGTGAATCGTACATTGGAACATTTTTAGTCTTTATTCCTTCACTAGGTATGCTTTCACAACAAAAACGTTGTGATGATGTAATTTTAAAATTTCTGAGGATGTCATTATACTTTTCATTGGGGGCGACTTTCCCCGCAACATCACCAATTTGGCCACACTGTCGGGTGAAGTCAACTTAACCCTCGCCGGCACAGGCCATTTTGCGTCCTTCGACGGCACAAGGGGGGGGGGGGGGTACGACTCCCCCCTCTCGCGTTTGGCCCCTGATTGAGCTAGAGCCTCGCGGAAAAAACGAGCGTGTTGCCCGTTACGAGAGGAAGCCGATGATACCCAATTTTAAGGTCCTAGGTCATCAGGTGACCTTCCAGGTCAGGTCAATGACCCGAAAACCGGGAAAATCGGAACCTGTTAGAAAGTCGTAAATTGTGGCTGCTATGTGGTTTTCCGGGGTGCTGATCACGAATATTGTATTAGTTTTGATCAGAGATGATGTCTTTAAGCATTTAGACCAGGTCGGGTCAGGTCAGGTCAGGTCAACCGGTAGGGGTTGTGACGGGTATTCGTAATACGTGTCAACCGCCTCTGACAGCTTCGTAACATGTTACGAAGGCGCCAAAACTACTTCGTAAATGTTCAAATGGTTGCTAAATTAAAATTCAGCTCCAAAAACTAGCCTAGAAACATGTAAAACTCGAAAAAGTGAACCGAGGTCACCCGAGGTCACCAAAGGTCAATGACCTGACCTGACCTTCAGGTGACCTTGACACCCATCCTAATGTATGGGAGCAACATCAAATCACATGTTTGAGCTTCTGAAACCACGAAAAGCTTGCAAACGCGCAGCTAATGCGAGCCGACATACGCCGAATCGCGATTTCGGCCAAACATGGTCACGGAAAAGAGGTCACAGGTCAAAGGTCATTGGGGTCAGGGTCATGAAATTTTCAGGGTAGGTGTAAAATTGATCAATGCGAGGGTACTGAAAGTTTCGTCGCGATCGACCGCTTTTTACGCGAGTTATTCGCGAAAAACCTTAGGGGGGGTTGCATCAACCCCCCCCCCCCTGTGCCGGCGAGGGTTAAGGTGTTAACCTCGGGTCAAGGTCAGGTCAGAGCCCCTCAGGTCACGAAAATGGTTGAAGGAAGTCATATCGCATATCATTCGATTCGGCAGGTCTTCCTGAGTCCAATGGTGGCTTTCCCGACTCTCTAGCTCCATCTGATCAGGAGTTATTGACGAAAAACTTACATGGCCTTAGTGACGTCATAAATGACGTCACGCAAAGTCAACAATGCTTAAGTCAAGCACTGGACCTTGCAAGGAGTGCATGAAACCATTCCCGGTGCCCGAATAGCAGCTCCCAATTTCCCTTGTTGACTTAAAGTGGTGCTAGATCCTGTATTATACTTAATTATGACGTCATAACTTAACAGATTCACGTCATATATTTAGTGCTTGACATCCAAATGATAGCTTACATATGACAGAGAAGGTATGCAAAGTTTTATGAAGTTTGCTTCACTAGTTGTGGAATAACAAGCAAAAAACTTTTGCGGAAAGGCCGCTGGCCTCGCGCTGGAGCGTTTCCGACCAGTGTGCACTGGTGCGCGTCGGCGGCCCCTTTCGTTTCTTGCTATGCACTTGGCTGTTCACATCCTTCACGTGGTTAGACACGAACACGTTAAACAGCGCTCCGGCCATGGTGGCGAGGATATTGCTGGTAAACTTGTGCCCCCTTCCACAAGCCACTTCCTTCAGTTCTTCGTCATCGCCGAGCATGTTCTGAACCACAGATCTGAACACATTCTTGGGACTTGAACTGCCAAAGAGGATGGTGCGAGTCTCTGACTGTGAATTCACCAGAAGTCTGTAGAGCTGGCAGACCTCCATGACGACTCGCAGGCACAGTTCACTCGGTTGCAGGAGCTTTCCACGGTTGAGGAGGTCGGTGAAGCTAGCAGCCACCAGCTTTTCTTCAGCATTCTCTGCCACCACGGTTACCAGTTGCGCCCTTAGCCCGTCAGAGAGTAGCGCGCGACACTCATCACATTTGTGAATCTTCTTGACTGAGTGGGCTAAATAGCCTGCTATGTGGTGCAGAGCCTGCTGTGTCCCTTCTGGGACGTCTTGGGCTGGGTCATCAGAAGAGGCAGCAGCGGCATACTCGGTGATCTCAGTGACGGCTCGCTGGTCGTTTTCCAGGCGCTGCTGAGAGACAGGGTGCATGCCAGCCGTCACTGTGCTCAGACCATAGCCTGAGAGCCAAATTAGGCTTTTTACGCGGACGATAGCCTGTCCTTCAAAAAATTGACGAGAGCTCGCCCAGAAGTTGCCTCCGGCCAGTTTCCGGAGATGGCCGAAGTGACCTTCTAGCCGGTCGGATTGAATCTTGCCAAGCAGGACATACTCGAGATCACACTGTCTGAGCAGATACTTGGCCAGCCCGACCAGCCCTCGACAGGTTGCTGCCACTCCACGTATCGTGTCGAGCGACATTTGCGTCTTCTTGTTTCCCTGGGCTTCCCAGCGCAGCATCATCTTTCCGAACTTCTCGATGTATGCCAGCCCTTCTTCATCTCCAGTGGAAATAGGCTGCAGAGTCGAGTCGTTGCGACGAACATGCTTCCCAGGGGACTTCACGTTGACGATGTCGAACCACCTCCGAACTTGGTGCAGGAACTCTGCTGTACCGTTTAAGGAGCCGTACTCTGCATGTTGCCCATAGTAGCGGAGCGCAGCGATGGTTGTCTCGTGAGTGGCTGCTACGGCGAGCTGCACGTTCACGCGCTCTATGCTTGTTGGATGGAGCACCTTATCCGTGAGTCGGTATGCCATCTTGGCATCAGAGCTGTACTCGATGGAGTGTACCTTTTCCAGGTGGCTGAGGTGAACATCCAGAGGAGGCCCACCTGCATCGAGTGGCGGACAGTGCAGTTGTTTTTTGTTCAGGAGGTTGAAGTACATGTTTTTGAACAAGTGGACTGAGTCGTACATGGTGTATATCCTGTCATCACTGTGTGGACTCCAGGGATTCAGGATATACTCCTGATGCCTACCATCTTCTCCAAGCGCTCGATGGAAGGCTTGGTTTGTTCTGTGTTCGTCAGTTGTAACGGACACTACACGGTACCCAAGATGGGTGAGACATCGCAGGACTTGGAAGAAGATTCTCTTCATTTCTTGGGTTGTGACGTGGGTGACTGGCGACATGGTTACCAAGTCCTCGTAGTTCCCGGCAACCGACGAAATGTGGGTGCAGAACAAGGTACTGGCGACAGCTGTTGCTTCTCCGCTGCTCTCCCAATGCAGTCTTCCTCCCGCCAGATCGAGTGCTGTGGCACAGTAAACCTCGTCCATGGCCAGATTTACCAGCCGTTCTCTTGGAGACAACTTGGCGACCCGCATCTCCAAATACTTGATGGTCCCGATCTCCTGTCCCTCTTGCACGCTTAGTGCTGACGTAAGTCTCCGGAGAGTGACTCTGTGTGGCAGGACCAGAAGACCCGAGCTGCGCATGTCTTCATACAGTCGGGGACTCGTTCGGCTCCACACCACTGCAGTGGACATGAGTGTCGTGCTGTACCTCCTCCTTTTTGCTGGACTGAGTCGGAGTTGCAGCTGTTCAGCGGCGAACTCCCCAAAAGTACCGCATGATCCAGCTGCATCGTCCGTGCTGATTTTCTGCAGAAAATGCAGTGCAGTCATCACGTTGCCATCTTTCAAAGACTGTGCCTTGAGGAACGCCAGCACGTTCAGGACCTCAGTCGTCGTTTCGAAGCTCCCGGGAACGCTTGTCAGATCAGCTGCCCTGAGAGTAGGCAACTCGTTCCCGGCTGCGTACAAACGGAAACGAAGATCACTGTAGATCGTCAGGTTTCGTACGATGACTGGAATACCTTGATCTGTGTCAAATGCCTCCATTCTGATCGTCACAATGTCCTCCTGAAGTTCAGGAACATGCATCTGTACGAGCCGGTACCCAGTCGGCAGGTCCACCGTAGAGAGCTTTCTCACCATGTCGGTAAGAGATGCCACGTTCTCGGAACGAAGCATGGATGCGGCTTGTTCCTCCCACAGTTCTCTTTGCAGCAGCATTCGTGCTGTTGGAGTCGCGCGTATAGTGGGTCGTGGAGTCTCCTGTCCGCTCTCATTCCTGCAAAAGGAGAGAAATATTTCACTTAACAACTGCGTTTAGCAACGGTTGCAAAATATATGGGAAACAAATTAGCATACATGGGTAATTTGGACATTGCCGGATAAATGCTATAAATTGATAAATGTAGCTCGGAACTTATATACACAAAAAGAAGTTATATACAGTTATATACACAAAAAGAACAATTCAGCAGCATGTGCGACCCTTTTTAACCGCTATGTATGCATGCAGGTTAACAGTTCGGCCTACGGAGGTCATGTAAGGTCAGCTTGTAAGGTCGGGTCGGGTCAGAAAAGGAAAAGATTAAAATGTGCTGAAACCGACTCCAACTCCGGGCCGTCAGTTGTCTGGATCAAAAGTTATTCAAGAAAACCATCAGAAGTAAAAACGAACATTTTTCTTCGGTTACCTCTGGTTGGTAACCCAGTTTTTGACCTGACCGAAAAATGACCGAAGTACTTTCTTACTGTTTTTTTACCGTTCTTTCGAACGCCGCCTACCGCTTGTCTCTACGACGCCCCCCCCCCCCCGGCCCGCTGATGGGGCACCGGCCCGGCGCGGGTTAACGTCTGACATGATCACATTAATGACGTAACAGATCAAAGGTCATTTGAGGTAGAGTTCCCAAATTTTCACAGGTGTCAAAATGTAAAGACCATCCTCAACACCTAAGATGTCCTTAATACCTTACTAATGCCCATATTGCTTTGATGAGGTATAAACATATCAACTTACTTGTCCCGGGGTGGGAGCACTGTTGGAACTGCGGTTGGCTTGAGGCGCCGTCGCTGACGGTCGGTTCTTCTTGTCGTGGCAGTGACACAAAAGTCATCACTGGAAAAGTGGAGCTCACAAACCCCACCACTTTTAGGGTATGATTCTTTTACACCTCGTCTGATTGCTTCCAGCCACTTCTTTCGCAATGCACATTCGCGTGGAAAGCTAAATACCGATACCTTTCCCTTTCTCTTGTCACTTCCTCTCCGATGCCGTGTGATTCTATATCCAGAATAACAATTACGTACCGTACACTTCCGTGTCATCAAAAACCCTTTCAAAGGAAAATAGAAAAGATGGAAAATAGACAACTAAAATCATAGGCTAAATATCCTAAATGTGGCGAAGCCTTGCTTAATTTTAGGGCCTTGGCTTGATTGTGGCAGGATTTCAAAATAAGGAATTTGTGTGCAACTCATTTGTGCTTATTTGCGGGAGATACCTCCGATATTCTCAGATATCATTTACCACTACTATTTTCATGAAAACTGTTATTGTTTTTAACGATTTTTTTTGTTTATATCAAAATCAAAACATTTTTTTTTTACTTACTAGACAGATAAAACTTCAAACAATATCCATGTTAAATTTTGTCAGGTTTGCAGGGTTCTTAATAAGTTAAAACTAGGTTCACTTTTGGGCCCCTTATGCTACTTCGGCCAGATCAGTGCACAGTCCATGTATAGAGAAGTCTGTGGCTGAGAGAAATGGGGATAGACAGATGAAAAATGTTTTTTAATGTTCTTGAAAAAGACGCTCTTGATGCTGTTACGTCACATGCCACCTTCTGCGGTTGACAATAATTTTAATGGTAAATTAGGCCAAATACGTGTTGAGAAGAGCTTTTGCCCTTCAGCATCTTCCGATTCATCATGTTTTTCATTTGAAAATTCGAAGTAGGTACACAAAATGTTTACCATGCGCTCAATGTTAAATGGAAACAGTGCACGGCAGACGCATTAATTTTTTAGACTGAACCTTTCATCCGTGAATGCTTAGCATAATGTAAAGCTAAAAACAGCGAATGGCAGAATGAAACAAACAACCTCTTTCACATATAGAAATAACATGCACCTAATCGGTGGTGCGCCAGATGCGCCGTTGTTTTAGCATTAACCCTCGCCCGCACATGGGGGGGGTGGTGGTTGCCACCCCCCCAGGTAGTCTTTCTGCTCTGCACTCAACATTTTTAGAGCTAGAAGGCTGATTTTTCGTATAGCTGCTCCTCTATCCTTTCTTGATGTCCACTGAAAATTTCAAGTTTCTGTGATTTTTGGTTTCGGAGATATGACCTTGTTTTTCAGGTCATGTCATGACCCAAATGGACAATTCTCAACATCTTGCGCTTGCCATGGGCCTTGTGAGCTTTTGACACCCTGATTTCGGCCTTTTTTGCCAGTCTTACCTCCCACCTATCATGGAACATGTTGTTCGACGATGTACAGGGGTCAAGGTCAGGGTCAAGGTCAACCTAGGTCATCTAAGATAATTGCGTTTTAGGCAAGCGGAATTTACTTTTTGTGAAGTTTTTTGACTGCATTTTTGGTAAAAGCTTCTCAGATCATGATTTCATGTAATATGGACCCAAAAACAATCGGTGCACACATCAGTATACACACAGACACACACAGACATACAAACATATATAATTGACCTTGACCTAACTTGACCTGAAATGACCTCAGCAGCAAAATTCTGGTCGGGTAGTGTGACAAAGAGGTTCTAGCTGGCTTGGCACCAGAAAACAGCATCGTCATCGGTATTTGATAAGCAGCGCACTTGATATCCAACGGTGACCCAAAACAGCAATATTTTTTAGTTTGACCTGACCTGGAAGGTCAATGACTGACCTGAGAAGGTAAAACTGGGTATCATTGGATTCGTCTCTTCCCAAAAAATCTTTTTGGTCTTTACTGCTAAGCTCTATCTCCAACAGGAACGAAATGGCGCGGGGGGGGGTGGCAACCCCCCCCCCCATGTGCGTTCTAGGATGGGAAAATGGCATGTGCGGGCGAGGGTTAAGACCAGGTCGGGTCAGGTCAGGTCAGGTCAACCAGTAAGGGTATTCGTTGTAGGTGTCAACCGCCTCTGACAGCTTCGTAACATGTTATGAAGGCACCAAAACTACTTCGTAAATGTTCAAATGGTTGCTAAATTCAAATTCAGCTAAAAAAACTAGCCTAGAAACTTGTAAAACTCGAAAAAGTGAACGAGCTTACCAAAGGTCAATGACCTGAACTGACCTTCAGGTGACCTTGACATCCACCCTAATGCATGGAAGCAACATTTGAACATTGGAAGAACATTTGAAACCACGAAAAGCTTACAACCGCGCGGCTAATGCGAGCCGACATACGCAAAATGGCGATTCCGGCCCATCATGGTCTCGGAAGGTCACAGGACAAAGGTCATTTGGGTTAGGGTCATATTATTTTTAGGGTAGGTGTAAAATGGATCAATGCGAAGGTACTGAAAGGTTTGTCGCGATCGGCCGCTTTTTACGTGAGTTATTCGTGAAAAACCTTAGGGGGAGGGGTCGCATCAACGTCCCTGTGCCGGCGAGTGTCCCTCTCCCGCACATGCCATTTTCCCATCCTAGAACGCATATGGGGGGGGGGGGGGTGCCACCCCCCGTGCCATTTCGTTTTCCTGCTGGAGATAGAGCTTCGCGGCAAAGACCAACAGATTCTTTGGGAAGAGGCGAATCCAATGGTACCCAATTTTACCTCATTAGGACAATCATTGACCTTCCAGGTCAGGTCAAACTAAGCAGTAAGCATGTTGCTGTTTGTGGCGAAACGGCCCCCTTACGGGTGGTAGGGTCCGCCGATAGCCTTACGGGGCGCGGGTTAAATACCGGAATTGTGCTCTACCGCGCCCTGATGGGGGGGCATTTTGCCCCCCCCCCCCTGTGGTTTTTCTTAAATAGCGAGAAAACGGCGGCGCGCAGCGCCGCCTAATTTTGAGTACCTTACCGGGCATCAATTGGACACCTTCACACAAAATTTCAAGTCACAGGTCACCTCAGGTCAGGAGTTATTGAGGTCAAACTGAGGTCATGTTCAAGTAAAAATAAGCAAAAAACATGACATCTTGAAACTCTCACCAATTCTACAGTTAACAAGCAATTGTAAAGTTCTTTATGTGGTTGTGTAGAGAAAAGACGCCGCTACAAAACTGCTATCTCGGATTTTCAAAATTTTGGGATTTTGACCCCCAAAAATAAAAAATTGATTTTTTTTGAAAAACTAAAAAATTCCAAAAAATTTTGAATTTCGAAAAAAATGGAATATATGTGATAGTCCCTGCGCTCTTCGATATACATACCAAATTTTAGATCGATGCCTCTTTTTTTGGCCAAGTTATAGCGAAAAAAACTTAAAAATTGATGACGTCAAATTTTTGAACTCAATTTTTTGCAATTTTAGACCTCGTAGCGCAAAACGGAGACCACCATTGAACTCCCCGTGACGAGCTGCATCGAATCGATACCCATTTCATGCAAACATATCAACTTTGAAATTTGACCTAATTTGACCTGACCTTGACCTGACCTTGACCTGACCTTGACCAAAACGTGACCTAATCTGGCCCTAAAGTCTGTCTGACCCACATAATCGCATTTGTCATGTAAAATGGACCATAAAACATGTATCACACAACACTTTCATATTGTGACCCCCCAGTGACCTGACCTCTGTGACCTGACCTGGTATCAGTGACCTCAAATAGCAAAATATGTGTTTGAAGAACATTTCCCCATCGATGATTTTCAATGAAATGCATTTTACACGATTTTACAACGCATTTCTTGAAATGCCTATAAACGGTGAAAATTCGACCTTTGACCTGACCTGTGACGTCATCGGTTTGACCGAGGTCAATGAAATTGGGTCACAAGGTAGTTTCCCGTTGGGGCTATCCAACACCGTTTACCGCTTGTCGCTATGTTGCGTGGTTCTCGAGATCTGAGGGGGGGGGGGGCAAAATGGCCCCCCATCAGACCGCGTTGCTCGGCAGACCCCATCTGGGCGCGGGTTAAAAGACGGCCCAAGGTCACCTGACGCCAGTATATTTGCAGCGTCTTATATTCACGAAGGTTTCAATTTCCACTTTCTTCAGCCGAGTGATGATAACCAATAGCAAGGCTCTCTAAATGCAAGCCGTAATCGCCACGCAGTATGTGGAAGGCTTTTGATGTCAATACATACATACATACATTACATACATGCATACATACATACATAAAACCATATTTTCTGCGCTTTTCGCAACATTCATTAACTCAAGCGCATCTGTTTATTAACCCGCGCCCTGGTGGGGTCTGTTTATAACGCGACCTGTTTGGGGAGGGCTATTTTTTGCCCCCCTCGTATCTCCGAAACTACTGGCCGAATCCACAAAATTCAAACGGCATTTGAATGCCCAGTCAAATTTGTCAGGGAACTCCAATTTCATTGAACTCGGGGTCACCGATGACGTCACAGGTCAGGTCAAAGATAAAATGTTTTGCCGGTCACAGGTCTTCTAAGGAATGCGCTATATGATGTAACATCGAATAAAACGCATTTTATCGAAAATCAGCGATAGGGCGTCAGTTGTCTAGTGCACATGTTGCTATTAGAGGTCACTGATAACACCAGGTCAGGTCACAGGTCAGGTCACCACCCAGTAAACATGCCGACGTCGGCCTGACGTCAGGGTGACGTCGATCGGCATGCCGACGTCGGCCCGACGTCGGTCCGACCTCGGCACGACGTCGGCTGGATGTCGGGTACGCCCGCATGTACCGACGTCCAGCCTAGGTCCAGCCGACGTCGGACCGAGATCAATTGCTGAGGTCTAGCCGACGTCGGGCCAACGTCGGGGCGACGTCGGGCCGAGGACCGACATCGGCCGCTGTTTTGACCGTTAAAATGATATAAAATGCATGTTTCATGTTTCATAAAGAGCTTCTGTATTCAAAATATCCTCAGGAAAGTCAAATCCTCTTCCACGCCGCAACCCCCTGATCCGGGCTGGACGGGAAACTTTATCCCATTTGGGATTGCCCGTAAGCCGAGCTCGCCCGTAGCCCTGTGCGGTGAGTGCTTGGGGGCTGCTCGGCCTATCCTTTGGTCAGGCTGAGCCCCGGCAACTCACCAGGGCCGGGCCCAGTTCATATAGAAAGGTCAGTCGGCAATTGTCACTTTGCCAAAGTGCCACTTATCAAAGGGACACTTTTGGAAACATTAGTGCTGGTGTTGTGTAAGGGTGGCTGTATGAATCCATTTGTGGGGTCGCCATTTCCAATAAGTGTCACGTAACAGCAATGGGACTCTATATGAACTGGACCCAGGGTGCTCGCCAAGACCAATGTCTCCATCCTATCATCCTTCCGGCTCTGAAATTGTCTTGTCAGACCGAAAGGGCATAACCCAACAAAACAAACTAAATTCGCCATCTGGCTGCGTGGTGTAGTGGTTAGCGCATTAGCCTGGCGTTCAAATGACACAGAGTTCGAATCCTGTCGCCGGCTGATGCTTTTGGCGCGTTATCCCAGTAAACATGCCGACGTCGGCGACTGGGGGGTTCGAATCCCGCCGCCGGCTGATATTTTTGGCGCGTTGTCCCAGTAAACATGCCGACGTCGGCGACTGGGGGGTTCGAATCCCGCCGCCGGTTGATATTTTTGGCGCGTTGTCCCAGTGAACATGCCGACGTCGGCCCCGTCGGTCCAACGACAAACCATCTCGTCAACCTCGGCAAACGACCTCGGCCCGACGTCGGCTCGACGTCAGCTGGACTTCGGCTGGACGTCGGTACATGCGGGCGTACCCGACGTCCAGTCGATGTCGGGCCGAGGTTGAACCGACTTTGGGCCGACGTCGGGCCGAGCCTCGGCCCGACGTCGGGCCACGTCGGCATATTCACTGGGCAAGGGTCAGCACATGAACCCAATTTTACTAGGGCTGTTTGATGCATGTTTTATGCCCAATTTTTCATTTCAAACTCAATGGTGTTGATTATCAGACTATCAGGAACGGCTTAGGTCACTTCCTGGTGGAGGTCAGGTCAATGTCGGGTCAAAAAAGTCAAATTTCAAAGTTAATATTTTTGCATAAAATGGGTATTGATTCGATGCAGCTCGTGACGGCGAGTCTAATGGTGTTCTTTGTTTTGCGTTACGTGGTCTACTAGTAGAATTGCTAAAAATGGAGTTTGAAAATTTGACGTTATCAATTTTTGAGCAGTTTTTTCGCTATAACTGGGCCAAAAAGACAGTTATCGATCTTAAATTTGGTATGTGAATAGAAGTGGGTAAGAGCTATCACACATATTCCGTTTTTTTCGAAAGTCGAAAACTTTTTGGATTTTTTAGGAATTCTATTCAACAAAATATTATTATTTTCTATTTTTAGGGGTCAAAATAAAAAACTCAAAATTTCGAGATCGTCATTTTGTAGCCCTAATAATTCTACACCTTTTATGTCTCAAACGTTTTTCTGTATCTTCAGCGCCATAGGCCTGACAGCTCTTCCCGTGAAACCTTTTTTCTGGGTCGAAAACGGCAGAACATGACGTCAGTCTGACGTCATTTGCGGCCAACCTATCATAGCCTTTGGAAAAGGTTGGGTCAAATATGTAAAATTGATGCCCGGGAGGATACTGGAAGTTTGGTGACGATCGGGGCAACGGTTCTGGAGATATATCCCCAGCCAGCCATCCCAAATGGGGCCCACATGGGATCGAAGTGGGGAATCTGGGCGAATGTGGGCTGGGCTACATCTGGGTATGTCATGGGCGTCCAGATGCGCTAAATGGGCTAACTTTACGTGCTGGACTTGGCTTGCGCCTCCACTGTGCCGCTACCCTGCCTGATCTGTGCCGCTACCCTGCCAGACTCCTGATCTGGCAGCCGCCTGGGCACACCCTTGCCTGCGTCCCTGCGAGGTCGCTGATACTGTGCCGCCGGCGTTCGTTGTGTGGTGGGACTATAAATAGACGCAATACGGCGCTGACGGACCGCTCGGGCCTCTACACTATCGTTACAAACTCTTCTCCTTTTTCACAATAGGTACGCATCCACGTTTCCGTTCTCTACCGGCCACCGGCCACTCACCTGCAGTGGTAGCGTAGGCCGTAGTGTAGTGGTTAGGGTCCCTGCATCATGTTCAATAGGTCTTGAGTTCGATTCTCTGGGGATATATATGTTACAGGCCGTATGAAAACTCAGTCCGTTTGCAAACGGCCTGGCCCAGTCAGGCCGTTTGCAAACGGCCTGGACAGCCCAGTCAGTATGCAAACGGACTGAAAAGTCAGGCCGTTTGAATACGGGCTGAAATTCCAGGCTGTATGCAAACCGCCTGGAATTTTAGGCCGTTTGCAAACCGTCTAGGCCGTATGACAACTTTCCAGACACCAGGCCATTTGCAAACGGTCTAGGCACTTTGAAAACAAACTGGTCTGCATGAAGATAGCTGGACAATGTTGAATTTGTTGAAGCACGACCATTTCATGACATTACATGGCACCATGAAATCATGGTCAGGAAGAGATTAGCAGAACTGAGGCCCGGCCCGTAGAGCGCCCGGTCGACCCGGGCTTCCCCCCGGACTTCAGTTTCGCCTTCCACCGCAATAGTCAAGTATTGCCGGCGTACGCCACCGGCCAGCCGCCGGCGGTCGACCGGGCGCGGTGAGGACCGGGATATGATGCAGCTCTCATACAACACTACCATAACCCCTACTTTCATTTGTCTTGGTTCTACCCTGACTAAACCACTCTATCGTTTATATTCAGGGTTCTGCCCTTTTCCCTCTCCAAACGGGCCTGAAGTTTTCCGTCCACCTCCCCTTCCTTCCCCACACACCAATAAATATTACGGTGGAAGCCGTAATCGCCACGCCATATGTGGAAGGCTTTTGGTGTCAATACATACATAAATGCATACATACATACAAATACGAAACGGCATCCTGAAACAAAAAGCAGAAGTGCATCAGCAACACAATTTGCTTACGTCGCCCTACGTACTGCCTGTGGTGGCTTCACCAGGCTCCATCAACTGGATGGCCGATAAACACAGGGTATATAGAACAACGGGTACACCAACGACGCGGAAAGCGCCCATTTTACCTGAACAAGTTACAGGGTAGGTGATATATTTTTTGTATATGGAAAAAATGGGGAGCATTCATTCTGGCCAGGGTTCATAATGTCCAGGGTACGCTATGCCCAGTGTCAAAATGGCCAGTGCCTTGAATGGGCCAGAGTTCATAATGTCCAGGGATTGCATGGTCCAAATGTGGCCAACTGGCTGCAGATAGGGTATATTCAAAGAGGCCAGGGTTCATAATGTCCAGGGCACGATGTGTCCAGTGTTCAAAATGGCCAGGGTTCATAATGTCCAGGGCACGCTGTGTCCAGTATTCGAAATGGCCAGGGTTCATAATGTCCAGGGCACGATGTGTCCAGTGTTCAAAATGGCCAGTGCCTTGAATGGGCCAGAGTTCATAATGTCCAGGGATTACATAGTCACTGAAAGTGACGTCATTATGTAAAAAACACGGAATCAGCTCAATGCAAAGCAGTGCAGTGCCGAAGGCAATGCCTTAGGAGAGATTACAGGCAATAGTAAATCAAATATTTTTAGGTTAAGTGGTTATGTATCTGGCTTCAGGCCGAAGGCCTGAAGCCTGATGCATAACCACTTAACCTAAAAATATTTGATTTACTATTGCTTGCAATCTATTCATGCGAGAAACTATTTCCTTATCCCTGGTAGGCAAACATCATTACCTTAGGTTAGGTTAGGTTAGGTTAGGTTAGGTTAGGTTAGGTTAGGTTAGGTTAGGTTAGGTTAGGTTAGGTTAGGTTAGGTTAGGTTAGGTTAGGTTAGGTTAGGTTAGGTTAGGTTAGGTTAGGTTAGGTTTGGTTGGGTTGGGTTGACTATGTAATCCCTGGACACTATGAACTTTGGCCCATTCAAGGCACTGGCCATTTGAACACTGGACACATCGTGCCCTGGACATTATGAACCCTGGCCATTTCGAACACTGGACACATCGTGCCCTGGACATTATGAACCCTGGCCATTTTGAACACTGGACACATCGTGCCCTGGACATTATGAACCCTGGCCTCTTTGAATTTACCCTATCTGCAGCCAGTTGGCCACTTTTGGACCATGTAATCCCTGGACAATGTGAACACTGGCCAATTCAAGGCACTGGCCAATTCGAGCACTGGACACATTGTGCCCTGGACATTATGAACCCTGGCCTAAATAATACGCACCCGAAAAAATAGAGTATTCCATTCTGAAGAGTAAAGCCAAATTCATAAAGCAGTTATTTTTTTATTATATGTACCAGAAATAACATACTAACCATAGTTTAAAACTTAGTCTAAAGTTAGCTGAAAAGCATATAGTTGATACTAAGATGGAAGGAATCAATAGAAGGCGGAAATGGCGCAGCTGTTTCATTCGTTAAATGTGTTCGCAAGCAGGATTTACGTGATGCTAGCGACATCTATTAAGGTAATTGGGGGCGCTGATTGGCTGATCGAGTCCGTGAGCAGTATCGCTAATTTACGCTAGTACAGGGTTGCGGCAATGTGCGCATGCCCAGGAACTTATGCTCTCATGGAGGGGCTTTTGGTACCTCGGGCAGCGCCCAATGCTTTTTGGACCTGTTATGACCTCCGCATCGAAAAACGCTAGATAAAAAGGTTGTAGAGGACGCTTAAGGCTACCTTTCCCCACAATAATATCAGCACTTTATCTTTTAGGTTACGTGTGGGGCTCGCTTGAAAAAGGTCGATTTAACATGGAAACCCTATGGGGTAGTAGTTTTTGAGCGCCCATTTGGCCTAATGCTACCAACTGTTACTGGCTACCCCTGGATAAACAGGCGGACCGAGAAATTGTATTATTAGTAATTTTGTCGGGAAAATGGCCGGGCCGAGCATCTGCACAGTAAGAAAATGTTGGACGTAGACGAGTCATTCGGCAGAATGCGCAAGCATTCATGGATACAACCTGATCATCGACCAACCTGGATCCATTAAGTCATCTTCAGAGGCTGTTGTACTTCGCCAGACCGTTTGAAAACTGACTAGACCGTTTTCAAATTGTCTAGGCCGTTTTAAACTGCCTAGGCCGTTTTCATACGGCCTGATATTTCAGGCGGTTTGCAAACGGCCTGACTGGGCCAGGCCGTTTGCAAACGGACTGGGTTTTCATACGGCCTGTAACATATACAACATACATACATATATATATATATATATATATATATATATATATATATATTAGGGTGGCACTTAGCAATAGGGTGAATTCTATGTTATCCGATTTTTAGGCGTGCGGGTAGTTTTCTGGTTCCATTCCCGTAAAAAATAATGTGTGCAAGATGATTTTGAAAAATATTGATATTTAGGGGTCGCGAATTGAGGTCAAAGTTGGCAGTTTTGGGGAAAAAATCAACTTTTTGGAAACTACTTTAAACCTATTTGGAATGACATATGTGGTCATTAAGCGTCATATCCGACGTATTTTGACCTTTATTTGTATAACAATTGCTTATCCCATCACTTCCGGTCGATCGTAGCCAGTCCAGGTCAGGCCAAGACAGGTCTGATCTGGGCTGTTTTACCCATGTCAGGCCTGTTTTTGGCCTGCGACCGGTGCCTTCTCACAGTGGAGGTCATATCCTCTTATAAGTGTGAGGAGTGAACGGTCTCTCCTGTTCCAAAGGGAGGACGAGCCCCACAGTTCTATCGGTTCTTGAGACATGCTCCTTTTCTGTCAAAGAGAATGTGAAGAAGTTGGAGTCAGCCTATCGCCGGCGGGGGAAAGCAGAGGCGAGAGTGGGCATTGAGCTGCACTGGTTTATTGTGCTTTCGGGATGTTCTTCCGTGGGCGCTTCTTCCGACTCTACATAGTGCCAGTGCCAGCAACAGACTTACCCGGCCGTTGCGGCGCGCACACGGAGGGAACGTCTTTGACGATGGCGACCATGAGAGAGAAACGTCGACTCACACTCCCAAGCGCATGCGGGCGAGTGGACTTCCCCAACAGTGAACTGGCCTCGACCGGGCCAAACTGCCCAACCGTAATATGTGAAGAACACGTGAACCTGTTATCAACTGCGGCACGGAACTTCTGATACGACTCCGGCTGAACCGCGAGAGAAGGAGCGTCGACCGATTCTAGGTCCTGGTGATGGGGGGGGGGATTAGGGTGGCCAAGCTCCTCGCCGTTCCCAAACTCCCCTCCATCCAAGCACAGGAGGCCATGCTCACAGCGCTGGGGGGCTAGGAACTGTAGAAGCGGAACTGCGGCCTTTTGCTTCGACGCCACGACGCCGAACAGCATGCTGGTGAACGGTACTTTAGCTCTTATCGAGCAGAAGCTGGATCGGCCCGTCCTCCAGCTGGCCTGCCGGCACCACGTAAAAGAGCTGGTCCTAGAGAAGGCCTTCTCCACCTGCCGTAGAATCTCGAGCGGCCTCTACATCCGGCTGTTTTAAGAGGTTCAAAGGCGGGTGGGAGTTCATGCTTCATTGACAGGATCACACCGGTGGCGTTCGCCGTCGACGCCGTTCCGGAGTGGGACAAGCTGCTGGTCAGCTTCCATCGCTTCCATCGCTGGACTATGCCTAGCACCGGGAAGACTACCGAAAACTTCTGGAGCTCTGCGTAACTGCTCTCGGTGGAGTTCCAAGCACGGCATCCGTTTCTCCGCCTCAGAGTACTCCACTGAGTTAGGTGGATGGCAAAGACCATCCGTACCGTGGGTGCCTTCCTCTTCAGGGAGCGGCTCCGGCTGACGGC
Organism: Amphibalanus amphitrite; assembly: GCF_019059575.1. Lineage (NCBI taxonomy): Eukaryota > Metazoa > Arthropoda > Thecostraca > Balanomorpha > Balanidae > Amphibalanus > Amphibalanus amphitrite. The sequence continues at coordinate 25,749 of NW_024882302.1, read as the reverse complement.
GGCCGAGGCCCAGGTCATCAGACGCTGTGCGCTGTTCGTTGCCTGCAAGTTCGCCGCCGCCGCCGCCGCCTGGTCTGGGACTCTTCTGCCACTGCGCCGGCTCTGGACCTGACCTTCGTGAACTCGTTCTGCACCTACCCCGACAAGGAGCTGTCGAAGACGACAGTCCCGGTCTTCGGCCGTCACCTGTAGTAATTGAGGGATCGGCTGGTGACTCTGGAGCTTTTAGACCCCGACCCTCGGGCTCAATCAAGACATGGTGCGGGCAATATAGACTTGTAAGAGAGGGGACCCGCCCCATAAGTACTTAGTGGGCACTATGAACGCCGCTCTCGCGACCGAGACGTTAGCGAGCTTCCTCACACCATCGTTCAAAAAGCTCTCAAGGATACACGACCTGGACGCGGGGCTCATCATCAATGACCAAGGCCACTGGGAGGACAGCAGCTACCAAACCGCAGCTCGTGTAGTCCGGGAGCTGCGGGTGGTGAATGACTTCACCAGGCGCGGTATGGCGCTGATGTAGGACTGGCACTCATGGAAGACAAAAATTAGCGCCAGTTCTTCCTCCATGTCGTTGAAAAGATCACAGAAAACGCTAACCTGACACCCGAAGATCGACTGCAATTGCTAACCAGGCTACACACAAAGTGATCTGGGTGCCCGTTGCCCATGATGCCCCTCCCTCCAATGAGGCGCCAATAATCTAGGTAGTAAAGAGGAGGAACTGGAGTAGTGGAGTACATAGACCAGCGTTCTGGCGTGGCCGAAGCTGCATGGAATATCAATAAACAATATGAAAATGACTAAGAAATGCCTTATTATCATCCGATTATAGCATAATAGGAAACTCAGAAGCGATTTTAATGATATTGAAATATGCTACCAAAATCTCAATTTTGACCTTGATTCGCGACCTCTAAACATCAATATTTTCCCATAAAAATTTGCCTCCCTTATTTTTTACGGGAATGGAACCGGAAAACCACCCGCACGCATTAAAAATCAAAAATTGATTTTTAAGTGCCACCCTAATATATATATATATATATATATATATATATATATATATATATATATATATATATATATATATATATATATATATATATATATCAGAGTATTTGGGCAGGATATTTTCTTTGAGGCATATGTCGTTAAACAGCACCGCAGTTTTGGCTTTAGATAGTTTTCTGTTAAGTTTTTGTATCTTGTTGAAAGTTTTCTTGATTGAATCAGGAACTGTATTGATTATATACATATATCCCAGCTGGGTGCTGCCCATGTGGGTCCCAACTGCAGGAAAGCCCATATGCGGGCTCAATACGGCCCCAGATGGGTCCCACATGGGCCCCGTCTGGGGTGCCCAGATGGGACCCAGTTGGACGCCCGTGACATTCCAATCTGGGTCCAAGGTGGGCAGCCCAGATGGGTCCCAGTTTGGTGCCCACTGAAGGCTGGCTGGGTCGAAAAGTCTGGAGGGGGGAAAATAGCCCCCCACCAGGGCGCGGGTTAAAGGGACCCTCCCACATTCAAAAAAGTTTATGAATTGGCATGAAAGTGATGTCGCTCGGTTCAGAAAGAGCGAAAACGAATATCTACCAAATTTCACCTAAAAATATTCACCGGTTTTCAAGATATTAGACTTTTACTTTTGTTTACTTTTTGGGATCTCCGCTGTTCCTAGCGACTTTATTTGGAAGCAATAGTTTGGCAGCTGAAAGTGCGGCACTTGTTGCGCGCAAAGCAGCATATAACACCGCGTGCTACAAAACGTTTTATAGTCAAACATTTAAAAATCGTTAGATATCTGCGCTGATGTCACACATTCAGAGGGGTATTCCTATGCATTAGCCCCTCTGAATCAAAATGCTGCAATTTTGACATTCAATATTTCCGATTTAAGGCATTTCTCGGTGTTGTGAGTGCCGAAACCGGTAATTGTGAGCCAGGGACCCCATTTAGGCTATCTCAACTCAAATCTAATGTTAAGGCGGGAGGGTCCCTTTAATGACCAGTCAACTGACAACTACACATGGATGCGTGCAGGCCACACAAGACAGCGTAAGCCGGGCGCGGCGGCCGAGCCGAAACTGGGGCCGGGGCGGGCGGTAGTTGGGTAGGAATATCGGCTCCTGCAAATTTTGCACTAATATGCGCAATTAGCTTTTATGTTGCCCTGGTGTAAATTTGAATCCTGCTTCATCTAAAAAAAATCAGAATGGAACTAGAGGAAACTACCTGTTGTTTCCTTACCTAAACTTTGCTGTTACATTCCAGATTCACTGTAGGAGAGCCTTCATAAAAAGCTACAGTAAATTTTAGTTGAGGAAAAAGTGTACAAAAAAGTTTGCACTTATCAGTCGGCAACTTCATAACGAACAATCAATCGGCAACTTCATAACGAACATGTTGATGCATAATATGTGGGATTTCCATTTGGTGTCTATCAGCAATAAGACTCAGAATATCCGGCTCAAGAAACCTCTTGCTCCGCGTCGGTTTCCGAGTTCTGGGATACCCCATCTTTGGGGGCTGATTTCAGTTATTTTTGGTCACCTGGAGTAGTTTTTTTGCCTAATTATAATAATTTGATCAATTTCAAATCGATCTATATAAAAAATAATCGGAAACTCTGGAATCGTCCGTGGCCTCTCGTGAGGGCGTTTCCGACCAGTGTGCTGCGGCCAGAGCCCAAAGTGTGAACAAGCCACACATTGATAATATTTTCTTTGACCTAACCTATGACGTCATCGGTGACCTCGAGGTCAATGAAATTAGGTTTCGCTCGACAGATTTCCAGGTTATCAGCCGCCCTTTGTATTTTAACAATCAGCCCCATAGTTATGGAGTTAGGAGAGGAGAGGGGCTATGAATAACCCATCCCGTGCTACGTGACACAAGCTAATACTAAGTGCAGACTTCCAGGGTTGACGAAAATGTTGCTGCTTCCCTCTTCAGCTTTCCCATTGGGTCTGTAAAACTGAGTCAGTGTAGCATTTACATGACTATGAGGCATGCTCGACAGAGTAAAAGATGCAGCTCTAGCGTGTCTTGGTAGAACATATTGTTCATTAAAACCCGTGCCCTACTGGGGTCTGCGTGTAACGCGCCCGTAGCACTCAGTGTTATCTGTATCCATCATGTGTATTGTGTATCCTGTGATAACTGCGCATTCATGTCATTGTAGCTATTTCTATGGGTTGACTTCACCTGTAATTGGGTTTTTACCTGTTGGTGACTAATAAATCATACAATCATGCAATCATTCAATACCCGGCCACTGCTGCCTGTCGGCCAGGTCTGGGAAACACCACAGTGGCCGGCGAGTTCAACTTTTTCACCGACCCAGAGGCGGCTCACGTCGTCATCGCGTCAGCGCGGCGTCCCATCACCATAGCCACCTGGGAGCTCTGCCTCCAACACAGCCTGGATATGGTGAGTGAAACCACAGCCGGGATATGGTGAGTGAAACCACAGCCGGGATATGGTGAGTGAAACCACAGCCGGGATATGGTGAGTGAAACCACAGCCGGGATATGGTGAGTGAAACCACAGCCGGGATATGGTGAGTGCACTCAAAACTTTTTTACTACCTCCTGGAGAGTTCATTTTCATCAAACCCGCAAGATAATAGTATATTGAAAGGGTAACTCGCTGCTACCATTATGTGCATAGTAACGGTACGTGGTTAATATGAACTTATTCGCCAGCGAAGAGTATTATTACCATGTAAATATCAATATTACTCTCGCGATCCAGAACATCACGAAAACTCTTTCCTCCTGGGTATCGTGACTCGGGTACAGATAGTCGTTTCATGCGTGGATCTTGTTTACCCTCGTGAAGATGATATTTGAAATGGAAACAATCAGCCAATCAGAAACGAGATCGGCCGTTTGCGGTTTGAAGGCCGCGCGCATCTGTCAGTTTTCGGCCGTTGGTCTCCGAGAGCGGATGTGAGCAGTGTCGGTGCCGCGCGGCGTGGCCGTTGGTGATTGTGCTTGTGTGTTGTTCATCACCTATAGAGCCTCTGTGGACATTTTATTGTAAGTACTGATGTGCTAGAGCATTGCGTGCCGTTGAGTGGTGCTAATTTGACCTGGTTAACAGGACCCCGTGCACGGCCACGTGGCCTAGTGTTGTGAGTACGTACATTAATTTTGTTGTGATGCTACAAGTGTATGCATTTTGTTGGTGACTTTGAAAAAGCCTTGCACTGTAGTGATCCAGTCTCATTATCTCACGCAGACGGGCGACCACCCAGGAACGCCGTCGCTCACTTCAAATATTGTGCGCTCTGCCTAATCCAATATGAGGTCGCTGAATGTCTCGTATTCATATTCAAATTGCATTCAAGTTGTATCGTGGTGTTTATTTACCGCTTGAGCATTGCTGAACGCTTTGTATAAATTTGTATGAATAAGTGAAGAGTCTCACAATGTTCATGGTTGGTGTGCCCCTCGTATTGTTTGTATGGAAGCCAAATATACCTACATTGTTGCTCTTGAAACATTTTTTTTTTAGTTGGTGAGCTCCGGTTAACAGAAGCTTCGTGAAGCTTCTGAAGGAAGCGTCTGTGGGTCTGTTACCATCCTCTGGGGGGGTTTACACTAAAGGAAAGAGTAAACATTACCATGTGACAAAGGGTAGGCCATAAGAATATACTCTCTGTAGGAGGGTAAAGCACAGAGTAGATGATGCGTTACTCCCTAAAAAAGGGTTCCGTTAAAGATTTACCCTTTCAAAGAGTGTAACCCAAAAAATGTTACACTCTAGACAAGAGTAAATCAAAAGATTTTACCATTCAGAAGATGGTAAAAAACGTCTGTGTGTCATGTTACCCATCCCTGGCGAGTTTACTCTTCATGAAAGAGTAAAATTTACCATCTGGAAGGTGGTAAAAAACGTCTGTGTGTCAAGCTACCATGCTATGGCGGGTTTACCCTTCAGAAAATGGTAAAAAAGTTTTCAGTGTGAAACCACAGCCGGGATATGGTGAGTGAAACCACAGCCGGGATATGGTGAGTGAAACCACAGCCGGGATATGGTGAGTGAAACCACAGCCGGGATATGGTGAGTGAAACCACAGCCGGGATATGGTGAGTGAAACCACAGCCGGGATATGGTGAGTGAAACCACAGCCGGGATATGGTGAGTGAAACCACAGCCGGGATATGGTGAGTGAAACCACAGCCGGGATATGGTGAGTGAAACCACAGTCTGGATATGGTGAGTGAAACCACAGCCGGGATATGGTGAGTGAAACCACAGCCTGCATAGCCTGGCGGCCGCTGAGCCTCCGTGCCGCCCGCGGGCCACTGGGGGGGGGGGGCAACTAGATGCCCTCTTTACTTCTCCGACGATATCGTTGCATTGTGAAGAGAAAGAGAAGCGAGAAGTCGCACACATGTTCCTGAATGGGTTGCCGAAGTGTTGTCTGAATTTCGTGTCGATCCCATTTGAAATGATGGCACAGCGACGTTATCACAGTGACGTCAGAAGTCCAGTTAACCCTCGCCCTGGCAGGGCATTTTTCATAACACGGCCTGGCAGGGGGGGGGGGGGTCGATGCGACCCCCCTCGCGATTGGCTCCTATGGCACCTAGAAACACCAAATTTGGTAGGTAGGTGGGCCCCCTGGAGTTCTCGCCCCTGTGCAAATTTGGTTGCTCTAAGTCAATATTTAGGGGGGTTTTGGGGGGTATAAATATAAGAATTTCGCTAAAAACAGGTCAACTTTTAAGCTTGCTTAAGTGTACTTAAAGTTTCTCTTAATTTTTTAGTAAACTTTAATTAATTAAGTTCAAGTTAACCAAATTGCATCATATCGCATATCATTCGATTCGGCTGATCACAAGGAACACAATGACACCATTTTTAAGCTCTAGCGTCATTATGTGCCAAGTTATTGGCAAAAACGTAATTTGACCTCAGTTGATCTCATTTGACCTGACTCATGGATAAGTACACCAAACAAAGAAGCACCTAGTGACCTGTTGTTAAGTACTGTGGTTTCAAAGCACAAAAGTGGTAGAACGAAGCGGATAAACCAGTATTTTCCGAATTGAAGCGGATAAACCAGTATTTTCCGAATTTAGTATTTTGCCATAGGCTTAACATTACGACGTAATGACCTCTAACTGACCTCAGGTCAGTGACCTCAAAAAACCCGAACTATATGTTATACAACTCGGTGAACTTAGCACATCCTGAAAGTTTGAAGGAAATCAGTCCAAAACTGTGAGTTGGACAAATGGACAGGTGCAAAAAGAAAATTGAAATTTGACCATGACCTTGTACCGGTTTTTCTGACCTGGTGACCTGACCCAAGGTCACTGGGACTTGAAATTTTCAGTTTATATGTAAAAAGGTTGCCGCATAGGCTGTGCCAAATTTGGCGGCGCTGCGCGACGTCGTTTTTACGCTATCTTCGAGAAACCTTAGGGGGGGGGGGGGGTCGCATCGACCCCCCTGCCAAGGCGAGGGTTAAAGGTTTGCGTTTCTTAACTTCAGGGCCTCGTCTAAGGAATTTTCACTGGGGGGGGGAAGGGCAGAGACTCAAGGAGCCAAATCTAGGTTGTATTTGGAGCGTCTTTCGCCCCAACAAGCTCTGTCCCCATAATATTCAAGCTTCTCGACGAATGTTTTCCTTCTTTAGGGAATCATGTTTTCCTCATCCAAGAAGGCAAGAAATCCTTATTCCTTATCGCCAGCCACCCCTACTCGCCGCGTCGTCCACGCCAGGGTGGTGACAGAGCTGGACTCATGGTCTTCCGGCGGGCAGTCCATGGGAGTCGTGGACTCTTTCCCATGCGCTACAAGGAGTTGTTTTTGACCTTGTTCAGGCGCTACAACACGGCCATTCCGAGCTCAGCGGCGGTGGAGAGGGTGTTCTCTTTGGGTTCAGACATCCTGAAGCCCAAGAGGAGCACCTTTACTACATCTTTGAACTTTGAAAGGTTCGTGCTGCTGACTAAGGGAAACGCGCACCTTCTTCAATTCGAGACCCCTGAGGAAGGAGACACGCTGCCTAGAAGGGCCCGAGCAAGGAGAGCCAGGAACTTCTTCGACATGCTGGCCAACCGTTTGACCAACATGCCGTCGAAGTTCCCTGGCTTTCCGTAAGGCCACCGGTCCCGGACACGCCGTCCCGACCAGTGGCCAAGAAGTTGGACTCGCAGTTGTCTGGCACCGTGCAATGTATCCAGATAGGTCTTCATAGTGTGCATATGGCTTGTTTGCTTCGCATACTGTACGAGAAAAAAATTAAAATTTTCGCTCTTCAAAGATTTCCTTTTGTGTAAGCAGCTGGATAATAATGGTGTTGTATGAGCAAATGGGTTAAATATTATTTAGAAGCTTATTCCTTTCAAATAATTTATCCTTTCGATCTCTTTCTTTTTTGAAGTTATCGTTATCGTTATCGCGTTATCGAAGTGACCGATTTTGTTATCGACTCATCGTTATCGAAGTCGTCTACCTCGAAAAAGGTTATCGAATTATCGTTATCGAAGTCGGGGTCAAGTTACGAGTTCCCACCACTGTTTCCTTGTATGCGCTTCTTGACTCCTCTGGGTCGTGCAAGGTAGAGTTAGAACATTTCAAATGAAATATTTTCTGACTGAGAATAACCGAGCAAAATCGACAATTGATGCCCTCCAATGGACTGAGAATCGGCCTTATCCAAGCAAGTTAAAGGTAGTGTGCCAGATTTCCTGGACCGTATGGAGAATGGCCCAGATAAGGAGAACCGGATTTTTAGAACTTATCTATACCTTCAAAACTCATGGAAACGTCTTAAATTCTTCAAATTTTGAGTACCCCAGTGCGAAATTCGCCCCGACGGCTTGTCGGTCGTACCCCAACCACATTTCACACCACTATGAACAATAAATGCACACACTGCGATAGGCGTTATCACAAGTGTATTCGCGGCCATTGGGGCGACGTAAGAAAACAAGTGGCTCCAAGAACTTTAACACGCGCAGTGGAAGGGGGGGGGGCGGATTTCGCCCACCCCTCCTGTTTTTCGCCAATAACTCGCGTCGCAAACATATTATTAATGTGAAATTTCGGCTATTTGTCCAGAATTGAATTGCGGATCTTCTCGTGCAAGAAATAAGGAAATCGGTTCCCAACTTTTCTAGTAATAGCTGTGTAAAGTCAAACAAAGCGCCGCACTGTAGGCCGGCAGCCCGAAAAAGCGCTAGAAATTCCCCCAAACTGACTGTCCGCAATATGAACAAAATAGGTATCATTTAACCCCAAATTGATCGAAGAATACGATTCCGATGCCAGTTTTTCCCTAAGGTCAAAATTGAGGTCGTCAGTTGTCACCAAACCCAAGACAATTTAGACTCTCTAGTGGCCACCACATTTACCCATTTTCATGATGATCTTTAGTGGTAATTTATTACCTGACCAATCGTTGTTTTGAACGAAATTTCCTGTCAGACTAGTTCAGGGCACTGTTGTTCACTGTGCCAACATTATTCTTACATATTGCATCGCTTTTCTGCAAGATAAGCTAGCTTTTTGCAAGCAGCTGCAAGACGTAATTAAAAATCATATCTAATTTTTTAATTAGACTTTTATAAAAATGTGATTTCGAGCAGCTAAAAATGAACATTTTATACTAGCCTCTGATTACTCATCTTTCGTTCCATATAGGTGCTTTGCTGCTTTTCCCTGCTACTTTTCGAGATATGCGCCAGTAAACCACATGATGTAGGGGCAATTGTCACCTCGCCGCTCTACTGAAGGCCCGGCGCTCTTTAAAGCGCTGGAAGTTATGAAAAACAAAAGCGTATAATCAGAATAAAATATATGTCCCTGAGCTCAGAATTGATCAATGCACACAATGCTGTCAAAAATTTTGGGCCAAACTAAAAAATTCAGTCATTATTAACCCCCAAACACAAGTCAGTGATAATCAACAACAACTTGCTCTTTAGTCAGACTTTTTGAGAAATGTTATTTCGAGCCGCTAAAAATGACCATGCCATACAAACCACTAATCATCTTTCTGTCATGCCCTACTCGCAATTTTTGCTAATGCCTGCTACTCTTCGAGGTCACGTGACCTCACCATTAAAAGTAAATGGGGAAATAAGGAAACTGTTCTTTTTGCGCATGGAATGATCTCAAACTATCTCAAGCACACGGAATCGTGATTTCATGCACTCCTTGCAAGATTCGATGCTTTACTTTTGCATTTTTGACCTTCCGTGACGTCATTTATGACGTCACTGCGGTCATAGGAGTTTCTCGTCAATAACTCATGATCAAATTGAGCCAGCGACTCGGGAAAGCCACCAATGGACTCGGAAAGATCTCCCGAATCGAATGATATGCAATACGACTTCCTTCGATTAAGTTCGTGGCCTGATGGGCTCTGACCTGACCTTGACTCGAGGTCAACACCTTAAGTTGACCTCACCCGGACAAAAAGTATACCATTCGACGCGCCTGAGCCAGGCGAACACGATGGTGCCAAAATCGCTGCTCTGCGGCCATTTTTTGCGAAATTATTTACCAAAAACTAAACCCTACCTTGGGCTTTTTTGACTTCACCTCAGAGGTTACCGGTTGACCTGGGACCTTAAAATCGGGTATCAATCGTTCCGTCTTGAAACGGGGCACACGCTTGTTTTTTCCGCGAGGCTCTAGCTTCATTAGGGGCGAAACGGCGAAAAGGGGTCGTACCAACCCTCCCCCCCTCGGCCGGCCGAGGGGGTGGGGGGTCCGACAATAGGTCCGGCGAGGGTTAAGCAGCCCCACTTCGTTTTTAGCATGTTTGCTTGTCACTGAGATCAACAACTCAATCACAGATAATTTCTAGCACTTTTCCGGGCCCCCGGCCCAGTGTGCGCCGGCCGCGGCGCGGCGGCCGGCGCTAGCCGTTACGCGCCGCCTGAATTGTAGACTGTGCCGGGGCGGGACGGTTCCGTCTTTACATCGCGCTCCTTACCGCTGATTATATTAGATTCGCGTCAAATTCGGTGAGAAGACTGAGAAATGTACAAGCAATCATATGGTTAAAGAATTTTGAAAATCGGCCGGTAACAATTTGAGTTATGAGTGTGTAAACACAAAATTGTGATTGCCGCGTTTCCCGCGTCGGCCGATCCCGCTTCAGCCGGCGACATCTTACCCTTAGCAGGCTTCTAACTACCATATTTATTGTTGGATTATCTAGAAATTCACCATACATACTCACAAATGTTTGTTCTTTCGTATAGTGAAAGAAAAAAGAAAATCGGCCGGTAACTTTTTGAGTTATCGGCGTGTAAACGCAAAAAAGTCGCTAATATGGCAGATTTGACCACATTTGACCTCATTTGACCTTGAAGATATTGACCTAGGGTCATGAAATTCACACACAATAGAGTTCCCCATGGCCCCCACCTACCCTCCAAATTTCGTCTTTCTAGCTCCAGTGGGAGCTGAGATCTTAGGGGGGGCGACATCCGCCCCCCCTTCCACTGGGCGTAGTACTCGCAACCCTTCCACTGCGCGTGTTAAATTATCAGTTAGCATGCATCTTTTCCTTGATCTCTAGAGAATTTACCATTAATTGCTAGAGAAAATTGCATTTAAAATCTTCCATCTATGCTTTTTTCATCGTTTGCACAATATGTTCTTTTATTAAGCCAGAAATACTAATTAGAAATAGTTCCCGCATCATCAAGAACAATAGGGAAGGCTTGAAGTGAATACAATAACATAAACGGTGTTGTAATCTATGTGAAGACACTTCTAAAATTGCCTGTAGAAATATTGAAGGCAAAAGTTCAACTTTTTCACAAACAGATGTCTGTAAACCTATTCAACGTGTGACAACTCAGCCGGTATTTCGTCGCCTACAGCCCAGCTTTCCCTATTGACCGATAGAGGCGCTGCTATCGATGTCCGCCCGTGCCGCCTAACGGAAATCGCTATTACCGATATGCTCATCCAATCAAGTTTCGATAAACCCGTTCATCATCATCTCCTGCGGTTTCGAACACGCCTGTTACGTGGTGCGGTAGACCGCGCCCAAAGCCAGGGCCCCGGTAACGTGAGGTAGCCGAGTCGGGGCAGCGTGCGCTGACCCAAGCCGGGGCCGCGCGTCCTCCCGGTGTCATGTGATAGCCCGGGGCTGCCCGCGGGGATGCATTAGACCGCGCCCAAAGCTGCGGCCCCGGCTTGGGTCAGCGCACGCTGCCCCGACTCGGCTACCTCACGTTACCGGGGCCCTGGCTTTGGGCGCGGCTTCTGCTCATACTTTGTGGTGCGGTGGTGGTGCGTCGGGCCGCGCGCTCTGACTTCGGCCAAGAAAAATGCGTCAGCTGATCATTGTCATTTCTGCCACTTGCGTGTGGTGAAATGGGGTCATAACTTAAGAGACGGCTTTTTCATATCAATTATTTTACATAAAATCATATTTCAAACCATAAATAATGTTTGACAGCCAAATAAAAGAAACAATACCAATACAGGCTTACAGTTTAAGGCTCGACATTGTGTTGTCACGATCAGACAGCTGATAACTCATTCCCGTACGTCGTAACTCTATAATGACCTTTGCTTATTGTCACATGTGCGCCGCATTCGCGATTGTTGCCGACGCCTGTTTGCAGGTCAGCCCACTACAGTTGTTATACATATCGAAAAACCGATAAACTTTTAGGCGAAAAAGGCACTATTCCAGGCCCATTTTTGATTTTTTTTGCAATATTAGGTAAAAACAGAAGCTTCTTATCCTAGGAAAAATAAAATGGGAAATCTTTCAAAGGTGGCACACTACCTTTAATGCGAGTGAATGCGGGGACAATTGCGGTAATAAGGCGGTCTTTTCTATTTGAGTATTCCTATACCGTCTTTTTTGCAGATGGATGGTTGAAGACGCCCTGCACCTGAAACCCTGAAACGAGACGCCCTGAAACGAGACCCTGCGCCCTGCACCATGTCCTCGTGATAAATCGTAAAGTCAAAGAGCTCACGCTGAGCTCTGTCGGCTCCAAATCAGTCTATGTAGTCTGTTGGCCAACTGATAGCTTGAGAGCTCACTAATCAGTGCCAGCCTTTGAGAGCCCCATGTAGGTTCCTGACAGACGAGAGCCACGCTGGCTTTTTAAGCCCCATGCCGACCTTTGATAGCCTATGTTAGCTTGAAGTAATCCTGCAGGACATGCGCCATTCTCCGACGACTCTACACTGGTATCTGAGGTCCCAGGTATGTACATACCTTATAGCTTATCAAGTGTCCCATAGGCATGCTACTTCTGTGGGCCTTCGCCGGCTGGCGGAAGAGACAGTCGACAGCCCATCAAGCTGCGCTTACGATCACCAAGAACGGAGGCTTGCTTCAGTACGATCAGGGGGTTACGGTTCTATGCTGCCACATAGGGAGGGCTCAGGACAGGGGCGGATCCAGAAAATCTCCAAGGGAGGGGCCATTAGAAACCAGGAGGCCCCCCCCATAATCCCACCTGTTGGAGGCCCCATCTTCCCACTTGTTGGGCCCCCCCCAAAAAAACTGCGTCTATTGAGCTTATCTAGCTGTTCAGGCAACATCTCAACATCTGTGCAGGCTTGGAGGCCCTCTGTGCAGGTTAGGAGGCCCTGTAAAAGTGGTCATCTCTGTGAGTATAAGAGACCTCCAAGTTATGAAAAGCTTTACCAATCTTCTAACAAAGAAGTCTTCTCAGCTAGTCTTCTAAGAAATAACTAAGTGGGTAGGTTAAAAAAAACTCATCGGATTTCGGCCACTTTATTTTCAGGAGGCCCCCTTTTCAGCTTTTTAACTTTTTAACTTTTTATTTTATTTTTGAAAAAAATCGGCCAAGGGGGGGGCCATGGCCCCCATGGCCCCCCCCCTTGTATCCGCGCCTGGCTCAGGAGACAGATGACGTCACGGGGTGTCAAGGTTTTGTCGATTTTTAAGACTTTGCTGTGCTGTAAATTTTCTTGTTTAGGCTCTAAGGGAGCCTAAAGGTTAATGTCAAACTGCCTTAGAGGATACAATCCTCGAAGATAAATATTGGCGAAGATTGGTAGACACCCGCTGACGTCATCTGTCAAGGTCACCGATGTAAACAAACGGCTAACCGTTCTACCTCCTATATACGGCCTTGATTACGATTAGTGACTTTTCTCACCGCTCACCAGTGACCTTCAAACCAGAAGCTAGACGTGGCGTAATGGGACCAATGATAGGTAACAAACATCAGATTGACGCCCTGAGGACATAACAGCACATTGTCACGTAAAGGAGAATATCCAGGACACGGAGTTGGGCGGCCTGAGAAGACGAAATGTAACCTATTGCTGAGCGAAAAAAGATTGGCATTGCGATAACAGTCACAGATAATCGGGTATATAAATTCACTTACATTGCATCGATGTTTTCTTCACTCATTTGTCTTTATGTGCGTTGACGCCTTACAGTAAAAATTAATTTGCCTTTTCGCTCTTGCCGCCCCCGCCCCCCCCCCCCAGTAGGGACATTTTGCCCTGACTGGGGGGGGGGGGGGCAGGCCGGTGACTGCGGGGGTTTGGCCCCCCAGTTAACATGTTAGACGAGGCCCTGCCCCTCCTTCACGGGCGAGGGGTAACCCTTTGTTTGTATGTTGGGGGTTAGGGGCGCGCCGACTGCGAGGTCATTTTGCGCCCAGAGGGTTAACCCTCGCCGGCCGAGGGGGGAGGGTAGATGGCTAGATGCCGTCACCATGTATTTTTTGCGGTAGCTCAAAGCACGCTGATGACAGGAGACTGAAATTTTATATGCCTATAATGACTGATTCAAGCCGGATCATTTGACATCAACCACGTTTTCAGGTCAGGTCAGGTCACAACGTCTTCTCAAGTAAACCTCTGCACGGTTCTAAAATGTTGCAAAGCCGCAATGCATTTAGTGTCAGTCATATAAGCCTGATGAGGGAAATATGGAAACTGTTAATTTAGCGCCGGAAATGATCTTAAATGAAACTATAGCTCAAGCACATCAGAAATCGTGACTTCATACATTCTTGGCAAGGTCCAATGCTTCACTTTTGCATCGTTGATCTAGCATGACGTCATTCATGACGTCATTAAGGTCATAGGAGTGCTTCGTCAATAATTCCCGATCAAAATGAGCTAACCAGTCGGGACAGCTATGAATGGACTTTGCAAGACTTACCGAATCAAATGTTATGCAATATATCCTCCTTTCAACAACTTTGTGACCTTTGTTGCCCTGATATGACAATGACCTGTGGTTAACATCCTATGTTGCTTCACCTAAATACAAAAGCATATCATTTGACGCGTCTCAGCACGGAGAATACGATTGAATCAAAATAGCGACAATGCGACCACTTTTGCGAAGTTATTTATCAAAAACCGATCCTATGCCTTGGGGCCCTTGACCTGCACTGAGACAGTCACTGATATTTTAAAATCGGGTAAAAGTCGCTGTGACACGTAACAACGCAAACGCTCGTTTTTTTCGTGAGGCTCTAGCAGCTAGCTCAATTATAGGAGCTAAACATGGGGTGGATTAATCTCTCCCTTCTCACTCACTTTTTGGCCAGGATAGTGTTTGCAATGGTTACTAATATCTAACATTTAAGAATTCAAATGACCCTTTTTTGTCCCGCCCAAGTCTTTCAATTCAAGGTCATAACACCAGGTCACGTCAAGTGACCTTACCAAGTTACCTCAATGGAAATTCATATGCTCATCATATCTATACCGACTAACCGATCACTTTGGAACTTTCAGCGATTTCAAGGGGCCACAGTATATGTATTTGGAACGTATACTCGGCGAGTTTGAAATCGTTGACAGCAAGGTTAGGTCAATTTTGAGATCTCTCAAGTCAATGGGAGAAAATTGAACTGCGCTTTTATTGGACGGAACCCCTAATAAACACTCCACATGCGGTGCTTGATGAAATGCAATACTGAATGAGAAAATTCTTTGTTTTGCTGGGAGCCACCTCTTTCGGGCTGAATAGGCCCTTGCAGAGATATGACATGACTATGTTCCGGTGTAGTAATTGGATTGTGCGAGCCAGCGATAGTGATTTGCGGAAGCGAGACTGTCCCCGTGGGACCAGATCACACAAAGGTGTTGGGACGGTCCGGCCGTCTCCCAAACGGTCACCCGAAGAGGAATATGCGTCATGGATCCGACATCAACTTGGGGGGATGACCTCAAGTCCAGAGAGGGAAGCATATAGACTAGGAGTGATGCGGATTGGTCTTTTCTGAGGATAGCGAGAACGGATGGAATATATCACCCTTGACCCTTCCTTATACCTCTGATGTTATCTAAGGCCGTTAAAGCTCCTAAGCATTTTTCTTGGTCATGGTATTATTAACAAAAATATGAAATCCAAGAGAATGAAATAAATATAGAAACTGTGGTCAACAGAACATTATCAATGGTCAACATAAACATGATCACACACCAAGTTTACATACGAGCCATGTAATAATTGTTTTTGAAAGACATGCTTAAGTTATGAAAACATCTCGTGTTTGTTTAGCTCCACGATACGGATTTAGTATCCTGTTATGCATCATGACGATTTCTTGTCAGCTCATCACCTTCAACATATAGATCAAATTTCCCAGCTGAGCAGAGGCAGCGCAGCACGGCCCCGCTCTACATCACCGAGAGTCTCAACCCCAGCAACAGACTCATCTATTCTGCCCTGCTCGACGCTAGAAGGCCGGAGAACGGAGGGAAGATCGCCTCCGTATTCACCCGACGAGGACAAGTCTTCTGCAGACTGGAGAAAGGCGGCGTCAACCATAGGCGTAGGAACGTTTTCGAAAGTGGGGGGGGCCAGGGTCCCAGAGGTCCAAAACCTAACCTACCCCCAAAATCCGATTTCTCCTCGGATTTCGGCCACTTTGTTTTCGCAGACATGCTCAGAGGTAAAAAAAAATCGAGACAAAAAAAGAAAAAAATTGGTTGAAATTTCAGGGAGTCTCCCGTCCATAAACTCAAACTGATGGACGCGTTCCCCTGTCCTCCGCAGCCGTTGGCACCCATGCAAATTCCAGAGGCATCCAGCAACTTTTTTCATTACGAGCAAGCGTGAAACGTGCAAAGCGAGTCTTTTCAATATACCTATAAAAATCAGCATGAACGGCCCAGCTAGGCTCAGCCAGGCCTATAACGTTTTTAAGAGGTTTTATATCAGCGACCACTGCAACTGGGCTGATTGACTATCACTTATCAGAGGCCGGTGTGGGACTTTTAGACGGTCTGGGCCTTCAGAGGCCAGTTTAACCCTCCACGGCCCGGTCCTATAGGTTTTCTACATACGCGCTGGCCGAGGGGGCGGGGGGCGGGTACGACCCCCCTCGCCGTTTCGCCCCAGGTGGAGCTAGCGCGTCGCGGTAAAACGAGCGTCTGCGCCGTTACGAGACGCAGAGATCGATACCCGATTTTATGGTCCTAGGTCAACCGGTGACCTCTGACACCGTTCCGTGCTTCTATCCTCAGGATACTGAAATCCTTCTCCTCCACACCGCAACCCCCTCCGGGCTGGACAGGCAACTTTATCTCATGCGGGCTGCTCCCTTGGAGCGGCACCGCTGCTCCCGAGGGAGCGCACCCCGTAGCCGGGTGGAGTGAGTGCCTTGGGGCTGGGTGGCCTGTCCTCTGGACGGGCTCAGCCCCGGCGACTCACTAGGGTGCCTGCCCAGACCAATGTCTCCCCCTATATCCTATTATCCTTCCGGCTCTGAAATGGTCTCATTGGACCGAAAGGGCCTAACCCAACAAAACAAACAAAAACCGGTGACCTCTGAGGTCAGGTCAAGTGCCTCAAGGCACTGTTCCGTTTTTGGTGAATAACTTCGCAAAAAATGGCCGCAGAGCCGCGATTTTGCCAGCATCGTGTTCGCCTCTCTCAGGCGCGTCGAATGATATACTTTTTGTTTGGGTGAGGTAAACTTAGGGTGTTGACCTCGGGTCACGGTCAGGTCGGCGTCCCCAGGTCACGAAATTGGTCGAAGGAGGTCATGTCGCATATCATTCGATTCGGCAGGTCTTCTTGAGTCCATAGGTGGCTTTCCCGACTCGCTAGCTCAATTTGATCGGTACCTAGTTATTGACGAAAAACTAATAAGACCCTTATAACTTCATAAATGACTTCGCGCAAGGTCAACATTGCAAAAGTGACGCATCGAACCTTGCAAGGAGTGCATGAAATCACGATTCGGTGTGCTTGAGATAGTTGGAGATCGTTCTCGGCGCCAGAAAAAGTTTTCAGTTTATCCCCATTGACTTATACCTAATGGTGAGGTCACGAAAATGACCTGACCTCATATGAACTTTAGGAAAAATCCGAGATATACATTATACAAGTTGAGAGACTCCTATTGGATACTAGGTCCTCCAAGGTTCATTTCCCTGTGAAATCTCCTCTGGCAGTGAGGGCGTTGCGAAGTTGCGACATCTGAAGACCGTGCAGAGGTTCACTTATGACCACATGGGTCAGTGACCTGATCTGACCCGAAAATGCGGTTGGTGTCAAAAGATCCCGTTTGATTCAAAGGTCAGGTATGCCAAGCTTCAGCTCTCTATCGCCGGCGTGTTCGGAGCTATCGCGAAAAAAACCTATGGAGGGGCGGCACCCGCCCCCCCCCCCCCCGGCCGGCGAGGGTTAAGGCCCTCAGAGACCAGTACAGGGCCTGCAAAGGGCAGGATGAGACCTTAAGATGCCGACTTGGGCCATCAGAGGCTAATGTGGGTCCTTACAGGCCAGTATGGGCCCTCAGAGGTCAGTGTGGGACCCTAAAATGCCGGCATGGGCCGGTGTTGGACCCCAGAGGCCAGCAGAAGACCCTCAAAAACCAAGATGGGCCTCAGAGGCCAGCATCGGGTCTTCAGAATCCAGTGCAAGGCCCTCAGAGAC
This sequence comes from Amphibalanus amphitrite, assembly GCF_019059575.1. NCBI lineage: Eukaryota > Metazoa > Arthropoda > Thecostraca > Balanomorpha > Balanidae > Amphibalanus > Amphibalanus amphitrite. The sequence goes on along the minus strand of NW_024882302.1, from coordinate 7,844 downwards.
TAATGCGTGTCCTTACAGGCTAGCATGGGCCCTTAGAGGTCAGTGTGGGGCCGTAACAGACCGGCATGGGCGGGACTTGGAACCTAGAGACCAGCGGAGGGCCCTCATAGGCCAAGGTGGGCCCTCAGAGGCCGATGCGGACCCTTGGAGACCGGCATCGGATCTCCGGAATCCAGTGCGGGGCCCTTAGAGGTCAATGTGGGACCCTAAAATACCGGCATGGGCCGGTGTTGGAACCCAGAGACCAGCAGAAGGCCCTCAAAAACCAAGATGGGCCTCAGAGGCCGGCATCAGGTCTTCAGAATCCCGTGCAAGGCCTCATAGGCTAATGTGGGTCCTTACAGGTCAGCATGGGCCCTTAGAGGTCAGTGTGGGGCCCTAAAAGACCGGCATGGGCCGGCGTTGGACCCCTCAGGCCAAGGTGGACCCTCAGAGGCCAAGGTGGACCCTCAGAGGCCGATGCGGACCCTTAGAGGCCGGCATCGGGTCTTCAGAATTCAGTGCGGGGCCCTCAAAGGCACCTAAAGGCTAGTCTTGGGACCCCAGAGACAGAAATGAGGCCACCAGAGGCCGGTGTGAGGCCCTCAGACGCCGGCTGGGCCCTTGAGGCCGGTTTAGGGGCCCTCAAATGAGGTCAATGTGGGTTCTCAGCGGTCAATGTCGGCGCTTGACCGCCACTGAAGTGCCCTCCAAGATCAGTGTAGGACCCTCAAAGACTGGTTTGGGAGCTGTTAATGGCTAGCGTGGGATTCTTAAGTCTCGTGACAATCGAATAAGGGCCAGAGCCCCATACGCCCATGGGGGCCCATTGATTGTTTGGGGGGGGGCAAATGATATGATGGCCCCCTGATTAGCCTTTGGAGGGGGGAAGGGCATGGCCCTGATCCCCCTCTGCGACCGCCACTGCACTCACTGCACTGAAAGTGGAAGGGGGAGGGGCAGATACCCACAGACATTGCTGGCCCCCAGCCTGTTTGCACCGAGGCTGAGGCACGGTCACCCTGGCCCCCAGCTAGTACGCCTTTGACGAACTATGCCGACCCCAAGCAGATAAGGTCAAGCGTTGGTCGTTTGTATACGCATTCTCCTACACCGTGCTAGTATTGTCTTAGTATTGCCTATACCTTTTTAGTGCTCGCTGTCCCGCGCCTCGTATTCAACAAAATGCTGTCACCAGGACTCACAGTCTTGTCTCTGATATGGTTTCCTTCATGGAGTGAAGGAAATTGCGGTCAATAACGCTGTAGAAACAAAAAGGAATCCTTTAAAGGGCAAGCTGAATAGTTGTCAAGTTACCGGGTGGTAGGTCAGGTACAGACAGACACTTAAGTCAGCAAAAAGTGGGGGGGCCAGTTAACATTGCTGGCCCCCCCACCTCCGAAAGTGGGGGGCCATGGCCCCCCCGGCCCCCCCCTGTTCCTACGCCTATGGCGTCAACATTCGAGTGCCGGACTGGGAGCGTCTGGAGAACATTCTGGATGGTCAGAGACGCTCAGACCCGCCTGCCGGGCCCCCGGCGACTCCGGAGCGCCGCGGCGGCCCCTTCCGTCGGCCGTCGGCCGGGGTGCCTCGCGGGCGCCGGTGGTCGACCGTGGACTTCTGTCGGCGCACGCGGCGGATCGTCGTTCGGCGTCGTCGCTGGATCCCATGGACTGCGGCCGGCGCCTGGGTCGTCGCCGGGTGGTGACGCCTCGGAGTCGCCGCGGCGGGAGGGTCTGGGAGACCCCAGCGGTCCCCCGGCAGCGCTGGCATCCGAGCCTGAGGCCGCACCAGTCGGGCCCAGTCCCAGTGCTGATCCCACCACTAGCATGGACCAATGAGGTACCTACTCTGAGCGACGGGAGTGATCCGGCCCAACGGTAGGTGACATTTATTTCCACTCCTCCGGGCGTCTCGAAGTGAGTTTGCTCCGGCAGCTCGGATAAGTGGTCGGGAGGGAGGGGTATAATAAGAGAATTGTACTGAACCCGGGAGGAGGTTTTCTTAGTGTTTGCTTAGTGTTTGCTTAGTGTTAGTGTTTTCTTAACCCGCGCCGTGCTGGGGGGGCGTTTTTACGCCCCCCCCTCAGGTTTTTCGCGAATATCTCAAAAACGGCGGCGCGCAGCGCCGCCGTTTTTGGTACACGTGTTCCTACATCATTTCCGCACATGTTGTGAAAATTTCAGACCTAGGCCGTTCAAGGTCAGGTCACCAGGTCACGTCAAGTGACCTTACCTCAGAAAAAGTTCAAAGGCTCGCTATAGCTACACCGACTGAACGATCACTTTGAAACTTTCAGCGATTGATATGAGTAACAGTATGTATAAAATGTATATCTCGGATTTTTGATATCTGTGACCTAAGGTCAGGTCAATTTTGCGACCTCTCCATTATAAGTCAATGGGAGAAAATTGAAATGCGCCTCTTTTGGACGAATATCGTTCAAAACGCTCTCAAACATCGGTTCATAGGTAAACATGACACACTGAATAGGAAAAATGCACCTGTGACCCCTCTGTGTGCCCCTGAGGTCATCTCAGGTCATGAACGGTCGCCAGCAGTTTTTTGGCTATAACTTTTGATAGAGACGTGCTAGAGCGGTGAAAACACGTCAGATGTGTTCAGCTCGACGATACGGATCGACTGATATGCAACATGACCCTTTTCGGTCAGGTCATGACCTTGACCTGAGGTCAAATTTTCAAAATGACCTTTCAAGGTCAACAAATAATTCATTCGACGCGTCTCGACGAGAGGAACACGATGCTGGCAAAAGTAATGTCATGGCGCTTATGAGTCAAAAGTTATTGACGAAAAAACGTTTTTCGTAAAAACGGCTATTTTTGGAGTTTTTGCCCTCTGGAGGCTAAACCGTTGACCTGAGGTCAAATCTGAGAACATTACTCAGAAAGGTCTGTAAAAGGGCTATCGAATGCGCTTTTCCGCGGCGCTGTAGCTCTATCGGTTCCCGAGATAGCCGTTGGCAGTTTCCAAAATGTTGAAATAGTCAACATTTTACCTTTGGTGACCTCTGGTGACCTGACCTTTGACCTGACCCAAAAAATGACCAAAGTGTTTTCGTCCTTATTTTTGACACTCTTTCGATTGCCGCTTACCGCGTGTCGCTACGTGGCCCAGGAGCCGAGTTAGACGGGGGGGCGTGAAAACGCCCCCCCCCCCAGCACTCGGCGGAAAGTTCAGGCCACCAGCACGGCGCGGGTTAATGTTTGCTGTCGTCGGGCGTTTTTTTATTGTGTATAGCTAAGTGTATGTTAACCACTCAAGTCATGATATGATGATTTATATGTTAGCTGGGCCTGCACCACTCGAGCTGGTCGCGAGCGATTAGCGACGCTGATTTAAACCGCACGCTTCTATGAATATCTAATAGATATCGTGCTAGCGTACTGCCAAAGCTGGCTGAAAACGGTATTCAGGACATAATACAGCATTCGTACACTGCTCCATTTTCTCTCGTGTTGTTTTGTTTTTGTCCCGTGATCTTTCTTTTTTTTTTCATTGATTTCACTAGAACTTCACACTTGTCGCCCGGGGCGCGCTCGCCGCGAGTAGCCGCGAACCACCCGGGTGCTCGGAGAGTCCGGTTCTCCGAATCGATATGTCATTGATAACACACACACACGCACACACACACGCACATACACACACACACGCACACGCACACACACACACGCACGCACACACACACACTCACACCTGCTCACACACCAAACACAACGTACACAGACCAGGCGCGTTGCAGATTTTCTGTATATACACCATGCTTTGTGTTTTTCACTATATTGGATCACCCGATCGCTTTTCGGTTTGATACTGTAGCACGCTACATCTTGAACATTTAACGTAGTATCTTTTCGGCACGGCTCGGTCCGGCAGTCCCTCTCCCTCGCAGTCATGCCACACGCCTAGCCTCGCTTTCCCACACCCAATCCCCCCCCCCCCCAGTTCCCTTAATCTATCACTGTCCGCACAGAATGGGCAGCCGTTAAACTCCCATTAAGACGCGCGCTTTTGGAGACAGCTACCGCAGGATGAACGATTCGAATCCCAACAAGTAACAGCTGGATCAGTAACACTGTCAACAGCTCGTGGACCCACGCCGAGGACAGATAACGGCTGGGAGCGCTGGATCAGCAAGATACGTCATCAGATCATGGAGCAGTGTAAAGGATGGATGCCGGCTGGAGCACACAGCCTCCTTTGTCGGGGTACAACAACCCAGGGTGAGTGACCCGGCAGAACGCCTTGAAGGTGACCTGCACAGCAGCCGCAAGCAATGACCTGTAGTTCCAGATTTCGCCACTGAATAGAAGAGGCAGCACGCTACGGCCACACCCCGCAACCACAAGGCCTGGCGGGAAAGGTCAGCAGCGAAGCGGGGGGTGCTAGCCAGCTGACGATGAGGACACGCCCAAGGTACTAGTTGCCAGAGCTACCGCCAACCGAAGGGGGCAGCACTATCCAGACGCGAGAAAGGTTGACAACAAAGGATGTATGATTCTGGGAGATAAAACCATTTTGACGGAAGATCGGACGGAGGGGTAGCTCCTAAAGTAATCAGCCAATACAGTAGCCGCGTGAGAAATGACTGACAAATATGGGGCTTGTGGCAAATGCAGGCTTGAATTCCAAGGGCTAGAGTCACCGTCAGGTTAATAGCAAAATACAACCAAGAAAATGGAGCAGCCGGCCATGAACAATGTCTGCAAATCCCAAGCCTGGAGACTAAGCAAGAGGACGTCGGGAAAACAGTTATACCAGCTCAGCGCAACGGTCGTATCGGAAACAGCAATACGGAATACACCGATTCGCCAAAATCTAAGATGAAGGCTAAGATACGAAGTGTCGTCTCCTGAGTACATTGTAAGTGGCTGGAACAAAGAAACGCTGTTGAGGCTAACTAAAGCTGTTATGGGATTCAACCCAATTCAAGCAAACAACGACGAGCTATATGGAATGTGATAAGATGTTTAGCTACCGAGGTAATTGGATAACCAGAGGAAAAGAAGGCTGCTGCGGGCAGATACGCAGTTGATATAAGAATGAAAGTGGTTGAGGATAAAGAAACGGCACGACAGAGCTAATTCACACTTTTATCAATGTTCTTATATCCTACACATCGATGAACCGACTGGTAAAACTGTAGCGGGGTGTCGGGCTGATACTGATCAGTGTTGTTTTGAGGCTGGTCATTCACTGGCGGGCACATAGACTGCTACACACTACTACAGCGGCATGGGTCACAGGGTTGGTGGGCATTCACGGTGGGATATTAAAAGGTTGCCTGATGTTTCTCTCTGCCTACGCTCCCTTCTGTTATATTCTAACGAAATCTCAAAAATGTCTATCAATCAATGTTCCAGCGAAATCTCACAATTGTGCGTCTATTGTTCTTAAGTTATCCCCTGAGTTGAGGGTGCCTCCTCCCACTGGATATAACTCATTCACGCTCTCACCATTAATTCTTCATTCACACGGCCACTCATTCATTCTTCCATGCATCGTAAAAATATTTCAGGTGGCAAACCTGTCCCTCCCCCGTTTTCCTACAATCCCCCAGTGGTACCCAGGTTCAGACTAATCACTATAAGCGTAATTATCCCCCCCACCAAAAAAAAAAAAAACAGTTTGAAGACAGGAACTTCCGTTTACGTATCAGTGCATACAATGGATTTCAAAATGGGTCATTGTTTTAATTTCGTAAGGTTTGTTCCTTTACTATGCTCCGTAAATCAGCCGAACGCTTCGTTATACTCGTAACACACGAATAGAATATTACGAACCACCTCATGCTTCGGCACTCGAGTTGAGTTGACCATGCCCAATGCCTACACAAAGAAAGGGAAAACGTCTCCGGCCCGCAGCCCCGAGACCAGGGCTCGCAGGAGACTCCTTAGTCCGGCTTTCCACGGGGGACTCATTAAATTTTGAAACCGGGTTGGGTTACTAAGGTCCGTCCATGATACTAATGACCGCATCTCGCACCAGCCATAGTTCAGGGTTTCCGGGCCAAACCGGCGATCTAAACGGGTTAGCCTACGTCGGCTATCTATCAAGACGACACTCGTCTTCCACGCACGCAGGTCCTCTCGGGGACATCCTGCACTCGGCATCCATCATCGACTACCAGCACATAGGTGCCCAGAGCCCTATCTATCCGTGGCTGGTAGTTAAACTGTCGTCACAGACCTATTCGAAAGGACCAGAGCATGGCCGGAGCTACTCGACTGACTGCGGGTGGCCAGCACCGTCTGACTGCGATCACCCGACTCGAATACTCGGTATCTAATGTTTACCCCCGTCCTGCGGCATTACACGTTTCTTCGCGGGGCATTACTCATCCGGCGGCATACGATCCCTCGCTAGAACGCCTGGGGTCCTAACCACCTCCGAAACTATCTACGTCGCTCTTCAAATGACGTCCTGCGCCGCTCACTTGAGGGACCGATAGCGGACCTACCTAACGTTTTGAAACCGGGCTGGGTAACTAAGGTCCGTCCGTGATACTAATGACCGCATCTCGCTCCAGCCATAGCTCAGGGGTTCCGGGCCAACCCGGCGGCCTAAAATCTGCCCAGCCTCCGAGGCTGTCAATCCGAGACGAAACACCATCATCTCGCGGCGACCAACTCGCCGATACACATTCCAAGCGACGGCTCGCGTGACCTTATCACCACCCAGGGCTAACTCAATCGAGGCCTAACATTTAGTGGGGTCGATCCCTATTGATCATCATTTAGGAAATCCATTTTTCTATTGCATATTTTCCCTCCTTTTTCATCCCCTTCTCATCCCTTCCTTAACCCGCGCTTGGGCATTCGCTAGAGCCATGTACGCCTTCAAGGAACAAACTGATAATAAGGGCAATTATCTCACCTGCCCGTCATTCAATCAAAAACCCATAACTAGCACGACTGACTTCAAATACGGTATTCCAACAAAATAAGGCAAATATTTCAATCAGCAATGTTTCCCTTCCAATAAAAATTATCAGTAGGCAACTGCAACCCATGCCCTGTTCCCAATACCTAAAGTAAGTGCGAGAGTCGCGTTGGCAGGCATATCACTCACAGGGGAGCGACACGCATAGTCTTACGGCCTCGCTGTCCGAGTCAATTTCTGGTATTTCCTAGTCTCAAATGGGAATATGTGGATTCCTATTATCCACACGGCTTACAGGCAGAAATCAAGCTATCGTTTGACCCTTAAATACGAAATATAATGGAAACGTAAAATGTATAGGTGCGATTTGATTAATAATTAAGATTTTAATTCTCCATTTAATGTTCACCATCGAACACGTATCATTGTCCATATCAATACTGAATAACTAATTTTAAACTAGCCTTTCAATTTAACTCAGTTGCTAAGCATGATCCTCTCTCATCTGGAAAAACACCTTCTCGCGTGAGTCATCCACTTTTCACCATAAGGTTTTGGAGCGTTCGTGGAGTTCGCGCAATGAAAATGCTGGTAACGCCCGATCCGGGCCGACCGACTCACTTCAAGCGGAGTCAGTCCGACCCCGCCTCTGCCCTTTGTTGACATCGCGAGGACCAGCGGACCGGACCAATTAGTGGGCCAGGCCGGCCGTCGCCGGCCCGCGCACGGAACTGTCCACCGGCCGCGAGACTGCCCCGACCCCAGTTCATGTTGTGTGTGCCCCTGCGTTTGGTTGCTATAAATATCTTCCACCGATCGCTCGTTGTACGGTGCTGAAGAAGCGCGAGAGAGAGAGAGAGAGAGAGAGAGAGAGAGAGGGAGAGAGAGAGAGAGAGAGAGGGAGAGAGAGAGAGGCGGGGAGAGAGAGAGAAGAGAGAGAGTCAAGAGAGAGGAGAGGAGAG